>NC_052140.2:3152429-3513048 GCF_016086655.4 Lepeophtheirus salmonis
TTCCTCGCTTTTTGTGTTTTTTTACAGCAACAAAATGCGGATTTGTATGAAATCCACGTAGTACAGGGACTTAAATAGTACTAAAACTCTTAAAATGGGATCAATTATTTGTCAAAGGCCACTTTTTAAAGTATAGTTTGGAAAAATCGTATTATTCATGAGAAATTATTAAAATATAAATTGTAAATTTTAATCCGGTCATTTCAACACTCTAAAATTTATATAACCTGAGCTTAACCAATATTTATTTTGCATTCTTTCCAATTGTAAATTTGTATGTTAAGTAATAACAAAAAGTTTTAAGTGTGGGTAACAAATACAATTACTTACAGGCAGGTCTGTGGAGTCGGTACAAAGGGCCGTCCGCAGGATTTTGGGTGAGGGGGGGAGGGCTTGGTTTTTGGAAAAATAAATAAAGCAAATATGTAATTTTCGGGGAAAAAACTTGAAAAATCCACAGCTATTCACAAAAAATGACATTTTTTGGAAAAAAATATGAAGTATGAAATAAATAAAAAATTAGCTTATGAATAGTAAATTCCACAGCTATTCACAAAAATGAAATGAAAAAAATTGAATAATTTTTTTTTTGGGAAATTTGGGGACTCCTGCGGACATCTTGGTACTTACAATGCCCAACTCCGATTCCAGTATTTCAAATGTCCCTACTCTAACTCCAACACACACAAAAAAAAAGTCATAATATATTTTATAGACTATGTAAGTACTATGACGTCATTTGAGTCTAGAGACTATATAATATATAAATCTAATTTATAGCTGTAGGTAGCTATTAGTTAGATATATCAAATAATTGTGCCATTTATAAATAAAAAAATTGGAATATAAGATATTGAAATGGATACAAATCTATTTTTTGCTAATACATTCAAAGTTTCTGAACATAATTAATGCACTCGGAACCGAGGAGCGACAATACATACAACCTCTCACTCCAACGTTACACATTACTCTAATGATATTATTGACTATTCACAATACTAAGAAATGAACTAACGCGGCTCTATCCAACATAATATTTTGCACTTTAGTAATTGTAAATGTTAGAGACTAACATTTTATGTCCAAAATGTAGCGTTATGTGGTATTTCTTTTTAAAAAATGAAAAATTGACGTTTGATGAAAAAGGAAAGAAAAATTATTCAGAAAATGACAGATATTTCAGTTAAAAATTCAATTTTCATGACTCAAATTTATGTGCAAACGAATCTCCAGACAAATTTCTACAAACTTTACTCTATTTACTAATCCAATATTTCATTGGAAGTTTGTTTATTTTTTGCACCTGAAAAAAACAAAATTTCAATTTTCACCCATTTATTTTTTTGCGCATAACTTTTTTGATTTTGAATAAATGTAGAAAACATAGTTATTCGTGTAGTTGTTTTTTTGAAACGCCAATCACTTTTTGATAAATAACTTAACTCTCTCTATCTAGTCACCTTGACTTGCAAAAAAGATTTTCATGTTTTGGTTATAGAATAAAAAAAAAAAAATCAAAAAAATTCGACACCCCTATCTTAACCTTATCAGGCTCAAAGAGGCAAAATTTCAGCCTCCTAGGTTCAACGGTATGGGCACCTATAAAGGAAAGACACACATACATTCTCTTTTATATATGTATATACATATATATATATATATAGGCACAGTATGAAGAAACTCATCAAAAACTACAAAATTCTTCGTTAACCCAATTCAAGTTTATATAAATTATTATCATAATATAAAAAAACGAAATGAAGGGGATATACAGCACTATACGGGGGTCGAAATAATTCCAAACGCCGTTTTATGCGAAATCCGAGGTCTTTGAAACCGCGTTATGCGAGGACCTCCTGTAGATAGGGTATTTTTGTATTAGCGAGGTAACGCCGTATAGAAGAGAAGTGGATTGTTCTGGATAAATATATTTGAAACAAAATTTTAATACGTCTAGAAGATTTATTTTTTACATTACTGCGTATATTTAAAAAAAAAAGAATTATTCGACACAGAAGCCTCTGCCTCAAAAATGTCGAGTGGAGTGGGGATCCAGGGGCGTCCGCAGGACTATATATATATATTAGTTTTAGTACAGAGCAAAAATTCTTTGATTTAGAGGGATTACAGCTCCACCCTTAAGACGCCCCTGGGATACAGGACAAAGTCATGCGTATAAAAGTTCTTATTTTGCAATGTGGCAACTTTCTACACATTTTATTCAGTTCCCATATGGATATATTCACGGAAGTATTTGTATTCAGTTTACATATTGTAATCGGTAAAAATATAAGAGGTTGCGTTAGAGGAATGAGCAGAACTTTCCGTCAATTAAGAATTACTAAACATGCTAACTAAATAAAATATATAACGTTATTTCTCTTTTTTCTTTCGTGGAAAAGATTAAACCAAAATATATGCATTCATCGTTTTTATGAATTCATATTTTTCATGACATTTGGATATTCTAGACACACGCCTATCATAAACTTTGTGTTCTTTTGGAAGAGGATCTATTGTCTCACTCCGTGGATCTCATTTCCTTTAATGGAAGTATGCTCCAATCTCATTTTTCTTATTTTATCATTATCACTAATACGGCGTGATTTGATAACTTTTTTTTAGAGGCTGCAGATTTCACTTTTCGGAATTCGGTAACCTAATCCAGCTTGCAATAAAAAACTTGAATAGTAAGTGGTGAAAGAGCTGTGCGTTGTATAATTGTGAAATAGACAACCCGAGCTAGAGGCTAAAAGCCTACTTGCTAGAATCCGTGTAACTCTTTTTATAAAATTATGAGACATCTTTAATATCACATCTCATACAGCTTCAAAAACATTTATGGGGTGTCTCCAAATAAAAACAAGCTTGAATAAAAATCAAGAAAAAGAGAGAATCTTCATATATTATACTTTTTTTACTTCATATACGAAGTAAATCAGCCATATTTGAGTCGATTGTAGACTTTGTATTCAAATTTATGGGATGAATGAAGGTACCACCGAATTTTAGGCATAGTTTAAAAACTTATTTTTTATTTAAGAGACTTATATAGGGTACGATATGGCCCCTTTCAAATATAATCCATCAATTTCTCATTATTTTGTTGTGACGATTAATTTTGGCTACTTTAAATGTAATTTGCGACAAACCCAAAGGGTTCATATGAACCATTTATTAATAGAGATTGACGACAGTTTGTCAAAGAATACATAACATGTAATACACACTCAATTTTGAGAAAAAACATTCTAGCTTGCTTTTGTATTGTGAGGCCACATATTATATTCAAAATACGAAGCTTTTGTCTAACTATGGAACAGCTTACAAATAAATCATGTATGAGTTTTTTGGATTGATTCCTACTCCATATTTCCATAAATGTAAGATTAAAACTCACTTGTATATTATATCAACATGAGTTGATGCAACAAATCTTCAGTATTACTCTCCATCATTCATGAGCACACACACTTGTGGTTACACTTTATGCATAGATGTTCCCTCCTTAAGAATGAAAGAGTAGTTACATCAGCTTAGGAACATAAAAACACTATTCAGGTTGCCAACACAACAACATAATCTTGCACTCTAAAAATGCTTAAGATTTACATTCCTAAGTATTTACCATATAATACCAATACCGATTATGTCAGATGTTGTGAGCATTTAAGCAGGGAACACTCAAAAGAATAAGGAATATCTATATACATATATGCTATTTTTTTTCTGCGTGACGAGAATGCAAAATATTTTTCCCTTATCAAATGCAGTATAAAAAGTTTAAAATATATATTTTTAGTTTGCTCATGCCCAATATATCTACAAGGTGTTGTGACTTTCTGTAGCCTTGGCTAATATAAGTCTGAGACAATAATTAAAAGGGAGGACTTACTTCAGAATTTGACTTCATTTGAGCAAATTCTTTTGCACTTACGTCAATATAACCACACTCCCATAGAAGATATCGCTCCGTATTCTTTTGAATTCATTTCAGTAGCTGATTGAGTAAAATATGTAATAGGGAAGACTGAAGCAGATGTTTGGCTTCTGAAACGAACTACTATGTTCTCTGGAATATTAGACTATAAAATATACTAGTCGATTTTATGTGACAATACCTACAGCATTCTGTGTATACTAAACGTCTTTTTAAATAATACTATGCCGCATTTAGATTTTCGTTTCAGATAGAACACTATAAATAACACGGATTATGTGGGCTTCAACCTTATGAAATGTTCTGATAAGTACCAATATGGAATACGAATATATTATATATTTAAATGCAAATTTCACGGTTGGAATATTGAAGAGTTGTAAAAGCTATGTTTTATTGCGAGGATTTCAAATTATCACGTAAATAAAGTTGTGCACATTCTCTGAGCTGGATTTCAGGCTCAAACAATGAGGAATATAAAATATTCTGAATGTGGCAATCTTTCTCCGTCTTCCCTATATTATTATACAAATATTTCTCTCTTTTATACAACGATATCATCATTTGTTTTCATTTTTCTTGACTCAGGCCATCCTTTCATATTACTTTAGTTCTTATTTCATATTTATTAAATCTATAGACAGAGTGATCACAAATGTCATTATAACTTAAATCAAAGATTCTCCTTTCTGCTCTTTTTGAAAATGTATCGCAGCAATCTTTCCAGGACTCTCAATGGATATTTGGAGGGAGGGAACGTGGATTCGAATCTAAGGACACGGCTGTTTAATCGTTCCAAAGGTGCGTGAAAATGAGGCCTTTTTCTTTAGTATTTTTTAAACCACAATCCTTTTTTTAGATAATTTGAGTTTTCTACAACGTCTCATTCTCATGGACACGGCAGACTATCATCGAGGATGCGTGAATACCCTTTCCTGGAATCAAAAAGGAACTCTTTTATTAAGCGGATCTGATGATCATCGCCTTTTACTTACCTCTCCCTACGACTCCAAACTCGTGGAAGACATCAACATGCCACACAAATCCAATATTTTCTCGGCTAAATTTCTAGACGGGGAAGACCAAAAAATAGTCTCTTGTGATGGAGGAGGTGCTATTTATTTCACCGATTTGATTCGGTTTTTTATACCCAGAGTTTTGGTTTTGAATTTTTTTTTTTTGAAAATTAGCAGATTTGATTACTTCCACAAAACGAATATAGTTCATAATATCTATTGTTTTTACATCTAAAAAACAATTTTTTATTTATTCAACTCCTTAATTTAATTTTTCTGAAATCATTATTATGGGTATTTTGTTACTCTTTAAATCAGCGACTACCACTCCCATTTCGCTTGTCATATTGGAAATTCAGCTTATGAAGTTCTCACTTATCCTGGAGAGCCCCACTCTTTTCTATCATGTGGTGAAGACGGCACTGTAAGATCCTTTGATCTACGTGTACGCGATTCCTGCGAACGCTGCAAAGATCATGTCATCATATCCTCCAATTATCCAGTAACATCCATTTCTCTTAACCCTTTATTACCCCATCATCTTGCCGTTGGCTCTAATGATTCATGTGTTCGGATATATGATAGGAGAAATTTAAGTGTTAGTGATAACGGACGGAACTGTCTCAGAAGTCTAATTTCTAGATTCTCTTTACCGCAACTTGAAAATAAAAAAAGAATCACGTCCGTGGACTATAGACCGGATGGACAAGAAATATGCGTTTCATATTCCTACGATTACATTTACTTATTTAATCCTGAAGTAATGTATAAAATTAACTGTATTTATGTATACTCTAATATTTTCTGATTAATTTAGATCCAGGACCCTTCAAAGACCAAAAAATTAATGGTTGGTACTATCACTGATTCGGATCGACCTAGTACAAAGAGATGTGGGCAACTCAGATCACCTCCTCCCATGAAGCGTCTGCGTTTAAGAGGAGATTGGTCTGATACAGGTCCTAACGCTCGTCCCGAACAAGTTGGAGAAACCTCTGCCTCATTGAATCGAATTGGGGAAGAAGGTGAGCCACAGGGAATGAATTTGATGCAGAGAATGACTGATGCTCTAGCACGTATGCTAAATAATCCTTCTGCAGGTCAAGCAATCCGTCTTGCACGCTCAAGAATGGCTGTTTCTTCTTCAAATAGAGCCCGACGATCTGGTGGCACATCTACCGCTGCTGCCGTTGCAACTACTAGTAGTAACAGTAGTACAAATAATACTTCTTCAACATCAAACAGAGACTGTGATACCCCTGCAACATCATCCAGCTCAAGGTAAGGGTTATACGGAGGATAATGAGGGATCATTTTTATTTACATCTCATATATGTAGAAGTGATAATGCATCTAGGGATGACAGACTGCCCAATAGAAATACTAGTCGCTCTTCTACCGATAATAGTACTTCAGATCCATCGGACGATGATTTAGTAGAGTCAAATTTGCCAACACGAGTGCGGAGTAAGTAGGGGAAATCTTGATTTACACATTTATTAATTAATTACATATATCTTTCAAAATATGTACTGTTTACATTGACACAGATTCCAAGTGTGATATCTATGAGTACGAAACTGACATGTTTGACGAGAACGGCTTAGAAACAATAAACACGGGTCATGTGATTATTCAACCCGCAATGAATAAACGATTGACAGGTCATAGGAACTCTCGCACCATGATTAAAGAAGCGACTTGGTGGGGTAACAATTACATACTCTCTGGGTCTGATTGTGGCCATATTTTTGGATGGGACAGAGAGTCTGAAAATGTTGTTTTATTATTGGAAGCAGACCGACATGTCGTCAATTGTATTCAACCCCATCCATTTGATCCTATTCTTGCGACATCTGGAATTGATTATAATGTTAAATTTTGGGCACCACTTGCTGAAGTCTCAGAATATGACGAAGAAAAAATCAATACTGTAAGAAAAACTATTGTACATATATGTATATCAATAATAGTTCCCCTATAAAACATTTTTATCGTTTTAGATCATGGAGAGAAATGAGAAAATGTTGGAAGAGACCCGTGATACCGTCACTGTTCCTGCAGGTCTTATGATACGAATGTTGGCCTCACTTAATCAACTACGAAGAGGTAGATTTTATTTTTGTCTCATTTATTTATATTAAAGATTATCACACTTACTCGATACAGGCCGATCTTATTCTGGAAGTACGGCATCAAGTGACACTTTGGAAATATCTTCCTATCAAGAAGAGGTAGAAGTGGAGGAAGAATCAGATGAATAATTAATCATACACATTTATAAGTACTACATACATTGCTCCAATCAGTCATAATTATTATTCTTACCTTGGAGGATCGTCAAGTCTCTCCATGTGCCGTTGAGAATTGTTAAAATCATTATATTTATCTCAATTGTATTTAACGAAAAATTATTTGTCAGAAATTTCTTTCCTTTTCTTCTTCATCTTAAAGTTTATACTGGGAAAAAATTATAAGGTCCAGGCATTATTTGGTGTATTAAGTTATAGTGTATAAATAAATTTAACAATTTCGATCTTGTATACTTGATTCATTGATTTTTCTACTGAAATGGATGAAAATAGACACGCAAAATATCGCCAAGTCTTCCTTCTTTTTTTTTTTTGATAATTTTTTTATTACTAATATCAATGGTGTACTCAAATAATATTAACATTTTCGTCATGAAACAATTTTTCCCAATAAATTTATTTAGGAAAGGAACATTTAAAAAAAGTATGGATGTTTATTACAAATCAAAATTGACGACTTACGAAGTGCCGCGTTATATATTTTCTTTCTTTGTTTCCATGATACTTCATTCAACATACATTGGTAAGTACTTAATTAAGAGATAATCACTTGTGAGTCAATAACTAGGTTAAATATCTATAATTATACAATATATATATATACAAAAATATTAAGTTATTTTCATCAAATATATGGAAGTGCTTTTATTAATGAAAGAACAAGATCTTCATAACTTTTTAATTTAAAAAATAAATTTAAAATTTATGTAAAAGTTTTGATGAAAAAAATGCTGTCTCACTTTTATAAATCCTAACCATCCACTAAACTGTTATAATTAATATATATTTGTTAAAATAATTCTAATTTTAGAACCGTAGCAGAGTATCAGTAAACATTTGACAGCTGAAATTTGATCCGATTCCATCAATTTAATATAATTTAAATTAAAAACTAAGGATATCACTGCATTCAAGCTGATTTAAATTAATGTCAAGTTGGTGAAAAATTTAAAAAATAAAATAAACGATATTTTTTTTTAATTTGTCAACTATGGATTTTTGAAATTGTTTTCCAAAAAGTTTAATATTTCACTTTTTTCTTTTTCCTAAATATTTAAATGAATAGTTATGGGGTTTTATGGGTATACTGTACAATATCATTAATGTAAAATGTTAATACAAAATAGCATAAATAATGTTATATTAATTCGAATCGAGTATTTATTCTATTTAACAATGAAGTTACCTTTTCACATCTCAAGAATAATAAAATGTCTCCTCGTTATCTATGATAAATATTAAATTATACTAATTTAATTTAAAAATAGAATACTTTTTATAAGTATATTCTAAACTACTTTATTTTATTAATTAGACAGTTCAAAAATGATAGAAACTTCTAAAGATAGTTATTAATTGACAGGGTTGATCTTATATACTTGTGCACATTTTATTTTCGAGAGTAAAATTTAAACAAGAGATTTTTTGAGGTCATTTATTTAACAAAATCCTCTGAAAATAGTGCTCGCCACAACTTTTATTCACTATGTGAGCCCTCAACTTTATTAATTACTTCAATAAAAGGCCTAAATCTCTTGCAGGCCTTGACTATGTAGTCAGACTCAAGTTTAGTCCATTCCTTCTTGAAGGAAGCCTCTAGATACTGGACACTCCTGTGAGGAGTAGCACACACCCTCTCGTCTAGACGTGCTAGATAGAGGAGTCCAAGAGGTTCGCATCTAGAGAGGAGAGCGGCCACATGTTGAAGTCACAAAAGTCCAAACAGTTGTCTCTCAGGAAGGCTGGGTATTAGCAGAGCAATGCCACTGAGCTCCGTTTTGAGTAAAAACAACGCTCTCCCCAAACTTTTATCTGGACTAGAAGTTCGATGTAAGTATCTGCATTGCACCTCATATTCCTTTCCTCAAAAAGATGGGAAGCTCAAATCTAAAAAAATTGCCAAACTTCAATCTGATAATGTTTAAGTAGTAAACATTAATTTTTCTGGTGTGTGCATCTATTTTTGAAATGATTAATGTAAACTATATATATTTGTAATTTATTGCAGCTTATTTAGTCTTAAATTTTTATTAATTGTACAATTATGAATAAATTATTGTAGATTTTTACTCATACAAACTGTATTGAAAAAATAATATTAATATATTTTTATTAAAAGAATAACATATTCGTGAACGTCTTCTAAGATAACCCTTGGAGCGCGTGCTTATCTCCAGGGACAGTAATTCTAAACTTGTTCCTTTGATTAAAAAAACAAAGTAATTACACTTACGGGCCCATTCTACCAAATATGATGGTGGAAAAGCAATAAAATATATTTTCACCTTATTTCATAACACTGGATAAAAGTCAAATACTTTTTTTGTAGTCAAAAATCTTTGTGTGATATCTTGAACTTTGGACTTTGGGTACATTGTATAAGTCCTACTTCATCTGTCTATCTTGAAATTGGAGACAACGGCAATGGATAATTGAAAAACTTATATGTGTAAATGCGGGAAGGGGTTTCTTGAATTGTATATTGAAGCCAAGGGGGCACCAGCCTGAAAAAGTTGGGGAAACCCTGTTCTAAAGTATCAAGATAGAACATAGTTGAAAAGAAGTATGTACACCTGACAGTTTTTTATTGTGTGTAGGGCGTAGGAATAGTTGATCCCTTGAATGCAATAACAGCTGTGTACAAAGGGATAATTATATGAAGGAAAGGAACTGGTCAGTAGTGCTTCTGATGTTCAAACCCTGCGATCCATGATAGCTAGAAAACTTTATAAACTTTACTACCGAGTTATTTCTAATCCTACAAAATTATTACCTTAATGGGTTAATAATCAAAGTCAATTAAAATTATAATTATTGCTGGTTTTAATTCATTATGTGAATAGAAATGGGGATGTAAAATTGTTAGAATTAATTTGTAACCTGGAAGATATAAGTTCTCTTATTGATTTTTTCTCTGTATTTTCAAAATTCAAACGTATTAGCAAACAAGGAACACTAAAGTTTTAATAATGATCATTTCAGCAGGTATGTGATCAGCACCCCTCTCACACGTCCACCAAATGCCACAAGATCTCCTTAGATAACATGGCTCGATTCTGATCCAAAGAGATATGGCCCCCTTCCTCACCAGATTTGAATTCACTGTATACTACATATATGGGCACTTTGGAGAGGGAAACCAACAGGATCTCACACCCAAATGTGGACTCACTGAAGTCCTCCATAATGGCTGCATGGGACAACTTGTCAAAGGGGTTTTTCATCAACACTTGCATGGCCTTCAGGTGACGTGTAAAGGCTGTGATTGATAATGAAGTTGGACATGTTGAGTGGAAAAAAGTTTTGCAAAAACCTTTTCTACGTGTTTTGTTAACATTATTTTTTTGCCTATTATTGAAAATATAAAATTATTGATGCGTTTCTAAATCCATCTCTCGGGTCTACGTTTTGCTTCACTAGCTGGTTTCCTTGGATGTATTGGTGGTTTTTTAAGGATCCAGGGGTACCCCCATTACCCCGTCCAACCCGAGGGCTTGGAACTATTTTTTTTTATTAGAGGGGTTCCTTGGATGTATTGGCGCGGTGTTTTAAGGATCCAGGCGTACCCCCAATACTCCATGCAACCCAAGGGCTTGGAACTATTTTTTGGCAGTGGTTTTTGAGGATTCAGAGTACGCCCAAGTACTTTGCACAACACGAAGGCTCTGAACTTTTTTTTTTTTGGTATTAGAGGGATTCCTTGGATGTATTGGCGATGGTTTTTAGCAATCCCAGACTATCCCCGTACCAATCCGAGGGCGTAGGCTATTCAACCATATTTTAAGAGGCCCTAAACTATTTATTCCCAACTTTCCCCTCTTAACCAATCTTCTCGATACATTTCTTAGAAGATTCGATGAATTTAAAAAATTGCAAGGTATTGCAATAATATTACTTACACTTGAAGGTACTCCCTTGGGGTATGGAACAAACAAATATATTTAGATAAATAATATTAAGCTAATTTAAAATGTGTTATTATTCATCATGAAGTTTGAACAAAATACGGGCATTTTTTCTCCGGGGCAATCTTCCACGGGCAATTTTCCCTATGGCAGTTTTTCAAGTACCAAAATATATATAAGTTATTTAATACTATTTTTTTGGTAAGAAGATAACCTTGTCTACATTTTCCGGTAATAAACAAGACCGATTAGCAGTCACAATATCGCCAGCTGTCAAAAAAATATTTCACTTGATACAAATGTACCTGTCGTTGTGCAGTATCGTAAATCTAAGATAGAAACATTGGGAAATATATTTAAATTATCCATTAATATACCACATGGTTTTCGTCGTCATCTGGTACCCATTATATCATTTTGTAAGTCTGAAATATTCTTTCACGACAAATATACAGATATTTAATTCAATTAAGTCAAATTATATCAACTCCTTGAATACTCAAATTATATCTTAGGGTCACTTAATGAAATTCCCTAATTCGCTTGATTGAACATCCTTTTAGATTGAAAGAAGCAATAGTTGATGTTATTATAAATACCCAAGAGGGTATGTACATTTAGACAAACTTTACCTTATTAATAAAGGTAAAAGTATTTGCTTATACTTTGGAAAAAAAAAACCCACTTTTTTTCAAATTAAATATTGTATATTTCAATTTTAAGCGTCGAGAAATCATAGTCAAAACGGCACGTTTTGACTATGATTTCTACAACAAAAACAAGACGTCCAACATAATTTGCAAATGTTTGAAGGGATATTGTTGGGATGGTATGCAATGAAGTTGTAAGTCACGATTTAAAAAAAACCAACATGTTTATGTGACACTGTTGGAAAATAATAGTAACGCATAGTAATCTCCATTCTCCATTGTATCCTTCGACATTCACCAATTATGGGTGTCCGCAGGATTCTATATATATTTTTTTTTTTTGTGAGGGGGGTGCTTGGTCTTTGGAATTTTAAAAAAATCACGAAAATTAAAAAATTTTGAAAAATAAAATTGAAATATTAAATTGAGTTTTTGAATATTTTTTTCAACAATGCAGTTATTGAAAAAAAATTTCAAAAATCTACTACTATTGACAAAAATTAATTTTTGGCAAAAAAATTAAATCATTTGTAAAAAAATTTGAAAAATCTACAGCTATTGACAAAAAATTAAATTTCAGATATTAAATTTTAGGATTTTTTTTCCAAAAATCTATATCTATTAACAAAAAAACTTAAAAAATGCACAGCTATTCACAAAAAAATATTTTTTTCGAAAAAACTTTTTAAAATTAAACATTTTTGGAAAAAAAATTCAATATTATTTTTTGTTTGAAAAAATTTTCCAAAATTAAATATTGAATCATCCATTTTTCTAAAGAATATACAGGGTGAGGACTCCAAAATCAAAATCATCTTCGAGGCTGTCTAGCCTCAGTTCTAAAAGTTTGAGAATTATGTACTTGGCGCCATTTGAAAGAACTGACAAAAAAGCTACAATTTGATGTTTGTTTTGTTTTTTTGTGACCAAAATGGTCCGTGTAACAAGCAAAACGTCAAAGGGTGTGCGATCTTCTCTACACACACAACGACAAATGGACACTGTTCTGAACAGGAGAAATGATCGTTTCTTGACTGAATCAGGAACGCAGATCGAGGGAACTTTCAATACCAAACATCCAGCTCAAGTAATGGTCCTCGGCATCGTGGCGTCCAACCGTAGCAAGGTGTCTCCTTACATCTTCAAGACCAACGAGAAAGTCAACACGGACGTCTACTACAAGGTCCTCAGATACTATGTCTTGCCATGGTTGAAGAGCATGTTCCCCAGGGACAACTATGTATCTATCCAAGACGGTGCCCCAGCACACACGTTCAAGAAGGTGCAGCATTTATACATTACGGCCTTCTGTCGTACAGACTTCTCTCCTTCATCCTCACCTGACATGACTCCTCTGTACTTTACTGTTTGGTGCGTCTTGGAGGGCAAGACAAACATTACTTATCATTCAAATATCGATGTCTTGACGACTGTGATCGCGAAGGAGTAGAAAACTAGTCCTCGGACCACATCAGGGTCAGCTATACTTCTGTTCCTCCCCGTATGTAAGCCATAATTAGAATGGAGGTGTACAAATTGAATAAAAAATTGTTGAATTACCAACTTTTGTTTCAAAACTTTGCCATACAATATGTAGAGGTGAAAAGGACTGTTTAAATTTTCTATTATAAAAGTCCTCCCCCTGTGCATATAAAATATATAAAATTTAAAAGAAAAAGCTTTAGAACCTTCTAAATAGTACAAGGTCTATTAAATATATTTTAGGAAAGTTAAGTGCTCATTGTGCATGAGTGAACTTTTGACGTATTACTATGTTTCTTATTGCTCTCTATCTACAAAGATGTGATCCGTAGTACGTAAGATGTGGACTGCAATTAACCTATTACTTATTAGTAGTGATGTAAATTGTTTTAGCTGGTTTTTTTTTCTGGTAATCTAAAGAATGAAGTTTTTATTCCTCCCGTGTTTTCATTATAATTATACTTAAGGAATATTCACAACTATAGTTTTGATAGGAATTTGTACAAAAGTGAGGTTACGTTATATTTTAATAATCATTTGCGAATGTTTTTATTTGTAAATATTGCCTGTATCTTCAAAAACGACAAAAGGGATGCCAAAAGAATTATTGTGCTGGAAATGCTCATGCCCCGGAATTCCCCAACTGAGGTTGCCAATAACTTCATGATCAGCTGAACACCCATGTATGGCATTAAAAAGAGATTTGAAACTAAAAGAACAGTTGTCAGAAAGTCTGGGAAAGGTCGGAAACGAATGATAATACGTGACAAACCCGCCTTCCTAGAAATCCACTGAGAACGATTCGGGGTGCGGACAATGTGGTGGGAATTAGTGTTCACCCATGTTCATTCAGAACAATGAGAAGATATCCCCTGCAGTTTATTTTACGCTTCTTCGGAAACACATGCCAAAAGACCCAAAAATTTCTGGAGATTAACATTTAGGCTTTTTTGTTTTTAAGAACATGTGGCCCGATCTTACTCCTTTGGATTATTCCTTAGATGGAGTTGCCTGCAACAATCCTAACAGGTCTGTGAAAATCTTCGGAGTCCGCCATCAAGAAGACTATGTCCGTAAGGTTTGTGTGGCCTTCAGGAAGAGGGGGGACGCTATCATTGAGGCTGATGGATTTTTATTGAATAAAAATTTCGATTTCAGTTATAATTCAAGTGAAATTATCCTAATGTTGTTCTCAATGTCTTTACGAACTAGTTTTTAATAAGGTCTGAAAAACAATATTCAGTGTAAACTTAAATATTTACACACGGGTTATACATTCAGTACCATAGCTGGGGACTCATAATCGAGTAGTATTCACGACTCCGACTAAAGTCACTTTTGAGTCTCAATAAACTGTAAATTCATGCTCGACTTGACTTGAATACCTGCTAATAGACTCAATACTTATCTCAGACTTGTCTGATTTAGATTTCTTTAATATATATTTTTGAACTCCGCCTTGCCACGTCAAAACACTCAGACTTTCAAAGAGTGGCTAATGTACCGCTTGGTTCAGAAAGTCCAATCAAATATCGAATAATTATTATTTCTTACTTATGTAATCAATCAATCAGTTTATTTGCAGAAGAATATATACTTTAGTATAATGGTATAAAAAAAAAAGAAGGACTTTCTCAACTTCAAAGTGCATTGGCAAATGTTACATTGAATGACTTATCAATTAAAAAGAAGCTGTTCGCGCCGGCAGTAGGCAGAGGTATAGTACATAAAATGTGGAAAAGAAATAAAAAACTTTTTAATGAAAACTTTTGATTAAAAGTGAATATTAATACTTGCCTTATCGAACTCTGTTTAAAATAGTTAATATTCATAAACCTTTAGAATGAAGCAAAGTTTTGAAATAGTTCGTTTATATGTACACATATTTACAGAGTGAGGACTCAAAAATTAGAATTATCTTCGAGGCCGTCTAGCCTCAGTTCTAAAAGTCTGACAATTATGTACTTGGCGCCATTCGAAAAGAATGACAAAAAGCTACAATTTGATGTTTGATCTTTTTTTTGTGGGGTACAAAATGTCCGAGCAACAAGCCAACCGGCAGAGGGTGTGCGATGTCCTCTGCACACAAGTTCACAAGTGGACACTGATCTAAGCAAGAGAAATGATCGCTTCTTGGCTGAATCAAGAACTCAGGTCGAGGGAACCTGCAGGACCAAACCTCCAACTCAAGTCATGGTCCTCAGCGAAGACGAGCAAGACTTTTAACCTGAATGTCGATCCCCTGAAGGCCATGGTTACGGAGGAGTGGAACAACTTTCCCTCAGACTTAATGATGGCCAGCTATGCTTTTGTTCGTCCCCATATTGAAGCCAACATTCAGAATGGAGCGGGGAATATTGAATACAAAGTGTAGAATATTGTTGTATGACCTACTTTTGTTTCAAAAGTTTGACATAAAAATGGCATAAAATAAAAATATGGAGAAGTCAAAACTGCTTTTAAAATTTTCTAATTTTTGAGTTCTCGTCCTGTAAAACTAAGCAAAGTTTTGAATTGATTCGTTTACATGTATAACAAATGATATGTAGAAGCAGGTTTGTGAACGGAACGCAAAATTTACCAGCGTCCAGTGGACTGTACATTAATTCAACTGAACACGAAATTTTTTAAACGGTGAATGCTAAAAAATGGGATTTTAGCGTTTCGTTCCACTCATTACTTTTACAATTGGTATCACTTGCACGGTACGTGTTTCCACTGAAATACAATGTCAGTTAACAGTTTCCAAGAATCCAATAACTCTGATCCAGACTTCTTTTTTTTACATTTCAAGCGTTTTTCTACACTTTTTCTATACAATCGGTGAAAAAACCGGATTTGTGTTGACGTATGATCAAAATCATATTTTCTGACCAAAAAAATATCTATTTTACGTTGGGTTAGGTCATATTTTAACTTTTGTTATATGAGGTGGGTGGGTGGGTTGTAAAAATAATAACCTTTGCATTACAAATATGTATGTTTCAACGACACAGATACATGATTATCTGATATAATTTAATTGAACAGGTATAGAGTAGGCATAGAGTAATTTGAAATGTTGAGTCGTCGATAAATAATTGTAAGTGATTTGAATGGAGTCATTAAAATATTAACAATCCGATTTTGAGTCTTAAATATTCTACGACTTCACATCTTAGAAGCAGAAATACCTATACCTGGTACGTTTATATTGATATATCAGAGAAGTAGTTGAACACTAAACTGGAATGAAGGCTTTGAAGTAGAGTTAAAATTCTTATTTGCTGGAGTTTGGCTAGTACCAAATGCGTATAAATTGAGTATATGAAATTAGTTTATGTTCACAATTTTATGATCCTTCAACTTTAAAACTTGAAGCATGATTTCTAATTCCTAATATCCTATTTGAAACAAAAGAATCAAAGCTAATTCATTAGTTCGCTTGATAAACTTCAGCCTTACATATAGCTTGTCACTTCAATTTATTTTTTATACTTTATTGATTGAACGCTGAACAGAACGCTAAAAACAACTGAACCCTACACGGCGAAGGCTAAAAAATTTAATAGAACAGAACGCTTACAAGTCTGTGTAGAGGTTAGTATTGAAACTCAGGTCGATTGCATTTTTTTATTTAAATTTCTAGACCGATTTAGAATAGAGTTGATTATTTTGTAATGGAAAAACTAAATTTAAAAATTAGAAAAGGAAAAACGGTTGCTGCGTGTATTTCTTCTTCTTTTTTGTTCATTGTTTAATAGATTGTCCTGGTATTAACTTCGCCCTCTAAAGGAAGCATTCTTGCCTATCTTTGCTGTAAATTGTTTTAAAAATAAATTATGAAATATATAAATATATTCTAATAAAATTTAATTATAATATTTTCCCTGCACTGAGGGTATTTTAAATTTGGAAGGTTTTTCTCTTTATAGGTGTAATTCATTTCACCTCCCACTTCCTAACAGGCAGCTGATATTACCATGGATTGAGTAGTACCATATGTCTCGCTCCGCCTTCTCCTCGCTCTCTTTTTTTCGTATAAGAAATGAAACTTTACTGATAAGTTAAGAATGTAGTCTCAGACCATGAACAGAGATTTAATCTTTTTAAACACACATTACGCCATAAAAACTCCTGTATAAAATAAACCCAGACCAAATTTAGTATAAGACCGATCAAACCCAAAAACTTTTAGAGGACTGAATACCCTCGGTCCAAGAAAAATTATAACTGTCTTCGACAAGTGTAGGATTTCCAAACAAAATCCCAACACTAGTAGATATATAAATTTGGGAGTTATTTTAGTCGATTATAAACAATTTCATAGTAGAATCAGTAATTCGCCAAAGTTCTCGATTTTTACCTCCGCTAATTAAGTTTGGATCTCTGTTTGTTTATAAGCAGGATTACAGAAAAAAGAGCGATTTTGGTGGAGTTTTGTAAGAAAATTACATTTATGTTCCTAGTAAGATGTCATTTAATTTTGAGAGGTCCAGGTCCCACGAAAAGGTAAAAATTACAATCGACCAAAACTTTGGTACAAATTACAGACTATTAAAATAATTTAGTTATTTGTGTGTGAAGTACGTTCCACTTAGAAAAACAACGACAAAAAAACACTTATTTAAAAAACGGAGACAAATGTCTAAAGTATGTACTTTAGACATAAAACAAAAGTTGTTCAGACTTTTGAGTTACGTATGTAAGGCCATGTTTAATTCTGATTAGACCAAATTCCCGGGCTCTGGCGAGCAAGTTGATTTTTTCATAACAAAAGATCGATTCCACGTGTCTCACAGTAAAAAAAAAAACACGAATTATTTTACAAACAGAACATATATTAAATACGAATCAAAAAAGGGAATTAGAACGATGATGAGCGACTTAATTTTCGTATGTATCTTTAATATGGTTAAAGAAAGAACATGGCTTGTTACCAATGGCAATACCAATAAATATATTACAGGGTAAAATATTTGGAAAAATTGCTTCATATTTAGAAAAATCCGTATTTGCACAAGGTCAATTATATGTAGCATTTTCAAAAGTGTCAAAAGAGGGTACATTATATAATGCATTTTTATTATTATACATGAGTATTATATAATTATAGTTTATAGTAAATCGTTGGCTATCTTTCAGATAGCGGGTTTGTACAAAGTTATACAATAATAAAACTTTCACAGATAATGCTATATAATCAGATTCTTCCTATAGTGTCAAGCTTACACAAAAAGTCAATAAATGTTCAACATATCAAACATTGTACTAATATCGTACAGTAGAAATGAATGTTAATTTTTAGGAGAAATTATTGTCATTTTTCGTGTTCTACTGTGTTCCCATTCCAGTTATCAATGTAATCATTCCTAATGCGTTATAATTCTATCTCTATTGTTGGACTCTAAATTTAAATAATACTGCATCAATAGTGAAGGATTTGGCAGTTGAGCATTAATGTAAAATAAAGACTCCCTTCAAAAACCATTTATGTCATTATCAATTTGAGATAAGACCAATAAAATATCCTTGTTGAAGAAATTAGATTAAAACAGTCCATATATTTAGAAGGCCATTGGAAGAGAAGAAAAGGAAAGATTGAGAGGGAATGAATTAAAGAGAAAGGAGGTGATGGGGCTCACAATGCATGATATTTTGTAATGTGCGTGTGACATTGTATTAAAGTTTAATTTAGTGTCTGCATTATAGGGATGCATCAGCATCAATGGCGTGCGCAGTATTATACTTTAAATTGGGGGGGTGTTGCTTTGTTTTTTTTTCAAAATCCACAACTATTCACAAAAGATTAATTTTTTCTGTAAAAAAAAACAATCAAAAATCCATAGTTGTTCTCAAAAAATTTAAAAATCCACAGCAGTTCACAAAAATTGAATTTTCTGGAATTTTATTTTTCAAAAATCCACAAGTTTTCATTAAAAATGATTTTTTTTTTGGGGGATAAACATTCAAAAACTAAATTATCTAGTAAAAAGAAAAAAATACTTAAATTGGGAAGTGGCTATAGCCCTTCCAACCCACCCCCTGTGGACGCCCCTGATCAGTGAAGTTTTGGGTTACCTAAATATATTTTTAATTTTATTTAACTTTTAAAATGTGTGATGATGTTTTATGGATCTTGTAGCGTACTAACCAGAGTTGTAAATTCGATATGTTGATATGTAAAAGCAACAGAAACGGACCAATGATATGGTAACTCATGTAATTATAAAAATGTTTGGAGCTGACCATTTTACCTTTCTCCATATTTTATAAAATTAGATTCCTTACAAGTGGTAATTAGAGGAAAGAAATCCCTCTCAGCATACGGTAAAAAAATATAGGGTAGATCCTCTGAGTCCAACAAGGAATTATATTCCTAACTCTCCAACAAATCATCAGTGTTGCTCTCTGTCATTCTTAGATATTAGTGATAACTAGTAAGGGGCGACCGCAAGGGGTTGCCTGGAGGGGCTGTAGCCCCCCAATAAGGATTTTGGGATTTTAACTCGAAATTTTTTCATAAAAAATTTAATTTTAGTGAATAGTACTGGATTTTTTCCCAAAGTCATTGATTTTCTGTGAATTGCTATATATTTTTGAATTTTTTTCAAAATAATTTCAAGCCCCCCTCCTGCCCTCATATATATATATATATATATATAATCCTGCAGACGCCCCGGACTAGAGATGTGAAAGTTGTCGAAATCCTAGGGAGTGGGAATTAAAAAAAAATATTTATGTTGGTAACTTTGAGAAACGATATATTTGTTGAACATAGGAAGAGTTGTAGGAGTGCCAGATCCTCCCTGACCCTCAAGATTTGTTATATCAATAGGACTATTTATATACTTACTATGTGAATAATTAAAGTAATTATTGTTGTATATAAAATGATCTAGAATGCGTGAGAGACTATTTGTAGTTGCAACTTGAACATAACTTTGCATTTTCAAAAGCTCTCATCCTCGTTTTTTTAATTTTTGAGAAGAAAACATCGGAGTATTTCTTGCCAATGCTCCTTTTTTATTCCCTTCTCCATCACCTCTCTTCTGACCGCTGATTATAGCTGGTTTTTCTCTCTTAAATATTGAGAAGGGAACATCTAAGTATAAAGTAATCACATAAATGACTGATAAAGTGTTTGCTTGGGAGTTATTAGTAGTAATATACGAGTAGGCCTAATAACTTACTGGAGTAGGACTTCTTAAGAGTCTCAAGTAGCAATGCTTCAGCTTTAATACGTACAAATTGTATAACCGGATCTGTTGTTGAGGCCCTGTGGACCAACCCGAGTAATTGACCTGTTCACTGATGGTTAAAGAAGTTAATGATGTAATTCCTGATGCTTGTTGTGCTCCTTATTGGGAGGAGTCCTTCCCGAAAGGCTTCTCACCAGTGAGCAGCATCCTGGCAATATGATAAGACTTCATCTCATGACGTTTAATTTGATAGTTTCTTCCACTTTTCTCACGTTAGAAGTAGAACGGTTTATAAAGAAGTCAGTTCGAACTTCATATAAAAAGGTGCAACATTCATGTTTTTTCTGTTGGAAAACAAAAAGACGATATATCCGTGCATGGAAAATGCTTATTCCGGCATCCAAAAACATTCCAAGCAGGCATTTTCCCACATAAAAGTTATTCTTATTAATAAGCAATGACTTTTACAATTTTAAAATGTATTAAAGTTGAATTAAATGCGCTCATTTTATACTAATGAATGCAAAAATGCATTAAAAATGACTTCTAGTGGGGGGAAGACTCATTGTAAACTTTAAATTATATGTAGAAGATACATTTATGCTACATCGGGTGTAGAAAAAGTAATGAGACCCGCCTCGAAGTAGTCATTAAAATATTTGATCAAGATGATGTTGTACATAGAAAATTTTATTTTTCAATTATTTTTTACAATGCACATTAATTATGAATCTGGCCACCATCAGCCTCAATGACAGCCTCGAACCACCTCCGGAACTCCTTGCACACATTGGCAACGTATTCCTTTTTCATGATCCTCCTGTTGGTTAACCGAAGTCTTCAGGACATCAATATTCGGGTGGCGGGGTTTGCAGGCCTTCTTCTCAATTTGCAACCAAATGGAGTAATCTAGTGGATTCAGATCTGGGCTCTGAGGGCGCCAAAGGTTCTTTGATCAGAACTTAATGTGGCTACCCATCCACTCTTGTATAATATTAGCTATGAATTTCACAGCCTTAATTTTTTTTATATAGGTATAGGTTTGACTATTTAAATCTATGGGAAAATTTTCAACCGAAATATGATAATTGACCTTTTTAACGTATGTTATGTCATTGTAGATATTTCTCAGTTCTTCTACCCCATTTGTAGGGGCACACTTGAGCCTTCATTTACGGGTTTCTAGTATTATACGGATCGGTACTAGAACTGATTCCCTGATCTCCTTTCCCCCCTTTCAGAGTATTTTTTTATCGGTCCTATCTTTTTTACCATTCAACAACGGTTCTAAGGACCTGGGACCTATAACGATATTTTCCCCTCGTCTCCATGATATGATGAGTTTCAAAATAAATTTAGAAAGAATATACTTATTTGCATAGTTTCCTGATTATTCCAGATCCACATTCAGATCCTCGATAAATAAAAGGAGAGTTTATTTACTTGTGAATTGGTAATTGTTTGGATAAACAAACTTATATTTATTTAAAAAAAACAAAAAAAAACCAGTTAAATTAACTTAATTTTAATATATGCAAAGGTGGAAATCCCATGTCGAATGGGCCTAACAATTTGAAGATCATTTTGGAGGAGAGAAAGAATAATGCTCATGACGTTTCATTAGATCAGTTACAATCAGCTGTGACAAGGGAGGAGGAAGGAGAAAAGGATAAGGACATTTACATGAATTAATCCGATGGTGATCCCTAATTCTACTCTGAGTCTAACAAGGAAGTATAATTATAATTCCACAACAAATCCACAGGGTTACTCTCTGTCTTTTATGATCACAGGCCAATGTTCAATCAGGTTTTGAAAAATAATAAGATCTATTTGGGAAAGGATGTTCACTACTCAGGAATTGAATAATAATAGCAACTGCTAAAGGAAAAGAGAATATATTCTTCAGATTACCAATTTAAAAAAAACGGGCGAGCTACAAAAATCCCCGGATTTACATCACTGAATATTACCATTTATTTATCTAAATGTATAAATGCATGCTATTTGCACACACCTTATTTTTTTCCCAACATTCCAAAGCTTACTACAAATAACATGTGCATACGAAAGAGACAGACTAGACATACACTGCCCCACAGTTTCTTAACAAATTCCACGATCTCACACTTACAAAAAAATAATAAATAATAATAATACTAAATTAATGTTCATAAACGAAAGGAAAAATTATTTTCATTACTATGAGTAGAAAAAAACGAGAAAAGAAACTCACGAAGTATTTCAATGAATAAAAATTAATAAATGGGCGGTGGCTATTAACTTAACCATAGCTCTTTTTTTCCCTTTCTAATTTATGAATTCATGCCGATCCTAGATAAATCGACTCAATTGAATCGACAGTTGTATCAGTCCTTATTTTGGACTGAAGACTGTAGTCCCGATCCAGTTCAGTTCTGGCCTGGTCAAGTTGCATTCTAGGGGATGACTAAAAAATTAGAATATCTTCGAGGACGTCTAGCCTCAGTTCTATAAGTGTGAAAGTTATGTACTTGGCACCATTCAAAAGAACTAGCAAAAAAGCTACAATGGGATGTTTGTTTTGTTTTTGTGCGATCAAAAACATCTGAGCAACAAGAAAAACGGCAGAGGGTAAGCATTCGCTTCCGCGCACAAGTTGATCTCCGGCAAGAAGATCTTCACATTGAACGCTGTTCTGAACAGGAGAAATGCTCGTTTCTTGGAAGAAACAACAGCTCAAGTCGAGGGAACCTTCAGAACCCAAAATCCAGTTCAAGTCACGGTCCTTGGCGTCGTGGCGTCCAACGACAGCAAGATGTCTGTCGACACTTCTTCAAGCGCAACAACAATACAACACTGACGTCTACTTTTAGGATCCTTAGGTACCCTGTCTTGCCATGGTTGAAGAGTACGTTCCCCAGGGACAACTATTTGTTTACGTAAGACGGCGCACACGTCCAAGAAGGTACGGCATTTCTCCAGGAAGAACAACATTGCTGCCTTCTGGCCTTCGTCCCCACCCGACATAAACCCCCCCGGACTTTGCAGTTTGGTGCGTCTTGGAGGGCAAACGTGCAAGACTTCTCACTTTGAATGTCAATTCCCTGAAGGCCAAGATCACGGGGGAGTCTAAAAACTTGACCTTGGACTTCATCAAGGCCAGCTGTGCCTCTGTTTGTCCCCCATATAAAAGTCATCATTGAGAATGGAGGGGGACATATTGAATAAAAAGTGTAGAAAAATGGTTAAATTACCAACTTTTGCTTCAAAAGGTTGCCACAAAAAGGGCTCGTTATATGTAGAAGTGGGAATAGTCTTAAAAAAATTAAAAATTTTAAGTCTTCATACTGTATCAGTCATAAAACTTATAAAGTTCTGTCCTTGATGACGTCAATCAACTTTAGTTCTTCTTTTTAATCAGTTCTAGTACTGACAGTTGGGCGGACCGACAGTCTGAAGGACTGTCGGTCCCAAGGATTGATAGGATCGGTCTTAAGACTACCCTGGACAGAATAAATAAGGAATGACACAACACCAGTTGCGTTTCTTCCTTCTCTTAATTATTCCTGTATATAATAGAATAAATTTTTATAACTATGTAAAAATATTATGACTTATCTTCGTATTATAAATATAATGAAATAGAAATATTTTTTGCAAGATATGTGGAATGCTTTAAGTACATATCTCACATATCTTGATAAACCATCAACATTTTTAGAAAAAAATTAAAGTACCTACAGTTTAGGACCGGTCCTAAGACTGAATTGGATCGAATAAATAAAGACCAAAGACAAGAAAATGCTATACTCTTGGCCCTTATAAAGCTACGTCCACACTGAAACGTTTTCTAAGGAAAAAGCAAAACATTTATCAGTTTTGGGCTTGCATCCACAAAAAGGCAGTGTACTTTTTTACATAAAAAGTTATTGGAGGCTAATAATCTGACAACTCCATAAATACCGGGCCGTACAAAATTATTTACCGATGATGTAAATATACTTTTTAAGAGGATTTGTGGCAACCAATCTGATTGTTTCGTATTTTTACTGTTAAAATAAACAAAAATCCTTCCTGTGAGAGCGTAGCAACTTCAACACGTGAGACCATGTCCAATCAGGAAACAAAGAGGATCGAAATTGCAGCCCTCCTCCGAGCGAGAGTGCCTCATAACAACATTAAGGAACAGGTTGGGGCCTCGTTGAAGACAATTTACAACGTGTAAGGCAGTGTTCAAGAAGACTCCCAACAGGTCCATTGTCGACATGGCCAGAAAAGATGGGAACGTCAAGATCAACTGTTTCAAGGGCATTGAAAAGGGCTGGAGGAAAGTCCCTGAGGAGTACTGAACGCCCTCTGCTAACTGAACGCCAGCGAGAAGTCAGACTTGAGCGTGCCAAGAAAATCTTGAATGATATCAAGAGCTCATCTGGACGCATCATCATTTTTTCAGATGAGAAAACTTTTACGGTCGATCCTGTTTTCAACAGGAAAATGACCGTGTTGTGAGCTTTGGAAATGTGCAAGATAAGCACCGCTATGTGGCAACAACAAAGCACCCTGCTTCGGTGATGATGTTGGGTCTCGTGGCCTCCAACGGGAAGGCCATGAAGCCAGTATGGTTCACCACTGGCTACAGATTAACAGTGAAGGATTATGTGAAGATTCTGGCGTCCAAGGTCCTTCCGTGGATCAAATCCATAGTTGGCTACTCTCCTTGGGGCTTTCAACAAGATGGAGGACCCGCCCACGCTTCCAAGAAAGCTCAGGAGTGGCTCAAGGACAACAAAAACTTTTGACCCAAGGACTACTGGCCCCTCAGAGCCCAGATCTGAACCCACTAGACTGCTTTATCTAGGTGCACGTGGAGACCAAGGCCTGCAAAAAACGACACAAGAACATAAATGTCTTAAAGGCTGCTGTCAACAAGGCCTGGGCCTCCATGGACGCCGATTACATCCAGCAAGTCTGTGGCAGCTTCAGACGTCGCCTGACCAGTGGCATTGAGTCAAATGGTGGCTACATTGATTAAATTTGATCACAAACTATTTTATTATTCTAAAAATGTATGAATAAATTGTTTCTCAAGTCATTATTGTCCGCGATATGTTCTGAACAAAAATCGGTAAATAATTCTGCACGGCCCGGTAGAGATTGGAATATACAAGATAAAACAGGATAAAAATTATTTGAAGCATAAGGGCAACTTTACAGGAAATTTACTTTTTGGCAAAATACTCAGCTTGTGGAAGTAATACCGAGATGAGAATGTCAAGGCTTCTTTTGTCCTAATTCTTAGAGAAAATGAAAGTCTTCTATGAATGAAAATTAATCGAAGCAAATAAAAAGCACATCTAATTTTAAAATTTGTTCATTAAAGTTGATTAATTGTAATTTTTTGAAACCGTGGATCTACCAAAGAATTAGAGATGTCATCACATACTGTAACCCAGATAGTACGACTGTCTGGCAAAAGGAAAATGAGCTATAAGCTTAAGTATATATTGCTCGTGAATTCTATTGTCCATGATGTAACCATGGAAGCTTCTCCACTTGATTTGAGGTCAATGGGAAGTCATTTCGTAATGACGATAAGTTTGGGTATTAAATTCATATAATTACTTGATCTTCATCTCGCCCTCCAAGGGTTTCACTTCTTTTATCTTCATCCATTGCAACTTGGTTACAATATTTTCGAAAGGATATTGCTATATTTTCAATTCAGGTTAGGCTGATAGTTAATGGATTAGAAAATGGATGCCATGTTTTAGTAGGTCATCGAGAATGTGATGTTAACGCCCATTATGTTATTGCCTCTGACAGCCTATACTTATGACATTATCTTGTATAGGCTTAGCGATCCCATTATCATGCAAATATTTTTTCATGATTCGTAGTCATAAATTAATTTATTCAATTCATCGTATGTGGTATTGGCAGAAATTTTTTCATATTTGAACAACCTAAGTTTGATTTTTTAGCAAAAATACATGATATTCTTCTTCTCTTATTCTTTTGCATCAAGATGAATACAATAAGAATCCTCAGTTCAGTTCCTGCTATCCTTTTCTTTTTCTTGTATTGTGGAATGAAGACAATGACGAATAAATGGATTCTGACACAAAGAATCATCGCCAGACTTAAAGCCAGTTGCATATGAATGCAGAGTTTGGATTATTGGACTGGGTGTTGTCTTGGGTGCATTGATTTTAAAGGTGCATCTTTGACTATAGAATAACTACCTTGCCTCGACTCTTAATCTGAATCTGGTAGAGTTCTTTGTCTTCCGAGCATTTCATTATCCCTTCATGTGAGTGACATCGAATAATTAAGATAATAAAATATTGATTTTTTTAGATGGATTCTTCTTTTTTCTTATGATTTAGATCAATAAAGTATTTGAGTTTTTTATAAGAACTCTGAAGGAGAGAGAGAAATCAAAAACTTGATTCCTCCACAGTTATTCCCTATCTAAAGAACTATACTCTGAGGGAAATTATATCGAGTAAGCCTCAAGACATATGGGCTACAATAACTTTGATTTTTAATTCAAATAACAATATTGAAAATTATGGATTTTATGTTGTTTTTTGTTAATATGAGAGAGGGCCCGGATTTAATCTTCGAGCCCTCTAATTAAATAAATATATAATTACTAATTTAAAAGCAAGGCATTCAAAATAAATTTTAAGATAGCTTCAAACTTAGATTAATTAATTAGTATTAACAACTTATTTAATCATAATATCTGCCAATTTCAATAAAGTTTTAAACTTCATTTTAAGCAGACTCGTATTGCTGATTAATTAAATATTCCATAAATAATCACGGGCATTCAAAGAGCTAAATTATGCTACATAGTCGGAAGCTCTTAAACGTGAGGGAACCACAACAAATATTGAACTTTTACCTTACAAAAATTGGCTTCATTCTATTAAATTTTAATTTTTTATCAGAACACTGTTGTAAAATAATTGATTTATTATTTAGAACACAATATTTAGCTGTATGGAGTATTAACCAACCGTGGAATATTTATAACCGATCATGTAGAGGATGTACCAAGGAGCAAGGTAACTAGAAATACAGGGTATGTCAATAACATACATCTTGCCTTTTCAAATTGTTGTACCGTACCCGAAATAAACCTTGGATTTGTGCAGTTGCCATTTGTGGTTCACCTAATAATGGGATTTCCCCCAGGATTGCTGATGTGCTTAAATCTCTCTCATTATAGTTTTCCTCAAAATGATTTTCACAAATTCTGGGAGGCAATTTCCAATCTTAAACCTCCTTAAGCAATCATTTGGAAATTTTTTGGAATTCGATATATTGAATGAACTAACTCTTGTCATAATGTTATAGAGTCAATAAATCGATTATTGTAATCAGTGGCTCTGAAAAGACTATTGTAAAAAATGCTCCAGCTAATTATCAAAATAACTATCTCTCTCATTCCATGATTCAACTAGTCACAGGGAGTATATTAGATGAAAAAGATTTAAGAGAAGATCATCATGAACTTTCAACAGAAGTCACGTTCGAAGAAATGGAAGATTTGGACTTTTACAATTTTTTTGAAGAACAAAAGGACCCAGAGTGACGATGAAAATATAAACTAAAATGTAGGAAATTTTGCAAGTGCTCCCAACAAAATAAACTGTCAAGAGGAGGGATTTATATACGTTGTGGTGTATATGGCCTTAAAAATCTCTTCCCAAATTCCCTAAATTAGGAATCCATACCTCATATAGGAATAGTTCTTCCTAGTCCATGCCTACAAACTTTATCAAGAGGGGGATTTATTCAACCATCTACAGAATTTATAAACTTTTCAAAGAAAATTGAAGACGAATTTAATCAATTCCACAGCAACGTATATTGTTGCCTTTTGAACACTTTGAGAGACGGATTTGAATATTACGACTCCCGTACATGGTACTCCTGAAACTAATTGTATGGTTCATGATAGATACAAAAAAGAGCCGATATACGTTACAAGATGAGTACAAGCCCTCAGTCCACGGATCTACGCTTAGTATTCCTCTATGATACTAAATAAGAGACAAACCAGGGGTCCATGCAGGATTTTTAGTTAATTAATTTTTCCTTGTGAGTTTCTGTACTAATTTTTGACTTGAATCTTCCCATTTTTTTCCTCAAGTGATAATAACCTCTAGCTTCCCATTCCATGAGTGCGGCCCTGCAAAATCTCAACTCCTCCAATCCACGTAATGAGACCTCCAATTCACTTTCAAAATCCTCCAAAGGGCTTATAACTCAAAATAATCGAGATCCTAATAGTATACTTTGCGATCATAAAAATATTGCGCAAAATATATCTAAGCCCATCATAGCCTCATTCAGAAAAACGTCTGACCTCGATAATTTTATAAATAGAGGATTTAAAATTTGACAGTCGTTAAAAAAAAATGGATACACGAATGCTTGGATAATGATATGGATGTTCTTTTTCGAATGTTGCAAAAATTTTATGAAGACGTTCAATGTCTTTTCAAAAAAAAACCACATTCCCTCTCTCCGCTTAGATTATGTACAAAATATAATGATAACTGCAAAAAAATGTGCAAATTCTTTAACTGTTTAGCTAAAGCAACATTACAACTGGTGTTTCTACAATATCCTTGGTATTGCCCTTAGTGGTTGTTACATATTATCAGTGATCCATTTTTATCATTTTTGATCATTATATTTAAAATATGTGAAATGACCATCGAAAATAATCAATGTAACATCCTACAATTCTTTTATAATGCTCAGTGTTACTCACCATCTTTCGGGACCACACTCACACGTAGTTACTCAATACGTAGATGTTCTCTTCTCAAAAATGAACTAATAATGATAACAGTTTGAGAAAAAAAAATTATATGATTTTATGACTGATGAGCAAGGAGTACTTTAGTATTTAGAACGCTACCTGGCTGAGCCTTAGCCACACAAGCTCGATGCTACATGCAAAACTCCTGCAAGATTTCATTAGTATGACTAAATAATTATTTCTTAGATTAATAATGACTGTTTTTCATTCTAATATACATACATAGATGTTAATTATCAAAAAAGTTATATGCTGAATAAAACATCGATTCACAATTACCTTTTTCATATTCCTTTTTAAATCAGATAAACAATATGAACACAAAAAAATCAATCTTTGAATTCTCGATCATAATTAATTCCAGAATTTGTTAATAAGATAGAAACTAATGAAGTATCTGATAAATAAAGAATTTACTAATCATAGAAGGCGGTACTAAAATATGATACCCCTAAGGCATTTCGTTAATATTCACTCATTTTTGGTAATTTTCCACACATTTTTCTACCATATGTTTTCTAATTTCACGTAATCTCAAATACACAAAGTATTGAATTAAAACAATTACGTTCAAGGAGGTTAAGTTAAAGTTTGCAAAAAATAAAAGTGAAAAACATGTGTCTTAAATAAATTCGTTATTTTTGGAAAAAGCAATTATGAAGGTGAATTCAAGTGTTTGTGTCAATGAATGATCTTTGTCAATGAGAGTAAAACTAATTTGCTCTAAAACATTTTAAACAAACATCAGTTAGTCTCCGAATCCATTACAAGATACAATAAGTTTTATTAATCATTAGAATGTCAAACAAGCTTTACTTTGCTTCTTTCGTTTGTCTTCTCCTCTCCATGACTCTGGGAGAATCATTCCCCTGGTCAGATTATGAGAGTGGTAAACAAATGGATCAAATGGAACGAATTCATAGTTTCAAAGGACATTCTGTGGAGGGAAGAGTCAAGAGAGGTGGGAAAATGGTACTCTGCGGACACAACTTGTTCAATGCTCTGAGAGTCGCATGTTCTTCAATCCGAGGAAAGAGGTCTGCAGATGGTTTTTCAGAAGAAACCATGGGTATGAATCATCTTCATAGTAACATGAGGAAACGAGCAGGGCTCACGGATCAATGCTGTGCCCAGCCTTGTTCATTCACAACCCTTCTTAGCTTTTGCTAAGTAATTCACTCACTCTCTCTCTCTCTATCATCTACGTATAAGTTGTATATAATATGGCAATGAGTTTTTCTTATATAATTGTTTGTTAATTCTGCTTAGCTATGCTATATTCATGTACTGCTTGATCAATGTATATCATTATTGTCACACCTATCTAGAATATATTATTAAAATAAATGTTAATAAAGTATTTATGTGAGCATCGATAGTTTTTTTCCTTATTTATTCAAAAGCTACGAACCAATACCAAACTAAATTACCGTACACGCAGAATACGATCCTTTTCTATTCCGGATATAGTAATAACAATATTCCTATTAGTTGTATGAACTTTCTTTACGGGCTCGGAAAAGCCAATGTCTTCAACGTGTTCATACAAACTTATTGATAAAGAAGTCATTTTTGTATTTTAAAATAATTAGTTTATAAAATTGAAAAAGGAAAAACGGTTCTTCCCTGTTCTCTTCCTTCTTTTTCCTTCATTATTTAATAGGTCGTCGTTGTGTTGAAGTAAGAATTATCTCCAATCTTTGGTGTAAATTCTTTAAAAAATTCATAATAAAATACAATTATTATAATATAATATTATAGTTGGATGTCCCTGATAATAAAGCATAGGGTATTTATTCCGAAAACAGAGACAGAAACAGACTTTACACATAGAGTAAAAGTTGTTCAAAATTCTGCGTTACGTACATAAGGCTATGTTTAATTCTGATCATACGATATACGTTTGTTTTTTCGCTAATAATTTGATTTATTTCATATTACAAGATTCCGGGCTGAAAGTTTTTTTTTTTTTTTAAAGTCGTCGAATCGAAAAATGCAGCCAAAAAATTAGAAATAAAAAAACAAATTATTGTCCTAACGGAAAAAGGGAGCAGCACGATTATGGAATACGAATTAAAAAAGGGAATTATGTAAATGAAGGAAGAAAAAATATTGTTGTGTGGACAGTGCCTAAAAGTATACATATATCTAGTGAGAGAGATCACTTTGGTGCTTTTTGCCTGCGGTTAACGATTGAATTTTCGGAATGAAGAGGAATTATAAATAAGTTTTGAAGCTTATCAATATATATTTTTTTTTTAAATAGACAATCACTGGGATTTCAGCTACTCCAATCATAATACTAGTACTTTAGTTCCGAAGGGTGTAGTAATTAAGCCTACACCTAGTGGACACACCCTGCTATTTAATATTAATATTTGAAATGTAATTTAATTTTTCAATTTTTTTTCAAAAAAAAAAAAAAAAAAAAAAAGAAGTTCTGTGTATGTGAATGGATTTTTGAAATTTTTGGAGTTTATCTAGGAATTTTTGAAATTTTTTGAGAATATCTAAGAATTGTGGAATTTTTTTTTGAAATTATCTAGGAATTTTGAAAAAAATTTCTAAAAATTTAATATTGATAGTTTAATTTTTGAAATTTAATTTTGAATAATTTTTTGAAATTTTATTTTTCAAGTGGCTTTAAATACGCCCCAGAAGCTCTGAGAGCAGAGATGGGAGGTTCTATTCCACCTATTTTCACTTTTTTAAGCATTTGAAAAAAATTATAGATGAAACAAAACTGTCCTCAAGAGAGGCTTGTGAAACTGAGCAGGTCAAGTTTTTTACCAAAAAGGACAAATACTTCTTCAATCCTGGGTTTATGAAATTGCCTTCAAAATGAACAAAAGTTATCCAACAAAATGATGCATATTTGATCTTAATCTGATAATCCTACTACGTTAACTTTATAGTCAATATAAAGCGAAAAAAACTCACAGAATTTTTTATTTTACCTATTATTAAAATCCTACATATTATTTTATTCGATACTGTATTATAAATAGTATTACTTAGTAATATTATAATACTATTGTAGTTACACTAATATATATATATATATAAATATACAATGACCACGAGGGATCAAAAACTTTTGGAAACGGACAATAACGATAATAATTTTTTTTTGTTTATTTATAATAAAGTATAAATTATGAAATAGCCATGGTTTATCAAGTAAGTCGAGGGAATCGACCCCTAATAACAAAATACACTGGGTGATTGTGTGTTAGCGAGGTAATGTCGTGACATATATAGACAATTTTGCTTCAACTCACGAATGAACACTAAATGCAAACGAGACTAAAAATAATTAAAAATATTTAAAATTGAAAAAACACATGTTTATTAGTTTTCTTAAAATGCTAATACAGTTTATTTAATTCAAAAATTACCAGAGTAATTTTTCCAAGAATATATTAGAGCTTAAAGATCCTTTCTTTTCTAAGAGTGAGAAGAAAAAAAATCCATTTAATAGTTCCTATACTAATTTCATAATAAATTTACGAAAAAGTAATTATTGACTCATATTAATTTCTTTCAGTACTAATTAATTATTTGGAAGATATTATTATAAATTATTTATAAGCAACAAACAAGTAGAAGTACCCGGCTGTGTTTGGAGTTAAATACTAATAAGTATAGAATTCACTTTAAAATGTTTATTTTTAAACATAAATTATTCAACCAAAATAATTCATCTATGTTTTGACGAAATTGTATTCATAAACCATTTATGCCATTTTTAATCCTTTATTTCTATCGACATAATAATTGCATCTTTTTTATTTCAAACTAATCATAAATTTTTGTCTAGGACAGAGTAAAAATATTGTAATTTATTTTAAGCTGTAGTTTTATGTAGTTGCTACAACTTCTATGAATTATTTTATTTTTTTGTTTTCTAAATATTTTTTGAAATACAAAAATAAATAACATTTAGTATGTTTTATTCAATTCTCTAATAACCGTATTCATTCTCGAAACGGTACTTTTAGCCCATTTTTGAAACGTAAATTATTCAACCAGAATGTTTCATCCATCATCTGACGAAGTTGCATACGCATGGCATTAACCATCCATGTTATATTTAAAGATTCTAGTTTTTACACCTAACTAATAAGCGATTAGTATTAAATGCTAACAAGATTCCATTCATAGCATGACTCACGGCGTTACCTTGCTAACACAAAAATCCCCTATGTATTTCGTTGTCAGCTGTCGATTCCTTCCTCTCGCTTGATACGTCATGACTATTTCCTAATGTATTCTTTTTCATAAATAAACAAAGCCATAAGTTATTCTATAGTTATACTCCGTTTCCGAAACAACAATTTCGCATTTTTTTTGTTGATTCCTCGTCGTTTTTTTAATGTTCCTTTAGTTGGTTAGATGGAGTTGCACTGATTAAGAAACATTATAGAGTATTATATTTACTCCATCTAACCTAGGAATCTTTTGGTAAAATCCATATAGAGAAAGTATATTTTCTTCTCTAGGAATCACCAGGGTACGAACCTACACACATTAAGTTCAAGACAATAACTTCTACCACGCACTGTCCATGACCTATGGCGATTATAATTCATTTTAAAGACGGTGAAGAAGTAATATCAGAGTGATAGTCCCGGAGTACTTAAGAGATAAATAGCAGTTGGTACGATTGAATTATTTGGCTAATTAATAGATGATTTCGGTACTTTTTTCTGTTTCTTTCCAGGAAAATGGTTGCGTGATACAATAAAGATAACTACGGAAACTATGAGCCCGACAACAGCTGATTCATAATCTACTACTGCAGCGCCATCAACTAAAACTTCGTGACTCCTTATATTGTTTAGTGTCCAGTCCTACTTGTGGGTGATTAAAAAAGTTAAAATGGACCCCTTGGGACATCATTGAGAGTGTTTTTCCTTTTTTAATTTATTCCGTTACATAATAAGTTACATTATACAAATCATAATAAATATAAAATCTTCGTATTATATTGGATTAAAATGAAAATAAGAATATTGCTTGCAAGATATGTAGAATGATCTTAAGACATATATCTTATTTTGGCTTAATAAACCATCGAAATTTTTAGGATAAACTCCAAGGACCGGTCCCAAGGACGGTAATCCTAAGGACCGCCCTGAGACTTGGAATGGATCGAATAAATATAGACCTTCACAACGCAAGCAATAGTATCCTTGAGGGGTGTTGTGTCAGCCCTTCATTTATTGGGTCCAGACCAGTCTTAGGACCAGTACTTAAGACAATCGATCCTTAGGAATTTCAAGTCCAAGAACTTAATTTAAATAAAATAAAGAAAGTTGTCTGACGTAATCAAGACCGAAGTTTATAAGCTTCTAGGACTTATATACATGACTGAACTGTACCGGGCCAAGACTGAACTGGACGGCACTGTAGCCGTCAGTCTTAAACAAGGACCGACACAACACTATCAGGCGGAATAAAAACATTTTTTCTGGCAAAGAAACCCTTAATGATGGTTGTTTATAAAAATATAAGACATCACCTTTTTAGAAATTTATTATATATATTTTCTAACAAAATTATTTCAACACCATCTTTTAATGGCAAATAATAGACTAGAAATTGATTTGGTGGCTTTTTTATACAGGGCGATGCCTCAAAAATTAGAATCCTCTTCGAGGCAGTTTACCCTCAGTTATAAAAGTCCTGCCATTTTTAACTTGAGGCTATTCGAAAGACATGACCAAAAAGCTACACTTCGATGTAAGTATTGTTTTTGTTGGATCAAAAATGTCCAAGCAACAAGCAAACCGACAGAGGGTAAGCTTTCGCTTCTGCGCACATGTAGACAAATGGATGCTGTTCTGAACAGGAGAAATGGTTGCTTCTTGGCTGAATCAAGATCTCAGGTCAAGTGAACCTTCAGGACCAAACATCCAGCTCTGGGCATGGTCCTCGTCGACGTGGCGTTCGACGGCAAGAAGATGCCTTCCTTCTTCTTCAAGAGCAATGAGAACGTCAACACAGACGTCTACTACTAAGTCCTCAGGTACCATGTCTTACTATGTTTGAAGAGCACGTTCTCCAGGGACAACTATGTGTCTACCCAAGACGGCGTCCCAGCACACACGTTCAAGAAGGTGCAGCATTTCTGCTGGGAGAACAACATTGCTGCCTTCTGGCCTTCATCCTCACCCGACATGAACTCCCTGGACTTTGCTGTTTGTTGTGCATTGGAGGGCAAGATGAACATTACTTATCACCCGAATATCGATGCTCTGAAGGCCGTGATTACAAAAGAGTGGAACAATTTGGCATTGGACTTATCAAGGCCATCTCTGCTTCTATTCTTCTCCGCATTGAAGCCATAATTTAGAATGGAGGGGGACATAATGAATAAAAAGCGTAGAAAATTGTTGAATTACCAACTTTTGCTTCAAAAGTTTGTCATAAAAACGGCACAAAATGAAAATATGGAAAAGTTAAAAGTTAAACATTTCATGTGATTGATGTAAGAATGGGAGTTAAAAACTAAAATCAATTCTAGTACTTATTTTATTATGCGGGAACATGTTTTAAGCATTCTAAATTCTTCTGCTTCGTCAAACTTTTTAAATTTACATAATCCACAAAATTAAATTTAGAGTTCCGCGTCTAACCCTTAAATTGCATATTTAATCAAATTTCATTGCTTTTTTTCTCTTGGATTCGACATATATCACCTTTATTATGTCACGCAACCTTTCATCCGAAAAGAAACATAAAAAATGCCCAATAATAGTTAATTGCAGTTAGGCAACTCTTCCCATCCATGGAACTATTTTTAATAATTTTTGGTAATGATTCATAGCATTAATGGAACTAAGTCTAATTCAACTAATCAACCAATCAAATTGTAATTTCAATATCTTCTGATAGTATTATTATATTTTTTTATCACAAAAAATCCCATTATGTTTCTAAAATATTGCACTCATTAAATGTATATTAAATAACGAAACAAGAAACTATCAAACCAAGATGACACCATTGTAATTTGTCACTTATTTTAAACACAATCCCGAGCTAGAGTTAATCATTTCACTAGCAGAAATTAATGTGAGGCTTTTAGTGAACATTTTTGTCCTGTAATATCAGATATATTTAAAATGTTTACTCATTATGACATTCTTGTTCAAAAATATTTTCAACTTCGTGCTGTTTTAACAGTTTGAAATATAGACTATTAAAAAAAATACTTATTGTCAATTCTAATGCGATTTTTTTCATTTGATGATTCAAGTATATTTTTTTTGTAGTTTACAATTACAGAACATACCATGTTTTTTCTACAAATAAGTATAATATTTACTACATATAACAGCTCTTTTTATATTACTTTCCATCCAGAAAAGATCACATCAATAGTATATCTGATTCCCGGAAAATCTTCGTTGAAACAAAACAGAACAACAGATAGAATAGATTTGAAGGATTTTTCTCAAGTCTAAAAATATATTCTCAATTTTATTAGAAAGTTAACATAACTGTAGAATGTAGAGACGATCCTTTGTCACTTTATCTATGTTAATTAATAAAATTGATTAACATTGTTAGGTAGAAGGAAGAGGTAGAGGAAAAAAAACTATAAGAAAAGTCAAGATCACTTATATTCTACAAACATTAGAATAATTATATTTATTCATTAAAATATTAATATTTTGTTTAATAACAGATTACAGGTCATCCTTCGCCAGTTCAAAGAAGACGATATCGTGGTTTTTACCAATGCATTGTGACTATTTTAAATAATTATTAGAATCGAGAAAATTTTGATTATTTACGAGCTATTGCTCATAATATTGCATTTTGAATATTTTTTTCTTTTAAAATTGATATATGTTTTTTTTTAAATTGATTATTTCATGTTTCTATTTGCTGTTAATTTAGAAAATACAAAGTTATTAGAAAATAGAAATGCAAAAAAATCGACTTACTTTATTTTTTGTCTTTTAATTGGAAATTGGTTTATTAATATAGGTGGAATTCACTTTATACTTAAATTTCTTCTTCCCAAGAAAAAAAAAAAAAAAATGATAATATCATTAGAAAAAAAAAAATGATAATATCATTAGAAAAAAAAAAAAAATGATAATATCATTAGAAAAAAAAAAAAAATACTCAGGTTGCACCTACAAAAAGATTTTATAGGACGTATTTTAACAGTGTCAGGAAAAATTGGGTAGGAAAAAAATGGCAGAGAAAAAAATGGCAAGGGAAAAAAAGATAAGTGAATAAGCGGAAAAAATGGCAAGATTTTTTTAAACTGATTTAATGTTACCTATCACAAATACAATATACATTAAGAAAAAAGAAAAATTAACAAGGACCATAGCAGTTCAAATGTAAGAAGTGATAATCAGTTAAATGTACCTTTCAATTATAACATCATTAGACATGAAGGATTATTCATAAAAAATTGGATTTTTGAATTTATCTTCGGAAATATTTAATTTCTTGTTAACAGCTCTGGATTTTTCAAATTATTCTCCAAAAGTTTAATTTCTTAAGAATAAAAATGAATATTTGACTTTTTTTTCCAATAAATTTAATGTTTCGTTAACAGCTGTGGATTTTTTGAAACTTTTTACAAAAATTTAATTTTTGAAATTTTATGGAAGCTGTGGATTTTTAATTTTTTTTACAAAAACTTAATTTTGAAATTTTTTTGGAAGCTGTGGATTTTTGAATTTTTTTCCCATAAAATGTAATTATTTGAAAGTAGTTATAAATTTTTGAAAGTTTTTTTCATAAAATATAATCATTAGAAAATAGAAATGTATTTTTGATATTTTTTTCTAAAAATTTAATTTTTGAAATTTTTTTCAGAAGTTGTGGATTTTTGAAATTTTTTTCCCTTAAAAACTAATTTTATAATTATAATTATTTGAAAATGGTTATGGATTTTCGACATTTTTTTCCAAAAAATTTAATTTGTTATTAACAGTTGTAGATTTTGTACATTTTTTTCCAAAAAAATTTAATAACCAATGCGTTTCCGAAGTATTATCTTGCGGACTCCCCCGAAATAATTGATATTTTCCCACAATAATTTACCTTATATTATACAGTTGTGATGTAAATTTTATACTGTTTTGTTGTGCGAGAAAAGGGGACTATTGCAAATATACTGCTGGTCTTCCCTACATCTTTTACTAAATAAAAAAGCACTTATACTTTTTAAAAGCATTTGCATAAGTTGCAACTCATTCATCATTCAAATTTTCCCCTAATGGACATTATTTGTGAAGATACTAAGGCACATTCTTGAGAGTTCCAGGAATAAAACAATTTATGTATTTTTTTAAATATATAATACAAAATCAATTGGAGATAAAATCAATAAATTGAACAGTGAATGAGAGAGATTTGTAATTTATAATGATTCCTACATAATTTGTTTCAAGAGGCCATGTTTACCGGGACAACCGCAGGATTAAATTTGAGTGTTGATATTAGGATTTTTGTTTGAAAAAATCAACCAAAAATAAAAAATTTGGAAAAATTAAATTAAAAATTAAATTTTTTTGGAATATTTCTTTATAAATCCACAGCTGTTTTAAAAACTAACTTAAAAAATTAAATTTCAAATATTTATTGTAACAAAAATTTCGAAAATATACAGTTGTTGACTAAAAATTAGTTTTTTAGGAAAAAAAATCAAAGATTAAATTGCAAATATTCAATTTTTTGAAAAAGAAAAAAAAAATATAAAATTCTTGGAGAAAAAAAAAAAAAAAATTATAATTACTACGAGAAAATTAATTGTTTTGAAAATGTTGTGGATTTTGGAAATTTTTCTGCCTATAATTTAATTTAATTTTTTATTTGCCATTGGTTTCTGAAATTTGTTGTTAAAAAAATTAATTTTTTGTGAATAGTTGTAGATTTTTGCAAAAAATTTACATATTAAATTGTGTAAATGAATTTTTATTTTTTTTAAATTCAATGTTTAAAATTTAATTTTTCCAATTTAAAAAAAAAAATCAAGAAAACTAAGTGGCGACTTGTCCCATTAATGTAGCAAGTTGACTGACAAAATTGTCTACATTAAAATCAATATTACATTTTAAGTACAACTAGTTTTGAAATGAAATAAGTATCAAAAGTTATAAATCGTTATGAAAGTCCACACATTTCAACTATTAATACTATAAATTATCTATACTATCAAATTATAGAAGCCATTAATCTCAAGATACATACTTAAAAGAAATTGGCTATAAATCCTGAAATTATTCATTTTCAATTCATACATTTTCATGAAATTGTTTTATTATTTTTACATATTTTCAATTTTCCACACATAAATAAATTTCAAAATGACTTTTTAATGGGTTGTATTTTTAGAATAACTTATTTAAATAGGCACCTGTCAAATCTGTACATAATATCAAATTTGATTATTGTTTTTAAAACTGTAACTTTTAATTTCTGGAAAGAGATTTTCAATGTAGATTGTTTCAAGCTTAATAGAAATAGAAGTGTAAGACAAATGTTTTATTTCCACCAAGCGTTTTAGTAGTGACGTCATAGAATATGATTGGTTCCATGTTTTATTCAAATGGAATAGACTGTGGCGTAGAAAATACAAGTGTTCAATCCTTGAATAGAAATAGATCGAGGACTCAAATATCTTTAGACCCCAGTATATTTATTAAACTGTACCAAAATGAGAAAAATTGGGAATTCTGTATCGCCGGATATTTTTTATTTTGCAATTTATTCCTTTAAACAAGAACCATGAAACGTCCAAAAAAAAAGTTCCTTTATAGACGCATTTTGACTAAAAAAAAAGAAGGTAATTTCGATGTTGTTTCTTTAAAATTATCGATTTGAATCCAGTTACAGGATTTTTATTGATTTAAGTATTATAGATGACACATATATATTTGTAACAATTTTTAACAATATTTCTGTAACTTCCCTCAAAGGAAAAGTATTTAAGTTCTAAGCAGGCTCTCAATAAATAAATATTATCTTTTGATACCGCGTATAACGCGCCTTTATTTAGACGTTTCTCTTGGATTTGACTACTCAAATCTTGTTTTTTTGATACCAAGGGTATAGTATATTATTATTAAATATACTTTTGTTTTTCATTTATGCCAAATGGAATTTATGAATTCATTATTTTGTACTGCAAAAACTGCCAATGTAATTTTAAAAATACAACCTTTTATTTATTATTTCTTAATTTCTAGTGTTGATTTGTGTTTATTTAAGCATATTTTTATTTTATTTAAGTTTGATATTTTTCACTCATTGTGAATATTGAATTCCTTTTTTCTCAATAACTTTTCAAACAAGAAACAATAAATCAATAATTGCTTTTAATTTTATTTTTTTGTTTGATTAATAGGGAAAATTAAACGCAATTTCAATTTCGCTCTTATATATTCTCACTTGTCCCCAAATTTGAGCTGAAGCCTATGTTATTTATTTTACCGCACGTTCACAACTTTGTGTGTGGCATGGTATTTTGAGGAATAACTCCTGTAATAAAAGGTACCTGTGTCGTGTTCAAATCCAGAATATATTAACATATATATTTTTTAAATGACTTTATTTATTTAGAGAAGTTATATAAAAAAATATTTATATAATTAAACATTCTAGTTTAAAATTAATTCCCTAAACCAATGTCAGACATCTTGAATCGTTGCAATATATGATTTTTGTAATCAATCCATTTTTAACAAAAAGTTCCCTCTATAAAATTGGAAAATAAATAAATAAACAAAACAAAGCCACAAAATAGGTAAAAAATTCATAATAAGAAGGAGCTGTTGTTACATTAAGTTTAATTAAAAGGATAAAACAATAATTATTCTATAGATCCGGAATAGCTTTTAAATTTCTTATAATTGTGCGTTAAATGGGGAAGAAATTATTGTTTTTATCTGACAATGAGGAGTAGTAGTGTGGTTTGTCCCCAGCATCGTTCCATGAAGGCTGATGAACCCTTTGAATCCTAACGGAGAAGGCAGAATATGGGGCTACGATCAGAATAGCTCCTATTTCTTTGTCTCGGATAGGCTCCACTACTACCAACTTCTCTGCAATCATGTTTTATAGGTTGATAAGGCATACTCTTTTGTTTTTGTAGGACCACTCTTAATCTTTAAGGAGAGACCAAATAAAATAAAAGGTCTTGTAAATTTTTCTCTGATAAAATTTCTCAAAATCTTGAGTGCAACTCGCAAGCGCATGCATAATAGTGTTGAACATTTTGCCAAGAGTTCTTACAGGGACTATTAAAAAATAAAACAATTCCGAGGATATTTGAAATTGGGCAGTAAATTGCTTTCCATCCCTGACTTTAGATATGGAACTCGTGATCCTCTTATTCCATGGTTTAGGTAAATTCAAACAATTTAAGTATCCATCACATATTTTATCAGCCTTTTTTTAAGAGATAGAGAGCAAATGAATCCTTATGCGCCATAAAATAATAACACCAAACTACCTTTACTATCAAACTATAAGCAAGAAGATAGACAACGGGATATCAAAAATGGGAGACATAAGAGAAGGAAGTGATTTTACGGCCATAATGTTCACCTAACCTCAATCGGGATGATACTTTAATTATTAATATCTAAGATTTGAACAACGACACTGAGCCATTTATTACGGTAGTCATTACTCAACGACAACAGATTAATTTTATCGAAAAAGAAGAGAAATCAAATATTCACAATGAATGAAAAATATCAAACTGAAAAAGCATACAAATATACTTAAATAAACACAATGAATAATAAATAAAAGGTTGTATTTTTAAAATTAGATTGGCAGTTTTTGCAGTGCAAAATTATAAATTAAGATGTTCTATTTGGCATAAATGAAAAACAAAAGTATATTTATTAATAATATACTATACATTTGGTATCAAAAAAACAAGATTTGAGTAGTCAAATCCAAGAGAAACGTCTAAATAAAGGCGCATTATACGCGGTATCAAAAGATAATCTGTATTTATTAACAGCCTGCTTGGAACTTAAATACTTATCCTTTGAGGCAAGTTAAATAAATATTGTTGCGAAATATATGTTTCATCTATAATACTTAATAAAATAAAAATCCTGTAACTGGATTCAAATTGTTAATGTTAAAGAAATAACATAAAAATTTCCTTATTTTTTTTTTACATTTTATAAATTTTTAAATCAAAATGAATCCATGCATCACTTTTTTTTTTGGACGTGTGATGGTAATTTTCTTGTTTAGAGGAAAAAAATCCAAAATATCTGGCCATACCAAATTCCCCACTTTTGTCATTAGGGTACACCCTAATATATATATATATATTTTTTTTATAAACAGCTCATGATATATTTGTATTTATAACGACAACGAATTAAAATACCTCAATCTAAAAGTATCAGTAAGAGTGTATTTTTAATACTTTAAATCTTATTGAAGCTTTATTTGACTAAGTAGTACAACCTAACACTTAGAATAATTGCTAATGTATTTGTAAATAATGAAAGTAATCGATATTAAGTTAATGTTCAAAATTTACTATAATTGAGCCTTAAGCAAACTAAAAAAATTGTAATCTGCACGGTAGTGTGACAATATGTATTAGGGGGCTCAACATAAATAAATTATAAAGGTAAGGCGTCTGCAGAGGGGCTGTAGCCCCTCTAAAATTAAGAAATTTTTGCTTTTCATAAGAAAATTTTTATATTTGAAATTAAATTCGATTTTCAAATTTATTTTCCAAAAAATAAATTTTTGTAAATAGCTAAGGATTTTTGAAATTTTTCTCTACAAATTTCAATGTTTTTATTTTATTTTTTGTATGTTTAACTGCGGATTTTTGAAATTTTACTACAACAAATTTAATTTTTTGTGAATAACTGGCAATTTTTGAATTTTGTTTCCAAAAAATTAATATTAGAAATTTAATTTTGAAACATTTTTCCAGAAACTATTTTTTTTGGAAACAGATTCTGATTTTTGTAAGTTTTTCTAAATAATTGTGAATTTTTGTAATTTTTTTTTTGAAAAAATTTAATATTTGAAAGTTTTGAAAAGGGTTAAAAAATTTTTAAATTTTTTGCCATAAATAATAATTTTGTTTTGTGAATAACTATGGATTTTTGAAAATTTTAGGGAATCTTAAACATTTCAAAGTTTTTTTCCAAAAACTATAATTTTTGAATTTGTTTTTCAAAAAATCTAAAAAAAAAACCCCCCTCCCCCAAAAAATAAATAATATATATGACCCTGAAGATGCCCCTGAAAAGCCATTCCTTTTTAATTTACTTTATAGTGCCCCGGAATTTAATTTCAAATTTACAAGTAGTTTTTGTACCCGGCATTGCCAGAGTAATTAAGCGTCGATTAACAGACAAACTCCTCCTTAATATTATAGAAGACAACTCCTCAAGAAATCCTAATTGCTAATCTCCATTTTTATGAGCATACTCACACAAAACTACTCAATACTTATATCAATTCATATGACGTATTCTCAAAAATGAAAAATAACAATTTGAGTTTGAGAAAAGAAATATGTTGATATCACTGGTGAGTACAATCAATTCAAACAAAATTCATTTCAACATCCTACCAGTGTTTATATTTAAATCAAATCTAACCATATACACTCATGAATTAGGATATATATAGTCCTAGGGCTGGGCATCCAGCGCGTGCGAGTAAAACGCGGGAGCGAGACAATAGGCACTATTAATTAAAGTTATGGTTTTGGAGGAAAGAATACCAACTGATTCTGCTATAGAAATGTTAATTTCAAGGAACACTAGAACAGAATATAAAAAAAGTTGTCAAAAAATTCAAATTCAGAAATACTTTATTTTCTTCGTGAAAATCATGAAAAAAACATTCTTAATTCTATAGTATAGATCTATTAACATTATTGACATCTTTTGAACTTCTTCTCTTAAAGTCGCTAATATGATATGTGTTACAATGAGCCATCAAAAACTAATGGCTATCACTTTAGCCGTAGCAGTAGATTATTTGATTAACTTAATTGGTAAAAGTATGATAACGTATGTATATTGTGATGTTAAGTTAAAAAAGTATGTGTAAGAAAAAAAAATTAGAACAAATATTAATTTGAAATTTCAATTGAAGTTATACCTGCATAGAAAATCAAACAAATTAATGATGGCAAATAATACGAGATATAAGTGATTAATATTAAATATTACAAACTGATTCAACAAATTATTAGGACAAATGTTTCATTACATATATTATAACAAGACATTTTTACACGAAAATAAATATACTTATTATTAATCAAAAAAAAATCGTCTTCATACTTTCGATACACTAAAAATATTTACCATTATCTTAAATATATCCCACATACACATGTTTGAATCCATGAAGCATACTCGAGTGTTTACACAAAGAAACGGATGTTAGACAAACAACTCGCACACTATTTGAAGCTAAAACCCCTCTTTGAGACCATTCAGGCTGTTGTTCTTCGTTATTCGTAAATCCAGATACAACTTCACTTACAACTGCAAAAATCCGAGCAAGTATTTGTGATGAGACAAAAATACGGAAACTCTTCAGATAAGTTTTCCAACCGATGGGGAAAAACCCAGATTGAAGAAATCGAAGAAAGATACCTTTAACTTGATCATCCATCTCAAAAGAGCAGATTCGACTTATTTCTTACGAAGGAGATTCCAAGATTGCAACATTGAAGATATCCATTCACGATGAGTGGGAATTTCAATATTAAAAATATAGTTAGTATTTACTTTATTTGAATTTGTACGAAGATCGGTATTATATAGAAACATTAATTATTATTATTTATTAGGAAGTATGATGTCTTCATCGTCATATTAAAATAGTCAACATTATTATAATGATTTATTAAAGTATTATAACTTATATTTGTAGTAATAAGTTAAATAAGTATGGGTATATTTAAAAAAAAATACAACTAAAAAAACCAGTTATATTAATTATATATTTTAAAAGAAGTTACATGCAGAGAATAAGGCTAATTTAAAATGACAAATGATACGATATAGAAGTTAATAATATAAAATGCAATAAATTGATTCAAAAAATTACATTGACATTTTACATATAGGGGGAGGACTCAAAAATTAGAATTCTATTCCAGGCCGTCTAGTCTCAGTTCTAAAAGTCTGACAATTATCTACTTGGCATTATTCGAAAGAACTGACAAAAAGCTACAATTTGATGTTTGTTTTGTTTTTGTGCAATTAAAAATGTCTGATCCAGAAGCCATAAGGTAGAGGGTAAGCCATTGCCTCTGGGCACATGTAGACAAGTGGACACTGTTCTGAACAGGAGAACTGATCGCTTCTTGGCTGAACCAAGAGCTCAGGTCAAGAAAACCTTCAGGACCAAACATCCAGCTCAGGTTATGGTCCTCAGCGTATTGCCGTCTAAATGAAGCAAGATCCCTCCCTACTTCTTCAAGGCCAACGAGAAAGTCAACCTATACGACTACTACAAGGTCCTCCAGTACCATGTTTAGCTATTGTTAAACAGCACGTTCTCTGGGGACAACTACGTGTTTACCCAAGATGGCCCCCAACACATATGTCCAAGAAGGTGCCGCATTAATGTTTGGAGAACATTGCAGCCTTCTAGCCTTTCCTTACTCGACGTGAACCCCTGGACTTCGCTGTTTGGTGCGTCTTGGAGGGCAAGACAAACGAGACTTCTCTTACGAATATCGATGCCCTAAAGGACGTGATCACGGAGGAGTGGAACAACTTGTTCTCGGACTTCATCAGGGACAGCTATTCTTTTGTTCGTCCCCCTATTGAAGCCATCACTCAAAATGGAGGGAAACATATTGAATTAAAAGTATAGAAAATAGTTGAATTACTAATTGTAGCTTCAAAAGTTTGCCATAAAAATGGCACAAAATAATAATAATGTAGGAGTGAAAACGGTTTTTAAATTTTTTTAAAGTTTGAGTCCTCACCCTGTATACAAATGAAAAAAGACATTTTGATACAGAAATAAGTATGCTTATTAGGAGAATAAAACATGCATTGCAGACAAAACTATCGAGAAAAGAGAGGTACATTATCTTTAAGAATCTAGAATCATCTTCCACTCGTTTTTCTAATGACAAAAGAGGCACAAAAGTAATAAAGAAATAAAGTGTACAGGTAATAAAATTATCGATATAGATGAAAAAGAGTCAAAAACTCTTTTGTAGATGACAGCCTAATTATCTATGCCTTAAGTGAGCATCTGTGCCGTAAAAACAATTGTAAACCCTTGGTATTATTCGTTTTCAAACAAAACCCTTATAATATGGTGATTTTTTTAACCTTTAAATTGTTTTTTCTCTTAATTGAATGATTGCATGTCAATATGGCGTATGTAATCCACTTGGGTCAAGAACTGGAACCGACAAAGTTCCGTAATATATTGCTTATCCGTCTCGGTTCTTGTATTTTTTGGTATATTTGTAACCTTTTAATATTCCATCTATATGTTTTTATGTAAATGAAACACGTCATTAGATTTATTCCAAAAATGCAACCTTTCATCCCAGAAAGGAAAAAAAAAGAAGCCCAAAATCATCTGGTAGTCAGTCAAATAAGACCCCATACCAACTGCTATTTTTCTCTTAAGTTCTACGAGACTATTATTGTCATGTTATTTCTTCACAATTTTTAAAAGGAATTCAGAATTAGACACATATATATATGTTGTGTACAAGTTGCAATTTTGTACAATCAAATGGTACAAATTGCGACCAAAAAATGTAATAAATAATTTTAGAGGAAGGATTTATAGGATTTGGGATAAGGAGCATGCAATAATTGTATATTTGATGGAGGATCCATATATTACTAGTATAGTTTTTGACTATATTATTACAAATTAATAAAATATATAAGTATTATAAGGCAGATTGTCAAGTTCAAATGCACACAGCTATAGCACTCATAAATACATAATAACCACGTAATTCAAATAGATCAAAATAAAGTGATAATATTAATACAGAGTTGGTTGTTTCAATTAAATAATGCATTTCAAGTCCTGGGCCTGAATTTTCCACCAACGCCCCTTGTTTTAAGTGCCTGTTACCAAATTGAGCCTATAAAAAGAACTGAAACTGAAAAACCAGAACCGAGACGGATAAAGCAGAACCAAGATCAAGACCCAAACTGTTGAAATGAAAGAACCGAGACCGGTAACAACCTTAATAATTTCATTCTTGAGGGAGTTATACAATGGTTTGACGAAATTTGAGATATTCTAAACAACGATAATATATCCCAATATAAAAACACTTGGATAATTGTGGTATTTTGAACTGGCGTGTGACTAAAAATTCTTCTTTTGAAACGTGACTTACATAAACAAATGGGGGGGGGGGAGAACATTTCCCCCAAAATTTGTTCAAACTTCATGATGAATAATAAAACATTATAAATTCGCTAAATATTATTTATGACAAACATCTAAACAACATATTTGTTTGTTCCATCGCCCGACCTTCAAGTGTGACTAATATTATTGCAATACAATTTCCTTAGATTTTTTTGAATTTAATCCATTTCTTCTACGAAATGGATCGTGAGGATTGGTAAGGAAGAGGGGTGTAATAAACAGCCTACAGCCTCTTAAAATATGCCTGAATACTCTTCACCCTCAGATTGCCCCGGAGGTAGTGTGGGATTGATAAAAACCACTGCCAATACGTCCAATGAGCCCCTGTAATGACAAAAAATAGTTCCAAGCCCTCAGGTTGCACGGGATTCTTGGGGGTACCCTTGGATCCTTAAAAAACCCAGCCAATTCATTCAATACATTCACGGAACCACTCTAATACCAAAAAATAGTTTAAGCCTACGCTTTTCAAATTGACAACCTCATTTTGTCTGTGTTTCTGTGCCATTTAACTCTTTTTTCTTCATACATATAACATTATTTGTAAATCAACAGTCATTTCAATAAAAAAAATTTTTTTATTTCATTTTGTAATGAGTACACTCAATTTTAAATAACTGAGTGTTTTTTTAGGTATCTATAATAATGCATCATAAATTCGCTAAAATGTGTTATTATTCATCATGAAGTTTGAACAAAATACGGGCAATTTTCCTAACTTGCAATTGTCCTTGCGAAGGAATTAGTTCAATCTATGATGATATTAGTAGCTCTAAGGACCCAAATGAAAAGAAAAGGTTAAATAAACCCCCAAAGCCTCATATTGATATTGATAAACAACAAATTTTATCGCAGCGTTTTCGTTCAGAATCAGTTGGTAAACGAAATAAGCCGGATACATCACCATCACCAAGTAAGAGGGAGAACCGCCTTAAGCAATTGAGGAGCTCTGAATAAATGACGGTGGTTTTTTTATTGATTTTGTTTGTCTTTTTTAAGTTCTTCTCTCATGAGTAATACCATAATGGCAGGTAATAATAGTTTTAATCATAGCAATATTGAAAATAATATGGGCATTGGAAAGATCCTAAATACGAGAGGGGCAAGAATTGCTTATCACACCATGCTTTAATGAAACGATTATTATCAAGTATCCTTGTCATGTAAGGATGATTGCGCCTTCTGTCTTCCAAGACAGTTTAACTATTTTTGTACCAGCTCGGGTTCAAATAGAAGAGTTCCGTCCTTGGTTTATAAATCACTTGGTGATCCCACATCTACCAACTCTTACTTAAGTACGAGTGACTAGCATAAAATCTTAATATCCACTGAGCAGGCTAAATTTGAATTAATTAATGCTAATGGTCCAAAGAGTCAATCATTCTTCCATGGCATTATTAAAAATTGTAAAGATAATAATTTATCAATCTTACTCGTAGGAGACCTTAACGATGACCTACATTGTGTCTGCAAAAAGGCAGCGCATCTCAGATCAGAGAGATGCTGAAATTGAGAGGGTTAGGCTTATGGTAATTGTGAAGTGCTACATTAGCCAGGCCAATATGAAGAATGTTGAAGATGACCTCTCCAGAAAGGAGTAAACACAATTATTAGAGGAATCCGGAGTTTCTGACCAGTTTGGAGAAGAAGATCAAGAAGGACCCAATCAAATCCATGAATCACTTCGCCAACGACTTCTCCATGACTACTAGTACCATCATGAGGGTGACTTGGTATTGTACTCATACACAAGGATCTCACTCCACCTTCTGACAGGAGGTTCAAGAGTCCATGTTTTTCATTCCAACCCAGTATATCGTGTGTTAAAGGGTTGATTTAAAATCAGTAAAAATCTGCTCAGGTTGCCCACAAAAAAAAAGTCTTGCACCCTAAAAATGCTTTGAATTTAAAAACCCTACGTATAAACAAACACAGGCAAGAACTCGTTGGCAAAAAAAACACTTTTTCGCCATTTTCATCTTTGTTTATTACTTTATAAATATTTTTACTTTAAGCCCATGAAAATTATTTTGGGGGAAAAAAAAAATATATATCCATAAAATATTTTTTTATTATTTCTCTGTAAAAATCCAGCTGTTTTGGCTCGGCTTAATTTCATTCTGTCCTGAAGACGCAAGCCATTCCATCTGTATAGAGATTAAATGAAATAAATTTTGTTTTTCAACAAGAAAACGACCCAAAAATACATCCAAGCTCAGGATAAACTTCTTGGAAAATAAAGAAGCCTCTCACATCCTATCTATTACGCAATGGCCAGCTCAATCTCCTGATTTAAACCCAATAGAGCTATTTTGGGAACACCTAAGCATAAAAGTTCTGGCAAAATACCCTCCACAATTAGAAATAAGTTGTGGGACATTCTGACAAATGCTTGGAATGATATCTGTCTATCTTGAAAAACTAAGAGCAAGAATGCCAAAAGTCGTAGCGGCAAAGGGAGGATTTTTTGATGAAGCTCAAATTTAAACAAAAATACTTTGATTTTGTTCAAATAAATGTTGATACACATATTGAACCTTAATTTTTCTTGATGATAAAGGAGTTGGAAAAATAAGTGAAATTCCATTTTTTTCCCCGACTTTTTCTTGCCAGTGTATATCCATAAAAACAATTTATGTAACCAAGAATACAATTTCCCAGGGAATAAAATATATTTAATCATCAAAGGAAATTGAGCTCTTTGTCTTTGAAGTTTTTTTGAGAATTTGTATTTATAAATACATAAAACTATTAGTTCAAGTACTCTAATGGTAAAAAGTGGAAAAAGTATTTATTTTTAAAAGTTTATTTGGCCTTACATAATAGATTCTGGGATACGGGGCTGTATGTACGGTGTGTAGAGTTACATACCAAAAGACCTTTTGAACATGCAATTTCTTGAAGAAATGTGTTGTTTTTATTTTATTTTTATTAAGGACTTTATTTATAATATATTTAAAAGGATCATTCCTATTTAGTTTATATAAATAAAATTGTAATTAGTTATTTAATTAAAATGATTTAAAAAATAAAATATAAATTGGTATATACATATATTTTTTTTTGGATAATTGATGTAAATATGACTAGGAATAAACAAGTCTCATTACACATTCACTTAAATACTGATCCGTCTCTCTTCAGTTAAAACCGTAAGAGTTTTTTGATCCTCTCCTTTGTTTTCTCCTCGAATATCCATTTCTTCTTCATCCTCCTCCTCTTCCATGACAATGAAAGGCTTTTTATTTGGTACATGCTCGGATATATTAGTCAGAGCAGAATTATTTGCCTTTAACTGTCTTTTTTTAAATCTAAAAGTTTTTCGAATTCGAACAAAGGACTTTGAGCCGGTTTTGAGGAATAAGAGAAGAATGTGATGAAACACTTCAAAGAGTGTGACGAGACTACAACCCATGCAGAGTCCCATAATACCCCCAATATTAGCTACAAACCAAATTATGGGTAGTTTTTGATCGCGTTTGATGCGAGTGACGGCCGGGTCCTTTATATATATATTTGCTAAAAGTAAATTCTCCCTTGCGTAGCGATGAAGGAGAGAAATGAATTGGACCGATCGCTTCTTGATGAATGGGGAACTATGACTAAGGGATTGCACCAGGGGGAGAAGTCGATCCGGGTCTTCATCCGTTGAGCAAACCAATGGATATTCTAACATAAGAATGCAGAGTTTGGGATACTGTTCCTGAAGAGTCACATTCTTGGAGGTCCTACAGGATTTCTTGAGCTTTCTGTACATGAGGCAAAATTCCGCACTTCTGACAAATATAAATGATATTAATCATGAGTAAGTATGTAGACATGAAGATCACGGAGAGTCTCACCTTAAAAAAGTATGCATATTTGGAAAAATGGATGTTGTTACGGCTGCAGTGTAGCTCTGATCCTCACAAGCAAATAAACATGGTTTTCGAACGGATGTGCCATCAGGTTCCACACTCCAGACCTCGGTATGGGATCCAATATCACGAAGAATGGTATTCATGCAGAGAAGACTGATCCCAGCACAAATTTGAGGGAAGTCCACATATGCCATCGTATGGAAAAACGGAACACAGTTGCAAATTTCCAGAATTTGATCATAGGTTGCAGCAAAAAGACAGTTGGAGAGTCCATATCTGTAAGGAGTTACTAATAATAATTAGAGATAGAAAAAGTAGAATGCATTTGATATACATATTTTTTTGTTGTTTTTTTAAAACAACAAAACTCAAAGTTCACTCAAAAGTCACCTTTTTTGTACTTACTGTTGGAGGTACAAATGTTTCCTTATAACCTCCGTTTGTTTGTAAGCAGGATTAAGCAAAAAGTTATGGACTAATTTTAGTAAAACATTGCATGAAAATGATATGTATATGTTATCAGTAAGGGGCCATTAAATTTGAGAAGTCAAAGTGAACGGCAAAGGTCACATAAAAGGTCAACATGTATAAAAGTTTATTTTAGGGCAAAGTTTGCACTCTACCGAGTGATCATTATGGGTGGACATTTCCCAATTTTTGGAAAGTAGGTACATAATGACCTTCATATCCTTCAATGAAATTAACTCAATTTGTAGTTTATGTCCTTCTTTCTAACTGTTGGAATATTCTCTATTTAGAGGTTATTCCCAAGGATGCATTTTTTGTACAGAAAAAAAAAGATTTTGAGTGTGGTCTTTTTATTTTTGTTCATTATTTATAAGGTAGTTCTGGTCTTAATATCTCTCTTCAAAAACAAGAACTATTGGCTATCTTTGCTGTAATTTTTTTTAAAACGTATAAAAAAATAAAACTGAGATTAAATACATTATGATATTATATTTTCCCTTCACAAATGCTTTTTTTAACTGTAAATTGTTCTCCTCTTTAACCAGACATTCATTTCCTGGTTCCAAAATCTTATAACAGGTAGCTGATATTAACCTACGACTATTCACAAAAGGTTAATTATAAACATTGGGGCGTAAAATGATGTTTTTTTTTGTATGTTGACTTTTTATTTGAATATATCAACACAATTAAAGACTAAAATACAAATACTTTGAACCATAATTAAGGCACAAAAACACAAGGTACAGAATGCATTAATTATCCTTTAAATATTTTCAATTTGATCAAATGACAAGATAATACCCAATTGTTCCAAGGATTTTTGTTAGAGGAAAGACCCAGTCACAATTTTGATGAAAGGGATCGGTACATGAGGAAGTTTCTGCATGATTTCTTGAACATTACTGAATTTACGGGCATCTCTACAGTTGAAAGAAATTATCATTATCTAGAGTAATTGCAAGACCATTTGGACGTTCCTTCAATCACAAAACCCACAGTAAAAAAGGTTTTAGATTAGATGTATCGTTTTACATTCACAATAAGCGTACCATTATCACAAAAACAACCTCTCCAGCACTTTGTGGGATCTTGAGAGGAGTCTGTCCAGACGAATAGATATATATTTCGTGCAGTGTAAATGATAAATATCAATTTAGTGATTAAGTACTCCATTTTAAAGTAAAATCTTTGAGTAGGCAGTGCCATTAAAAGCCAATCGTTATTGATGCTTTCTAATATTCCCTCAAAAGCTCAGTGATAATTTGCACTCAGTGAACCACTTGTGCTGTCTCTCTCCGTATCTTCGGCTCTCGATTTATTCGTAAAAGGGTTGAAGTAGATATTCTATAGCGGAACCATTTTTCTTTTGAGTCCATCAAGGGGCAGCAACATATTTTTTTGAGTACATCTTCCTACGGTTCATAACCGAAACAAAGGAAGCGTTTAAACACCAAATCAGCCGGAAAATCCACCATTTGGCACATCCTTGTAAGAGACATGGTTTCTACCGTTATGTAGGACGGGATTGGGGGTCATATAACTTTGTATTATACGGCGTAATCAAATTTTAATTCTTTTAATAAGCAAGAAGGTCGTAGTTCAGAAGTTTGTCTACGTCCAGAAGTTTGTCTACGTCCATCATAGGAAGAACAGAGTATGCAAGACCAATGAAAATTATCTCGTTAAATGGAAACTCCTTATGCCTTTTAAAATGGTCTTTCAAGCATTTTGCCCAGAAATCCGTTCGACTTCTGAGTCTAATCAGCCATATGAAGTTTAAATATTTCCACACTCTTTCTAAATTTTTAGACTCATGCCCCACGATGAAACTGAAACATACCGACAGCTTTTTGAAAGATGAGTTCACTTTGGAACCCATATAAAATTTCCTTGGATGATCCTTGTCTTTTATTTTATCTAAATAAGGAGTGCACCTAAGGAAGTAGACTACTCGGGCTATTGCGACCGCAGTCCGTATTTTTACTCTATCTAAGATATTTATCATACCACTACGTAGTACTAGTGATATATTGAAGGACTCTCCCTGCGCTACTGTTGATGCCTATTGCTCCATCCTCTTTTGTTACTGAAACTCAAACAAGAGGTGATCTACAGGAGAACTTCAATAACAGAAAACATCTCTTTAAAGGTTCTACAAGTAAAAAACGGACTTGAGTCCCCCTGGTGTTGACCACTAGCTCCGAGGGCTCTTAAAATGATTCCAGGTTCTCAAAAACTGCTCTCATATATGAAGTTATCTCTTTTAAATAACCTGTGCAGTAGAGAGTTAAGTCATCCGTGTCAAAGAGAGTCTAATGAGACGTAAAATTATGTTAAATATATTGATGTAAAAACGATGATATATTTTATGATAATATCATATTATGATAAACAGGTTTGGTTCTTAGTATCTTAGCTTTACTAATTATTTACTATAGAATAATTAATATGTTTCATATCATTTAAGACAATGAGGACTCTTTTGTATGAATAATATTTCTTATTAATTATATTTATTTTCTAAAAACATTACACAGTGACATTTGGATTGAATCGTTGTAAAGGGTGATTCAAAACGAGCCGTTTTTTCCCGTAGGGATTTCTTTGACAGGCGTGCGTGAGTTCTGTCAAATTCATACGTCATTTTTACTCAGTATTGTTTTACAATTCATCATGGAAAGATATACGCCACAAGAACGTGTACAAATTGTTCAATTATACTATGAAAATCAGCGTTCTGTGAAAGAAGTATTTCGCAAATTACGCCCAATTTATGGTCCACATAATCGACCTTCAGAATCCACAATTCGCAGAATAATCGAAAAATTTGAAGGGGCGACAACTTGCTGGGATGTCCCGTCGTCTGGTAGGCCACGTACAGCTCGCAGCGTAGAAAATATTGCGGACTAGCCGAGAGTGTAGACGTAAATCGTGAAGAATCGATTCGCCACCTTTAACAGACTTTAAGGTACCTCAAATTGAAGCACATGGTCTCCACGATATTTGGTTCCAACAAGACTTACCACACAGCGCGCGTAACAATGGACTTATTGCGATATCATTTTGGTGAACAATTAATTTCACGTTTTGGCCCCGTAAATTGGCCACCAAGATCGTGTGATATCACACCTTTGGACTTTTTTCTTTGGGGCTACATAAAAGCAAAAGTCTATGTGGATAAACCAACGAGGATTGAAGCATTGGAAGCAAATATTGAGCGAGTTATTCGTGAGATTCCGGTCACAATGCTCAAACGCGTCATCGAAAATTGGCGCGAAAGAATGGACCATTTAAAGGCCAGTTGCGGCCAACAAGGGGATTATTTTCTAGAAATAATTGTAAAGGATTGTTTTTTCGATTCATAATAAAGTTTTGACCATAATATAATATTTTATGTGTTTTATTTCTACAATCCAAAAACCGCTCGTTTTGAATCACCCTTTAGTACTGAAAATATATTAATGAATTTGTTACTGAATTTTAACCTGCACCTGAATGATCCTAATCAAAATTACAGGTAATTATACTCTAGGAAGTAAATAAGATAAACTTTTCTTCTCCCACATACCAAAATAATATACTTAACCCTTCAATGCATATGCAACATATGGAAAAGTACCTTTTATTATATAATCCAACAAAAATGTGTCAGATTTTTTTAAATCCTTAAACAACCCTGATAATAAATATGAACAGCTATTAGTTGGATTTTGCACCTACAATTAAACCATGTAAGTAATTATATATAAAAAAAATCAAAACACATTTTTTCCTTTCTCATAATAATACTTTTATGAATCGTTTTATAATTGGAGAAAAAATTTCATGACAAAAAAAAAAAAGCTTTTAAGGGTTTTCGTACTATGAGAAAACGGAGAATAAAATCATCTGAAAAAAGATGCATACTAAAACTTTGATTATCGAGGGTACCATTGTAATATTACACAGTTCTGTAAGCCATACATATGAGTATATTCAGGGAGGGGTACTCAACATTTTAGGAGGGGCTTGCCAGTGAGTAGGATTATTTTTTCGGATTGACTTTTTATTTTTAATGATGCCAGAATGTTTTTTATCAATTGATATTTACATTAATTATCATTTATATAAAGCGTTGTCCATATAAATAGGGGACATTTTTAAAGGCTTATAACAAACAAACTAGAATTAGATTCAATTATTTAAAATGAGTTGGGCCTCTCTTGATAATCTCGGCCACACGGGGCCAAAATAATGTTTGGGATATGCCTCCTGTTGTACCTTCTTCCAGAGATAGAAATCGCATGGGCTCATGTCTGGGCTGTTTACAGCCCAAAAATCTGGGCTCCAAAAATTGGTGACATTTTGTGACCAAGACATCCTGCAATTTTTTGGGATTGTGAGCACTGTCGTGTTGGAATGTGTCATTTCTTCCTTGGGCTACTCCATCGATCCAGGGAATGTAAATTAAAAGTTTAGAATCCGAACCAGTAAAATAGTGAAGCTGGATCTGCACGAGGTCGCCCGGGGCTACCAATGCTTCCAGCACCATGTGACCAAAACTACCAACAGAGACAGTTCTAATTATGAAATTTAGCATTTAAATAACAAAAAAAAAAAATGGTTTACCCCATATTCTTCCTTCATTATTAGCTTTTAAATATTTTCTCAAAATATAGTGACCACCCTGTATTTCATTTTGAGATATGCCTCGTGATTTTGTAAAAAAAAAAAAAAGGCTTTAAAGACCAAATCTACTACGATTGAAAATTTAAAAGATTATTTACGTTTTCTATAAATTAACTTGAATAATCAATATGAGTTTTAGCCGGCGGGCAAAAATGCTGTGGTATAGTAATATAATAACTGAATACCTGTTGTCCACATGAAACATGTTGTTTCATAAAACGATAAAGTTTGTTGTTAAAATATACCAAGAGCCCTTCAAATTATGCTGAGAGGATTGTTTCAAAATATTACGACGCAACACTTAAAATAAGTGGCAAGGAAGCTTTTATAATCATCCACCATCCTAGTTTTTTCATAACAAACATGTCAACTCTAAATATACATATATTCATCCTACAAAGTTTTACCAAAATCGATCCGTAACTTTTTACGTAACTCTGCTAACAAATAAACATGGACAATTATATAACCTCCGTTCAATTTGACATAACAACATAATTTAATTTTTTTTTAAAAGATCTGTTGCTCTATATTTTAAGACTCATATATAATTTTTAGGATCAATGAAACTTTTTGTATTTACTTTTGAATATATGTCCACCTTTTGCTTCCAAATGGGAATGTTTCTCTCCAAAGTACCTAATCCTCTAGGGATAAATAAATGTGATCCCAAAAAGTATGTAGGATTTGGAATGATAAGATAATTAGTATTCCAGACAAAAGGTTCGAGACCCCCAAAGGTCACATTGCATCAAATGAAGTAATTTACTAACTATATTACCTACATAAATTATAAAAAAAAACTTTTAAAAGTATCCAACTTTACCACACTTTACCATTCTTGATTTAATGAATATTTATATACATAACATGTTTTTTTTTAGATATTTTAATTAAAAAAACAACATTGAAAATATCATTAATTAATAGTAAACCGGATCTTTAATGGATATCCACTGAGTGTAATTCAAAGAAGTATATGGCACGTGAATCCTGTCTCTGATTCTACATCAACAATGGATATCGTGAGAAAAAATGAACGTAAATATATTTTTTCAAGGGATTCAGGAATAGAAGCAATACATGCTAATATAATTACTGTTTATGTCCTCTACCGTACCACAAACTCCGTCTTAAATAGTAGAAAATCTCGGGTTCCCTAAGAAAAAATCTGCCAGACATTGTTTATATCCATGGGTCTTAAAGATAAGATGGCGATTTCTTCTTCATGTATTGAGGTATCGAACAAGCTATGCGTACATATTGTTAGAAAGATGAAACTGCAGGAGTTTTGGGCTAACAAAAAAAAAATAACCTTTCAATTCCAGATTTCGATAAACTATAATGTTTATTACAATTTCTTGTAAAGATTGTAGAAACTTTTTTAACAATATTTGCACCTTTTTCTCGTGTTTCCTTTCGTTTCCTTTTTATTATTTTAATTTGTTTCTGTTAATGTAGAGGGGTAAAACGTTCATACCATTCAGGCAACACTTTTGTTCAGCTTGCCGACAAGCCAAAGAAGAACAAATTATGAAAATTGGGAAATGCATTTAACTATTTTGAGCACGAAAGCTCTTACAGCAAAATTAATTGGAATGTGGAGAAGCAATTCATAGAGAAAACCTGAGAGCAGTAATTTTGTCCTCTGTAGCTAGATATTGTGATTTTTTCTATAAAAATACATAGGATGGATAGGGATTGCTAGGATCATGGTATTGGCATTGTCAAATACAAACTGTCGACTAGATATATGACTAGTTTAAAAACGATTGTTCGGAGATATGGACCCATTTATTGAGGGAGGCTAATGGATTGATAATTATGTGAATTTTGTTTGTAGTTGTTGGAATTTTTGATTATTTTTAGGTGTAGGTCTAGGCTACGAGGTCTAATTTTAAAGGGAAATGCTTATTCATGATAATGGGTACTAGAAAAACTGCCCTGGGGAAAATTGCCCGCGGAAGTTTGCCTTGAGAAAATTGCCCGTATTTTGTTCAAACTTCATGATGAATAATAACACATTATAAATGGCCTATAAGATTATAAAAACATGTATGCAAACTTTTTTTTGTATTAGAAGGGTTCCTTGGATGGTTTTGACACTTTGAAGGTAATTGTTATGGATCCAGGGGTACCCTCAAGTACCCTGTTCAACCCAAGGTTTGAAACTATTTCTTGATATTAGAGGGGTTCATTGCATATATATGAGGCTTTTGCTTTAAGTATCCAACACTGCCCCCGGTACCCCGGCCAATTTGATCGTTTTTAACTAGTTTGTGGTTTTAGGTTTTTTTTTGATGGATTGGCGGTAGTTTTTAGAGATCCAGGGGTACCTGGATCTCTAAAAACTACCGTACAAAAAATTGAATTACAATAACATTAGTCACAGTTGAAGGTTCTCCCTTGGGCGATGGAACAAACACATATGTTTCGATATTTGTCATAAATAATATTAAGGGAATTTATCATTTGTTATTATTCATCAAGAAGTTTGAACAAATTACGGGTAATTTTCATAACTGGCAATTTTCCTTCATGGCAATCTTCCACGGGCAATTTTCCCCAGGGTAGTTTTCCGCGCATGCATGATAATGTAAGGGGTATACAATCAAATATAAATACAGGAAACTACTATTTTTCTGAATAAAAGTTGTCGATATCTATGATTGAACCCGGATTTCTGAATAATCATCTAAACAAAAAATTCAATCTCCCTCACCCTGTCTACTAAACAAAGGCTATCTCTTCCACAAAATGAAACTCTCTGATTAAAACACCATCAAACTCCCAAAACCAAAATATAGTCATTTCCAAGCCTATTTTTTATCATATTTTGGCTAGTCTTTGGAAGGCTATACTTTCGTCAAGGAAGGGAGGCTGACCCTTTGCGATTTTTTGTTAATTATTTTCGGGTCTGACATATTTAAATATATATATTTTTTACATTCTAGGATTTTTTGGTTTTGTTAATTTTTTCTTTGCATTTATACGCTATTTTTCAAATTTGAAGATTCTCATCTTTAATGTATTACTATGAATAACAACGACATTTTTTTTTAAATGCTTGATTGGTCGGATGGAGTTGCACGAATTAAGTATAACTAAACATTATAGTATTACAATTACTCCATCGGATCTGAGAATTTTGTCTTTACAGTCCAAAAACATCCAGTATATTTCCTTCTCTAGGAAGGACCGAGTATGGAACCTACGCGGACATGGAGTTCAAGAGAATAATTTCTACCGATCACATTGTCTATAATTTTAATATTTTATGAGTACTAATTATAAGTCGACAGTTTTAGGATTTTATTACCACGGCTGGTCGAAATGAATAAATATTATAAATAATTTTGAAATTCCCATTTCCAGTCAACCTGTGTTTGATTAGATCCTGCTTTTGACAGATCATCGAAGATTCTTAGTTTATCTTTCAGCAAAAAGGTTTATAGGGGATTACTCATGATATTTACTTTTATTGATTGAAAAGCAATGTGAAATGAGATTAAAAAGAAACAAATTGTAAAAGAATGTTGGCACCAGCTAACTTCAACAAGATATGATTTATTAATTAACAATAGAATTTCAACAAAATTAATACTATAGACAGATGTGTGTCTGAGCTCTCATAATCATCAATGTAGCCATCCTAAGCAGCAATGATGGCTTCCAAGCGGCGATGGAAGATCTGATATCCGCTGCGGATGTAGCCCTCTGTCAGGCGGCTCAGTAATATCTGACTGTGGCTTTGAGGCCATGATGTTTGGATGAAGGACACTCCAAGCCTTCCCCATGACATGTACCCAAAAGTTGAGGGGGTTAGCATCAGGGCTGTAGGTGGGCCAAAATTGTCAAAAAAGAGTTCAAAAGAACTCAAAACACTCATTAAAAACAAATTCTAAAAAGTCTTAAAATGGAGGAGATGCGTTTATTTCATTGCTGGAGTCAAAAGGTGTCTCTCTACCCTCACAAGGTTCATTTGATCCAATCTCTGGATAGTCTGGTGTGAGACCCCGAGTTCTCTTGTCTGGGCCCTCGTGAACTTGAGGGGATTGGCCTAGGCAGTTTTTTCTTTAACTCGTCCGGATCCAGTTTGGCCTTTTTGATAAATCCCTTCCTCTTTTCCAACGCTTCGGAATTACTGAAGCCGTAGACGCCCAACTGCTTGGAGTGAGCAAATGGAAATTATTTGATCACGTTCTAGTGTCATTTTCTCAAATTGTACGTAAGTTAGAGAGCTCCAATTTGTTTTATTTTGTAACTAATTGCGTATGCTTTAATATAATGAACTATCAATTAATTTCCATAACTCAACCTTAATTAATTATTGAATAAGTAAGTGTTCAGATTTCAATGGACCACCCTTTATATTAATGGAAAAATCACTATTCGAATTGTTAATTCTCATAAATTCCTATGAAGTTAATACCCCATAAAGGGATGAAAAGTAGTCTGTATGCTGATTTCCTCCTAAAATCAAATTGAGTTATGTACCTCAATTAGTTCCAAAGTTATGTTATATTATGTATTTTGAATGCTTCGTGTTACTTTGACCTTAATCTTTGAGCTTTATCTTTCAAAATTTGATAGCCTCTTACTGTAACTATATATCATCTTCTTACTAAGTAAAATCGATTCGTAAAGTTTGCTATAATCCTTGTGACTAACCAACAAACAGAGGCAAAAAATATAACTTTGGTTCAAATTCGTTGCCTATGTAAAAATGGGATTATGAGAGAACGTTGACTAGATTTTTAACTGTATAAAAATGAATATAATTTGATAGAATTACAATACATATAAATATATTCTTTAACACCGATTGGTTATAATTTTTTGGTATGTCTCTATTAGTCTCTAAAATTAATCCAAGTAATGTCAAATACTATTAATAATTAATTTATACTACTAAATGATTGTAACTCTTTAGAGAATTATTATAATAGAGATTGGTTTACCTTATAACAAACTATAAAGTGATTTCATACGTATATATTATAAAATAATATTATAAAAGTATGAAATATTCACACTTTCACGTACAAGAGGTTCCCACTTAACACGGGCTTCAAACACCGCGGATTTTGCATAACACAGTATTTGGAATTATTCTGACATTCCGTAGAGTGCAGCATATTCTCCTCACATCCTGGTTTTTAAACAATATTATGATAAAAAGTTATATATGTGGGTAAGCAATAACTTTTATAGTCTTTTATAATTTTGCACGAGAGGAGTGTCCTCTAAGCATTTGATTTGAATCTACACTTAAAACTTTTAGTTATTACTAATTAAAAACCCTTAAAATTCAAAAGGTTGCTGAAGAAATATATTGATTAAGTTCCGATGATTTAAATTTTACATGTATTCAAATGACTGGATTAAAAATCAAGTATTATCAATATTAAGCTTTACAATTATTTCAATTCATTTATGATGAATAAAATGTTTGTATTGTTCTGACCATACTAAAAATAATAAAGAGTGGACTTTGAAATATAATTATTTCTCCCACGTTACGTGGTTTAGTACTATAAAGACCTGTATAATATTATTACACATATAAAGTAAAGACTTACCTATAAAGACTCCTAGGCAAATATTTAAACTCTAGCTCTCCATCGAAATAGCACCCACGTTCCTCTGGAGTGAATCTAAAACGGGCTTGCGATGTTGTATCTCTAAGGACCGGAGTAACAGAGAGCTGTGTAACAAAACCAGGGCTGAGATCAATATCGGAAAGTGCCATAATGGGTTGGTCCATATGATAATGAATGGCTAATTTAAAGCCTTCTCCTTTTTGGGGAGAGAAAGCATAGTCATAGACCTCTGCATCCAGGAGAAGTGTTAGTCCATTCTCTTTTCCAAGTTGTATTCCGGGTCGAATGTCCTATTCATAGGATAAATTGGAAAAAATATATTTATGTACATATCGAAAAGGGTTCTAGGACAATTGGGCAAAAACATTTTTCCTGAACGATTATTTGCCAAATAAAAATTTGCAGAAAATTGAGATTTTATAAAAATATATATGGGATTGCATAATTTAATTCAATTTAAAATGATAGAATGAGAAATAGAAATTGTTCATATCTATATATGTCATATAGGTAAATAGATGAGTGTTCTTTTGCGAAAAAAATATTTATATTAATTAATGGCCAATATATAAACACACCATAAAAACTTGTTTGATATTATATTTGTCCGTGAATCCATGCATATTTTCCAATATGAATCATCCGTCATGTCGAATAATACTTAATTGATAACGGAGAAGGTATCAGAAGAATGCTCTGAAGGGGAAAAGAATAATTCTCATGGGGGTTTATTAGATCAGCTACAATCAGCTATAACAAGGCAGGAAGGAGAAAAGGATATAAACAAGGACATTTGCTAGAATGTCTCGGATATTGCTCCCCAATTGTACTCTGAGTCCAAAAAGGACTTACAATTGTAACTCCCCAACAAATCCTCAGGGCTACACTCCGTCTTTTATGAGGACACACAGCTGTTCAATCAGGTTTGGAATATAGTTGAATCTCTTTAGGAAAGGAAATTCACTATTCAATAATTGAATAGTAATAATGGCAACTGCTAAGGAAAAAAAATCATCCATCAGCCAACCAATTCCAAAGAAAACGGGCTAGCTAAAAAATATACCGGATTTTCATCACCGATAATGATCATTAATGAATATAATTAATAGGGAAATCAGCTCTCCCAAGGAACACTAATTAATTTACCTGATTTCACATTTACAGCATATGAAAAATACCTATGGCTATCACTTCAAATCGAATTAATATATACAATCGTTTCTATGAAATATCTATGGTCATTCGGTGAAATGTCCGTTCAGCAAAAATGATTTCGCCCAATAGTCCACTCACGGCTGTAAAGGAGTGAGTCTACCTTTGTAAAGTTCCTCATGAGAGTGTCGAAAGGAATATCGATAAGAGATTTATTGAAGGATATTTGAGGCTTAATCAATGAGCAAAGTCCATAGTCTGTGCCAAAGAAGGGTAGAAAATCCGTGTATCTCTCAACGTTCTTCACTTTCTTTCCATAGGAGGCTAACAAAATGTTATCCTGCCCTGTTTCTTGTGCAGCCAGGGTTTTAAAGTACCACCCCGCCTGATTTACAAAGGCTTCATTCCTTGAGACTTCCCAGTTCTGCATGTCCTCATGATTTAGAGCATCTTTTTTCAAAGGCGTCTTCATGTACATAATATCAGCAAGAACACCCTTTTTCATCACTTCCTCTGTTGAAAAAACTAATTTGATTTCTTCTAATTCCGCACTACTAAAGTTTCCTTTTAGACCAAAATAGGCTTGAGCTAAAACATTGGCTAAAAGTTTTGTGTCCGCGTTTAAATTATTGGCTAGGAAAAAACTTCTTCGTCCTTGGTTAATATTACATAACGTAACGGATGGGAAGTATACTTGATCTAAGGAAGCTCTGAAATTATCAAAAAATATGACAGAACTGTGGAATCATATATGATCTTGCTCAAATTTATGGTTATGTAAGTTGAAAATCAAAAAAAAAAAAACTTTTCAAAGTAAATTGAAAATATTTTATACAAATCTGTATACCTTGACGTATCTTGTGTGGTTTGAACAGTGGATGACAAAAAATCATTGATGGAGTACCCAAGGAAAAACGTTGCAACTCCCATAGAAGCAAAGACTACTCCAATCCATCCATTTCGAAGCGTCTTATTCATACCCGTTGTCAAGTACTTCCATCCATGAAGTGACGTACAATTACAAAATTTCTCAAATGAGCCGATATTTTTAGGATTCTCGAATCTTTTCGTTCGGCGTCTACGTTTACGATTGATGACGGCATCGTTTTGGTTTTGATTTACAAACTGAGACATGTTGAATATGGTAGTCTTTTTGTAGTCAATAATTAACTCTTTTGTTAAAATATTTACAACTCTCAATCATCTCACCTATAAATAAATAGAAAATAATATCATTTTTGTGAAAATTTAGTCAGATTGGTAGTTGATCAAGACATTCAATTTGTATTAGTAATAATTTTACATATAAACAACATAGAGGGCGCTTCAAACATTGCTCTATGTTCCTCACTGTGTTTTACATTTGATTATATTTTGATTTATGGAAAAAAAAAGCTGATCAAGAACTTCCGGAACGCATGGAATTTGAACAGATAGAGTGTAACGGTTTTTTGATGGCACAGAAAAAAAGAAGGTCAACACCTAAACACATCTCATGATATATGATAATTTTGAATTTGGTTAACTTCCAAAAATAACGAACGCTCTTATAAATAAGATAATAATTTACAAAATTAATTTTGAACAAAAAAAAAGGGTGTTTTTTTTTTTTAAAAGGCCCGGGACTTTTCAGCCCATATGTTATAATTAGTAATGTATCAGCCCTTACTAATTCAGTCTAGTCCAGTTTTAGGAGCAATCCTATCAACCCTTGGGACTGGTCCTATAGACTGTCGGTCTTGTCGACTCTTAGTACTACAACTGAATCAAAAAAGAAGAAATAAAGTTGAATGACGTCATCAAGGACCGAACTTTATAAGTTTTAGAACTGAAATGCAGGACTAAACTGGATCAGACCGAGAGTGAACAAGATTTATGTCAAGTGGTTCTGATTCTTGAACCGCTAGAACCGCAACCGACCAAATGTCCATGTCTGTATGTCTATTTTCTTAGTTTTTTCTTGTTCAATTGCAGCGTTTTCGAAATAGCTAAGGGCTTCTTATGGATCTGGAAAAGGGGTTTTAGGGAGCATAGGGTGTAATTAAAAGAGGAAAGGGGGTAGGGTAGATTATGGATCCAGGTCCGCCACTAAGCTTATTGTGACCCTATAATATTATAACTACAACTATAATAGTTCCTAAGCCAGGATTTTCCAAACTTTACTATGCCAAGGCCCCCACACCAATAAATTTTTAGATGAGGCCCCTTTATACGAAACATGTGTAGACTGAAAGCAATCCTCAATCTTCCTGCACTCCACCACCCCCTCCCAAGCCTCCCCTCACGACCCACTTTGAATACTATTGTCTTAAGCAACCTCAGTTTTTGGGAGCCCTGCTGGACTTTAGGGCACTATACATAAGATAGCTACGACCCTGTTTATATTTAATATCATATCCTGAGCCCGAATTTCCTAGTGACGACCCTCGTTTTAAGTACCTGTTAACAAACTGAGGCTTTATAAAAAGGAACCGAGAACGAAACCTAGACCAATAAAGCTGAACCGAGAATGAGACTGAAACTGTTGGAATAAAAGAACCGAGACCGATAGAACCGCTGAACCTGAGCGGACACAACCTTGTTAATTATGTTCTCTTTTTAAATTATCATGTATTACTCATTTTGAAACTTTTTTGGACTTCAAGTTCAGATTATTTTTAAGTCTTTTCCTTTTATCTTTAACAATTACATGGGGACAGTTGAATCATAAATATATATGCACATAAATGAGGCTCCAACATTTAAAAAGGAATATACTCTACGGGGTAAAATAAATTAATTAGCTAATTCAAAGCTCTTGCTAAGATAGTAAGTAAGTAAAAAAAAAATGGAAAAAGTGGGAAAGGATTAAGTAAGGAAAAAGAACCCTTGGCTATTTACTTTACTCATTCAGAACAAAATTGGCCATATTTAGAGCTCTCAAATTACTTACTTGTGTTATGTTATATTTAGTTAATTATTTTGTTTTGTATACTCTAAATCGAATCCATGGAAAGATGAAACAAGGCGGTTCAAAAAATAAAATGTACAGTAGAGCAGTTTAATTCACAATTTTTTTCGAATTTCGATTACAGAAAGTGATAAAAAGTTGTCAAATCATGTGAAAACTACTATATGCAAAATTGCATTGTCCTACGAGGTCATCTTTAGGTCCCACATCTCGATCAAATTAGTATATATAGACACTATGAATACAATTTTAGTTATTTTACGTTACATAATTTTGATAGACATTGTTTTAACCTATAAAAATGTTACAAAAGTTTTATTCTAAAATTGTCTTATTGAGCAAAAAAAAATAGAAGAGAAAAACGTTAGGGGAATTTCATGATCCGCGTATAGCGCATCATTTTTTTTATGTTGGAATTATGTCTATCTATATTAATTTATGATAAATAAAGATTTATGTGGTATTTTAATCTTTATTGACGAATGAAAGAACTTTTGTCTCTTTTCAAACTTTTAACTAGATGTGCTACTTAAAAATGATATAATAGGTAAATTAAACTTTGCATTTGTTCTTTCCTTACCAAATCCAAACTTTTCCTGACTAGCTGTAATGAAAAATTCGAAAAAAGTTAAAAAAACAAACCGGCCTATTGTACTGGGTGACCTCAAATACAGTAAAAATTAAACTTATACAACTCATTGAGGTTTGTTGAAAACATTTTTTGATGATCCTTCATTTACGAGAAAAAAGAAAGTTAACAAAGAAATAAATCTCTTAGTTTGTTCAAGTCTGGCACGCCTCCCGTTATTTATTTTTTCTTGGGATGGCAATGTTTTTCTGTAAAGGTGATTTCCAATTCACAAAATGATCGTGTTTTCATCAAAAAAGGATCTGATTTGTACTAAATTTATTGAAAGGAGAAATAAGAGTCAGTGATGGTAAAGTGTGCACTTGGCCGGTCCTGTAAAACGGTCATTATCTTTGTACTTTCAAAGTTCAAAATTAACAACATTGATTACGTGAGAACCAGAAAAGTTCTCTTGCTATCAGCCAATTCTCACGTAAGCAAAGACACTTATACCTTTCAACATGATGGAGCTCCCTCAGGGACGTCATCTGTTTTATATTATTTTTCTGGGGGGGGGGGGATTTTTTAAAATAGAAATAAAATAGAAATCAAAAAAATTTCAATTTTTTTTATTTAAAAAAAAAAAATCAACAGCTGTTGTAAACAAAATTTCAAATATTAAATTTTCGGATAAAAATTATAAAACCTATAGCTATTTACAGAAAATTTAACTTTGTATGGAAAAATTACAAAAACCCAGAGCTGTTCACATAAACTGAAATTTTTGGGAAAAATATCAAAAATTATATTTCAAAATTAAATTTTCAAATAAAAACAATTTATTTTTTTTTTTTGAGGGGGGAGGGGGGTTACAACAACACCTCCAATTGATACCTAAATGGTCAGTCACTAATTTTTCAATCTTTTTGAGCAAGAACTTTTAGCCTCCTCCCACTCCGTGTTTGAATCTGATGGATTTGAGAATATGCTCCATTTTGGAGGACAGGATTAGCATAAAAACCCATTCAAATTTGAATGTACTGAAAACCTCTCTCATTAGGGTTGTGAATAGCATTCCCATGGAACTGAAAACACTTATGCCTTACCTATCAGACTTCAGGTTGTAATTTTTGCAAATGTACACCATTTTGAATATTCTTTTGTTACTTATTGACAAAGAATTAGAGAGCAGTGCTCAAAATTCTTGTGTGAGAGCAGGAGCGTGCTCATTGTTATAAAGTGCCACAGAGTCCCGCCAAATAGTGCAGTAATACGTGAATGGATTGATGAGGAAATATGAGTACTCGTTGCCCGGTCTCACTAGAGTCTCAAACGTTTTCAGTTCTCTTTTCTTTAATCATTATTAATTGACAATGATGTAAATCCGGCGTGTTTTTTAGCTGGCCCGTATATTTGTAATTGGGGATTGAAAAGAATGAATTTTATTTTCCTGAGCAGTTGTCATTGTTATTTTATTCCTGAGTAGGGAACATCATTTCCTAAATAGATTTAATTATATATTCAAAACCTGTTGAACGTTCTTGTGTGCTCATGAAAGACGGAAATTAACCCTGAGGATTATTAGTTGCAGAGTTATAATGGTAAGTCCTTTTTGGACTCAGAGTAGAGTTGGGAATCAAAATTGAGGTCATTTTAGCAAACGTCCTTTTTGATATATTCTTTTCTCCTTCCTCTCTTGTCACAGCTGATTGTAGCTGCTCGAATGAAATGTATTGACCATTATTCTTTCTTTCCTCCAAAACATTCTTCAAATGTCCGGACTACCATTTTGATTTTCGGTTTCTTTTTGATTAACATGCCCATTCCACACTGGATTTTCACCTTTGTTAATTGATCAGTTTTATTGGGGAGGGAGAGAGAGAAGAAACCTGAAGAAGATCAGTTTGGAATGGAAGCGATGATAAGAAGAAAAAAATTATAATAAATGAAACTACCATTTCAATATCTTAAATTGTAATACACGTTTAAGAAGCTTCCTCGTGAAAATGACATAGTTTACTTATTGATTGATTTTGTCCGCCTGTTTAGTTGAGAATAAATAATAGTCATAGAAAAAATACAAACAAACGAGAGTGCGATCAACAATTTAAAAGAGCGATAAAATTGCTCGAATTTTCGCTTATTTATAAAAGCTTTTATTATATTTTCTGTTTCTACCTCTTATATTTAGAATCTTTTTTTCAAAGCTTTATTCTTAATCAAGTTAAGCTAGAATCTTTTTTCCATGCTGAATCTGTGTCCCTCTGTTTTTTTCGGTTGATTGTTCCTTCTGTAGCTAGCCACTTAAAAAAGAGACAGATATCGGTTCCCATAGATACATCACCAGGTCCTTTCTTTGTGGAGAGACTGTTGAAAGATAAAACTTTATTTTTTGTTAACGAATTTTCCGATTTTCTTATAATTTTATGTGTTGTAAATTGAATTAAGGTCTCAAAATCTCAGTCAAACTCTTAAACCATTTTTTGTTAATATTTATTTTCGACGGCAAATGCATGTTCCTCACTACTCCAAGGCATGATGACGACAGACTCTACTTCCAATAAAAACTTTGAAAGAATCACCTCTAGGATGGAACCACTTCTAGAATGTAATGCCTATGCTTTATAAATAAGGAAGCAATGTTGTCACACCCTGTATGTCCCAAACTTAAACTTGCATGAACTTACATTACAACAATCATAGCCAAAATCTAGCTTTAGAGTGATTCGTCAGTAAGTTGTCATTTTTTTTCATATTAACATAACAATTTTTAGCGATTTTCTTACCAAGAGAAAGGATTGTCTATGTACCTAATTACTATCATTATTTAAGAGCCTAATTCTTTCCTTCGGAATAAGGATTTCTATGATGCCAGGGTTCTTATTTAGAGAGTGCTCTCAAATTCCAACTTTGTAGACTTTTAATGATTATCTAAAGCGGTGAAATAATTAATGGCTCCGTTTTATGGAGGTATTAAATTATGTATATAGGAAGGTTAAAATTTACCGGATAATACCCTTGGCTATAAACTCGATGAGGGTGATTTTTTAACAATTTTAATGGGAAAAATAGGGAGAAAGGGGCTTCTGCAGGGGGAAGGCTGGATGGGCTGAAGCCTCCCCCACCCCAATAAAAGAATTTTTGCTTTTTTTAATAGATAATTCAATACTTGAAGTCCAATTTAATTATTTCAATTTTTTTTTAAAAAATTCAATTTTCGGTTAATAGCATTGGATTTTTGATTTTTTTTCTTTAAATTTAATTTTTTGTCTACAACTTTAGATTGCTTAAATATTTTTCATAAAAATTTAATTTTTTGAGAATCGGTATTGAAATTTGATTTTTTTTTCAACAAATTTAGTATTTATAAATAGATTTTTGAAATTTTTTTCCACAAAATTTAGGATTTGAAAATAGATTTTTTGAAATTTTTTTTTTTTAAATTTAATTTTTTCTAAAGATATGTGGATTTTGTCTATTTTTTTTTTCAAAATATTTAATTATCGCTTAATTATTGAAATTTCCGTTTGAAATTTTTTTCCAAAAAATTTACTTTTTCAAATATTTTCCAAAAATGGGTGATTTTTGGATTTTTTTAAATCCAAAAACCGCCGCTGAAAGATCAATTTTAATAGAGAAAAAGTTCAGGAGGTCTTATATATGTTGTAAATACTGTGGAAAATTGGCACTAAAGGATGATTAATTATTACTTAAACATTAAACTTCATTTGTATCCAGGATTTGGAGATTATTTTTGTAAATGTAGAGCTTTTGTTTTGCAATTCATATACCAGTCTATCTATGTTTATCTTTTACATAATTGTATTATATTGTAATTAGTATTAAATGAGTTCAACAAATAAAGGGGAAGAAAAAAAATATATTTAAGCGCATTTTTTCTTTCAACATGAATTTCATTTTAGATCGATATAAATTAATTTATTGTATAAGAGCTTCCATCTTGGACTCGAACGTTGACTAAAGTCATATTTTTTTTTTTGTAAATCATATTCCTTATGTCAAAAAACTTACAATTGTCAGCCATAGATTGTGCCCATATTTAAAGAAATACACATACGAATTTTCCATTTATAAATTCGTAAATTTTTTTTTTTAAACAGGAGGTTGTAAAATATTCATTCTTTCATAACATTTTTAAATTTAATGCTGAACCTACTGACGTCGTTACCTTCTTCAAACAAAAAATAAGTCAATACATAAATTCCCCTATGCGTGAATTCCCCCACCTATATTAATAAACCAATTTCAAATAAAAAGACAAAAAGATAAAGGAAGTCGATTTTTTTGTACATTTATTTTATATTAACTTTTCACAATTCTCACAATCATTTGAAATAGTTTCAATATAATTTTTGGTCTTTTATTATGTTTCTTTTTCTAGGAAAAGGTTCCATGATATGATAAAAGTAAGAACATGTAAAAAAGTTTTATTCAAAATGGAAAATGGAGAATTACCTCTTCAATTGTCAGTCTTTTAGAATTATGAACATAGAGAAATTCTCATACAAAGTCATTTGCGTTAATGTAATTTTCTAGGTTTTACAACTCAATTTGTAGAGAAAATGGAGGTGATGAAATTTTGTCCTCATACTATAGAAAAATAAATGGACACTTTTATTTTCAATGATACAGGAAATGAGGCAGAATATTTGCAATATACTTACAATGTACATATGTTGTGTACAATTTGCAACCAAAAAATGAGATGAATAATTTTTAATGAAGGATTTACCGTATGAGTGTGATCGGCAAGACATATATTAGGAACATTTATTTTTCAACATAGTCCCTTGTAACTCTAAACTCTTCTCCCATCGAGTCTCTCATCTCTGTAGCCCATCCAAATAGTAGTCCGCAAAATAATTGTTCACAGGACACTTTTTGTTGTCAAATTTTAATACAATCAGCCTTTATATGTCTTCTATTGATTGAATCTATTTAAAGGTCACACTTTCCAAAGTAAATATTTAATGATGTCAGCTCGATACTCGATTTTACTCACATCAACTAACTCAAACGACCGTTACATAACAATTGTCTGTCCAAAATGGTTGACACTTTGGTGAGTCACCTTAAACAGATGCTAGATAGATTGAAATTTAATTCTCCAAATTAATTTTCTGTGAATGACTATGTGTTTATGATTTTTTGCAAAAATTTAATATTTGAATTTTTTTCGTACAAAATTTTATTTTCGAAATTAAATTTCGAAATCTTTTGTCAAAAAAATTAATATTTGGAATATTTTTCAAATAATTTTTTTTGTATTTTTTTTTAAAAGCATTTGGAATTTTTCTTTTTAATAATTGTGAATTTTTGGGAAAAATTTCAATATCAAATTGTATATTAGAATTATAATTTTTTAATTTTATATTGCAAAAGTAATTTTTGAATTTGATTCTAAACAAATTCCAAAAACCAAGCCCCTCCTCTTCCCTAAAATTTCGCTGTTGATGATTATGAAAGAAAAATTGTATTTTTTAACTATTATTTAAAAAATGAATAAATTGGAATCAGGTTTGTCATCCACATTTTTACGAGAATCACATCAGAGTCGTCATCGATATTTTTTTTAAATCCTCGCATCACTTATAGTAACCAAATCGTTTTAACAAATCAAAATGAAATGAATGTATCAATTTATAATTGGTAGTAAGAAATACCAATGTGGAAATTAAAAAGTCGATTTTAAGACAAAGAAATTGCAATTTGTACAATATGCTATTACAAGCTGCAAGTCGGACATAACACATATCTAATTCTGTACGTATGTTTATATAAATGAAGTCAGAGGTATACATTTATCCATTCTCTGAAAAGGCAGTATCTTTTTTTCTCTTTTGCCTGTGTATATAAGGATATTGATTAATGTTTCATGCTTCATCAAGAATTTCATTCAAAGTTATCAATAGTTATTGTATGTTTCTCTTTGGTGGTGTGATATCCAGTAGAGATATCAAGCATGTAAATATTTAGTATGCTGTGATAAGTAAATATTAGTGTTGAGACTCGGTCTAGAACCGATTTTTTTTATTCGGTCTTGAGTGATTTTTTCTGGCCCGATTTGCACGGATTTTTCGGTCTAGACCGCAGTCTCTAACCATGGACCGATTTCTCTCCTCTCACTTGATGGACCAATTTTTTCGGTCTCATATAAATTGAAAACCCATATTTCTTTTTTTTTAGATCAACTGTTATTGATTTTTTCAAAAAAATCTCAAAAGACACGATATTTTCTAGAACAAATACTTTACACGTAGAATATAAATTTATTCATTCGATTATACAAGCAAATCAGTTGAGTAATACGTCGAATAAGTAATAGGAATTTGTTTCCTTACACATGAGTTTGTTTTATTATCAAGTGGACTTGTATGTTCTCCAAGAGTTTGGGTCAAAGGAAGACTGAGGGAATCGAAGGAAGATACTTCTAATTTGGTCATCCATCTCAAAAGATGCTCGATTTCAAAATTCTGTATTCCACGAGAGACGAATGTATTAAAACTCATCCGAGGTTTAAACTTCATATGACGTCATTGTAGTTGAAAATACATATGACGTGATCTTATAAACAATTTATCTTTGAATTCACATCGATTTTTTTGGAACCAAACTAGACCAAATTTTTCCTTTGAACCGATCTAGACGGAACTTTATCTTTGAACGGACCTGGACCGAATTTGGCTATGAGACCGGTCCAGATCGAGTTTTTTTGATAGACTTAATAAGTTCGGACCAACCAAAAATCTAACGGTCTCAGAGCGTTTTATGATTTCAAAAAGAGTTAAATTAATTATATCTGATTAAAACATAACATTTAGAGTATTTATTTCCTCTCCGAACGAAGTTGAACAGTGAACATTTTTTCACTTTGGTTTGTTTTTAAGCAGGATTAGGGCTAAAGTTAATGACATATTTGTGTAAAACTTATTAGGAAGATTATATACAGTATGTTAACACTAAGAGACCATTAAATTTTGAGAAGTCAAAGTCAAACGAAACGTTAAAAATGTGTATTCGACCATAACTTTAGTACAAATTGAGATACATCCATCAAATGACTCTTAATTCTCAGGGGAAAGGACTTTAAGTGGAGCTTTGCACTTTAACGAGTACTGATTCTAGTTTTTATTGAATTTATACATAACTAATGTAGAATAAAATTGTATTCACTCATTTGAGGAGAAGAAGTGTTTTTCAATCTTAGTGATATTTATTTGAGTGAATATTTTTTTGGACGAACTTCTTTTCCGCGAGGTTAATTTGAACAATGTTTTCATATAATAAAGAGTATAGTAGGAATGACGTCTTTAATAGACGTCATTACTGGATAGATTGGTGCTCAAAATTGAATGGAAGGAGTCTAGTAGGTGCAACGAATGTTTTTGTGAGATTTTGTAACAACTCCATGAAGGGAAGATTTAAAAAAACTGCAATGTCCATGATGGGTTTAAACACTTAAATCGATGGGTTTCCGTAGAGTAGGATCTTGAAAAAGAATGCACATTCTCCGATGATTCTCATTGCTAATGTTATAAACGTAAACCTCCTTTGATTTATGACCCATTTTGTTCATCTTGTAATGTTAATTATATGAATATGTCAGTGAAATTAAGCTTGCATAAATAAATCCTCGCTCAAATGAATGTCCCTAAGATGAAAATCCCTGAAAATAACATCACTCAAATGATTGCACGTTGTTATAGATATAATGATGCACTTTAGGACTTGTTTATAAGCTTTGCAAGTGAATGGATGTGAAATGGTCATGCACTCCAAGACCTCATATGTATATCTCCTACTGAATATTAATAACCTTTTGTCAGAATAAAAATAAGAATGAATGCAGGAATACAAAGGAACTTCATCAAGCTTTCTTAAGAAATATATAGATTGTTCATAGATAATATTGTGTTCTTAATAACGTTGATGAAGGAGACAGAGTAGGGTAATATAACTAATCAGGTCATAAGTGGATATTTTTACCTTCTCCCAATATGTAGAATATGTACATAAATTACAATTTTTTCTCTACACGCCTAGAACGGCGTTATCATACAAATGTTTTCTTGTCAACTGTTGATTTGCTTATTATTATACTTATAAGAGTCCCATTAAGCTCACACTGTATTTTGTGGGGCTTCGTATACCTTCACTATCAAATGAGCAGCAGGCCAGTAGTGGCAGAAATTGGTAACTTCTCTCGTATTTACAAAAAACAACCTAAATTATGTTATTTCTAGTTTAAAAAAAGTCATTGCAGGTCATGTGTCTTAAAGTTTACTCGATATAATTGCCCTCAGTCTCAATCATGACGAGGTCTCTGGGTATGGATGCAAAGTGCTCCTTGATGGCAGACACCAGACTTGCCCTAGTTATGAGGGGTGTACACTAGCGTGTGCTTCAAGGTTGCCCCGGAAAAATAATTAATCAGATTATAATCAGAGCTACTGGGTATGGGGAGGGCCACTGGTTCTTGGTCATGATTTCGTAGCAGTTCTCCTCAAACCAGACAAAAGACTTGTTGGACACATGGCAGTGTGCAGAGTTCTGCTGCCACGCCCAGGTACAGCCATGACCACTTTGGTAATCCAGGGGATCACGGGGATGATGGAGTGCTCCAACTGGAGCAATGCTGTGTCCCTGATCTTCACGGAGTTCTCCTGCGACCTAGAAATAGTTCTGCTGCCCAACGGTGTCGCAGAGGTCACGGTTGCTGATTTGTCTTTAATTTATTAATTAGACCCATAACTACGGTGCATCTCCGTTCTGCCTCTGTGAAGTGAATCTCCGGCAGCTTCGAGCGTAGTTCTTCTATTGTGACGAAATTAGACTGAATGAATGTGTTTTGTCTGTAGATTACGTTGGATTTTCAAAAAAATTAGTACGATGACCACAATTAGTTCCAGGGCAACCCAAGGAGGTAGGTAATTTCGCGACTTTTTTAAATATTTTTTATGAGGACAGGTTGATGTATATTATTGGAATCACGTAGTGTTAAAGCAGGAGTTTTAAATAGCACGTTACCTCAATAATACAGGGTATTTTGTTGTCAGCTGTCGGGTTTTCTACTTCTTTTACCCTTATCGTTGTTCTGAACATAAACGTGTTGGAAGGGACGTTAGGGACCTCACATGACGTACCAGGCGTCGGTCTCATTTTCAAAAAAAAGGGGGGAGAAGGCATGAAAGAAAAAAGATCCGAAATATTTTCCTTCGTAAAAGGCAGGAGCAAATATTCTTCCCTCTATACCAGTAACTTCCTGTTCAGCAGAACGATAATTCTCAGCCGTTTGTCGTATAAAAACATACGTAAGGAACGGATTCAATGAAGATCATCTACCAGCAGTTGCAATTTTGACATGGACGTGAAACTCTAACTTTATTGAGGCTAATAAGGTGGAAGAGATAATCAACAAATTCGCACAACAAAATGAGGGAAGCAAACATTTGCTTCTTCTTGATAATTCTTGATCTCTGTTGTTTGAATAATTTAGTGTTCATTTGTAAAATAAATTTTTGTTGTTGATTTTATCAACAATAAAACTGATTCATATTTAACTGAGCTGTTCTTTTTGAAATTTCAACACATTCATTTACACAATCACTGAATTGTTATCTTAAAATCATACGTTATATGTATTGTTGGCCTTCAATAGTCATTGGGCTTAAAATAGGCATTGTGTCATCCCCAATGTCAGAGCTTCGGTACGTCTATGGTTCTAAACAATGTTGATTGGTTGAATTAGAATTAGCTCTCTCCAACATATCTCAACCATGCAACAGCATTTAAAAACTTTAACTCCAATTTATAGATTTGTTCTTTAAAGCCTTTTTTTAAAATAAAGTTTTTAATATATAATTTTGATTTAAACCCATATTACAAGGTGTAATAACTACATATATAAATAAAAATGAAAGGTAATAAAAATGGATAAAAACATTCCTGGATTCGAACGATAAATGATTACCTCTGCGAGCAAAGTTGAATTTGTTTGCCTCTGTTTGTTTGTTACTTACCACCAGAATTACGGAAAAATTAAAAGATCAATTTTGTTCAAACTTGGTATGAAGATTTTACATTAAATTTTGAGAGATCAAGTTTTCAGGTCAAGGTAAACCAAAAATGTAAAAAAGTGAGCTCATCTCACAAATTTGAATACAAAGTCAATAATTGAGTAAAATATGCCTAATAAATATATTGGATCCTTATTTCGATTTTTGTTCAACATTGTTTATATGTTAACGTACCTAGAATCTAATATTTTTTCAGAGGCGTCCGCAGGGGTAGGACTGGTGGGGCTGAAGAGGAATTTTGGATTCTTAATACAAAATTTAATATTGATTTATTTTTTCAATAAAATTTTGATGTTTGAAATTTATTTGAATTTTTCAATTTTTTTCCAAAAAAAATAATTGTCTGTAAATAGCTATGGATTTTTGAAATTATTTACCGAATTTTTCAAACAATTTTATATTAAAATTTCAGTTTTTAATTTTTTTTTTTATGGATTATTGATTATTTTTTTTCAAAAAATTTATTTATTTCAGTTTTTAATTTTTTTAATTTTAATTTTTTCTAAAAAATTTATTTAATTTTTTAGAAAATTTAATTTTAGAAAAAATCTAATTTTATGAGAATAGCTATATCTTTTTAAATTCTTTTCTAAAAAATCTTTTTTTGTGAATAGCTGGGGATTTCGGTTTTTTTTTTTCCAAAAAATTCAAATTTTCAATTTTTTTTTCCAAAAATTTCCAAACCCGAAGCTCCCCTTTCTCTGGACTCCCTTGTTTTCTATTTTCATCGATCCAATAAAAACAGAGATCTTAAAAAAGGATTAAAAGTAAACAAAACTATGAAATCACAAATGGGCATTTATTTGTCTTTTGAAGATAAAATAGATCATAATTATTATTACAAAAACTAGACGAACAATAAAATTATCAACAACTTAATTTAAAATAGTTTACTTAATTTATACAGCTTCAAATCTTCCAGTAACCTTTCAATAAAATATTTTAAAAACTTTTTATTTCTTATTAAAAAGGGTTTAAAATATTTTCATTGGAGTTTCTTATTTTAATTTATTTTTGTTAAGTATCATTTTTTTTGAAAATCCTGTAGTAATTTATATACCAAAATAAATATTAGTGTCCCATCCACTTCTAAGAATTGGAAGTCAATTCATTACTCATTACTTATTCCTCACATAATTCCCACTTTAACTAAATATCATAATTAAACATTAATCTTAATTCATGCGCATATTAGTTACAATATTTTGTAATATTAAAGTAAAATCCTTTAACACCCTATTTTGCATCATAAAAAATTGTTCCTTTACATAAATATAATTTATTTCCTCATGTCGCTATAAAAGTATGAAAAATCCTTTGGTTGAATTTAAACTAGTAATAAAAAAGTCCATTAAACTAACAAACACATGTGCCAAAAAGTCAAGGACTTAACACATAGAAGACCCTAACTTTTTTTTAAATTTACCTCATTTTTTGTTAGTAGCAACCTTCAAAAGAGAACTGACCAAAATTTCATGACTATTTGTTATTTAGTTTGTGAGACATTCTGCTCAGAGTAAGACTACTTTTGTTATTTCCAAAGCAATTGATAAAAACTACTTCATGTTTTGGATTTTACACTGCTTTTTGTTGGAAAAAATACCGTTCAAGCTCATGAATGGCTTGTTAAGTGCTATTAGGACTCGGCTTCATAAACCGAATAAAAAAAAATAAGATGAAAAAGTACAATAAATTAAAAAAAGCCAATTATGAACAAACTAAACGTGTGCTCTTTGTTATATAAAACAACTCGAACAAAAAATGTTTGAATGTCTCCACTGATTTCCTTTATTTTTATCATTATAACTAATAGTTCCTGAGTGTATTTTTAAAGACTGCAGTCCAGTATTTTTGGACTAATCTAACCCAATTTCCCTCGTAAGATAGAAAAAAATCATTAGTAAGGAATAAAAAAGTTCCAGTGGATAGGTTTAAAAAATACAAAATGGAAAATATTAGCGCTCTTTTTGTCATTGTGATCAAAATAGTGTTTTTTTATTTATTTTCCATCCAAAAAAAAAGAACAATTCTTTGTTCAGTGTTCATAGTTTACCCATTATTTTGCGTTCTGCGTTCCAACTATATATACTGCACGACAGCAAATTGCGACTTTCACTTTGATAGTGTCAGGGAGGCATCATTTGAGAACAAGGTTTCAAGATTTTTTAAAGAAAGAATCCCTTCAAATGGGCAACAACTTACTAAAATCGGTTCATTCATTGTCGAGATGGAGCCCAAAAACAAAAGTACAGCCAATTTGATACACGCCCAGCACGTCAACAAGACAAAAAAACTGGACCGTGGACGAGTCGAGAAACTCCATGAACGATCCTTACTGGGCCTACGCGGTCAACGAGTTTCTACCGTTCAGTCAGACTAAGTTTCCAGCCTCCACGATGATGCTGGGAATCGTGGTATCTGACAGGAAGATGATACCCCTGTATTGGTTCACAAAAGGTCTGTAAATCGGGGCCAAGGAGTACCTGGGCGTTCTCCGAGAAGGTGGTATCGCCTTGGGTAAAGTTGAACCACCCAAGGCGAAATAATTGGTTCGTGCAGAACTCCATTGCGGGCCTCATAAATACACATGATCATAATTTATTATTTTTAATGGCCGGTTGATTATATTCACGGCCAAATGATGAGCCTCGCCCTCATGATTCAGAATTATGGACCAGGTCAAGATCATATGTTCGAATTAAGATAGAGTACAAAAAATATTCTTGTTCGATTAAAGCCTTCAAAATGTGCCCCCTCAGCCCCACCCTGTGGCACTGAAATGAGTGGAAATGCCCACCTTTGCTCTTGTTTGATACGGAGTGGGCTTCTGTTAATTTTCTACATCTCATAGCTGCTCACAGCTAATCTAATGAAAGGTCATGCCAGATAAGCTTCTTTCTTTCCAAATATTCTTCAGGTTGTCAGGGTGACAATGTTGACACATACCAACAGGTCATAATATTTGAATCTATATGTATTATTGGAAAAGTCATATATGATTTGAGGAATAAAAGTCAACTACCCTCTTACTAGAATCAACGTCTTATATTTTTATAAAAAAATGAATATTACACAGCAATTGATTTGAAATCCAAAGATTTGCTTAACATTTTTAAACAATTAAATGTTAATTTTATATGAACAATGAGGGATCTCATTGTTTTGAATAACGACCCGGAGGATACTCATCATTTTAGAATAGCATTCAAATCGCTCGAATTTTCACTCATTGACATAAGTTTGTATTCAAAGTCAAACTTATTATTAGGCTTAATTGAGAGGAGACCGAGCCTTGTTGAAACAGGAACTCGACCCGAGCTTTCCTCCAGGGTATCACTTCGTTAGCCAGTCGTTCACAGTACGTGTCAGCATCCACCCTCTCTTTTAGCTCAAGGGAATGACAGTGTTGTTGCTACTAATGACACCAAAGGGGCATGATGCTGGCCGGAAAATTGGTTTTAAGGACGTAAGGGACATCAATTCTCTCTGTGGCCAACTATCTTTCGTTCTGGATGTTGTGGGTTCTGTCAAAAGTCTGTTGTTCCTTATGCGAATAAAAGATGATTCGGTTACCATAGGACTTCAATTCTTGAGTAATTTTCTTTCATGGGCAGCCCGGGTGGCCTTTATTTTGTCTGTAAGGACATGTGTTTTGTAGATTCGGTTTGACTTTATCCTCAGGTTAGTGTTTATGGCCCTGGAGACTGTTGCACTGCTTAATTGGCAATTTGGGAAAGAATGTTAATCGGAGTCCCAGGAGATAACTTCACGGACCGATTCAGGTTTACCATGAATCTGGGAGTGCCTTTTTATCACACGAGACCTTTTATTATAGCCCTTTCTCCTTCCAGTGGGTGTAAAGGTCGTAGACTGTGCTCGATGGATATCGAAGCATCTTCTTGATGTACGCTGGGCTGTGTCCCGAGCAAGCCAATTCGATGATGGTGTTCCTCCGGGTCTCCTCCCGTGTAAATACTAGTTTTGAATTAAAAAATGACCAACTAACTTAAAGCCAACTTAAAAATTGAAATAACCCAGTTGAATGGTTTTTTTTGTTCAGGATGTAGTTAAAGATGATTTGGTTTGACGGAACGACCCTGTATTTAAATATTTTCATTTTAAATTAGAGGAAAGATATTTCGGTTCTTGCTAAACCAAAGATATACCAAACGGCACTTTATTTCGTTTTCCAATGGCCCATTGACTCAAAAATAATCTAAAAGACTTACACACTTTGTGAGCTGCTCACAAATTATTTTGATTGTTCATTGGCAATTTTAAAATAGGCCAAGTAAGCTTTCTTAGTTAAATAATTTATATACCTCAAAATGATTGCTTTGAGGTTTTTTTTAAATTTTCATAATATATTAAATACAGTAATATGTTGAACCCGATTCAGACATTTTTTTTAAAATAAAATTCTCAGATATGCAATTAAGTAAGTAATAATCATCAATAAAGCGTGGGGTTGATGTGAATCAAATTCCATCTGTCCATATTATTCCTAGTTAAATAGATATCAACTGAGCTATGGATTCAGTAAAAATTAAGCATTTTTCATAAAAAAATAATTATTATTTAACGGATTTAAAAAATAATAACGTTACATTTATTAACTAGTGATAAAAATGAATTGTTGGTTTGATCAATGTCTAGTCATATCCCACCCAAACACTACGACTAATTTTGAATAAAATAAGAGACTGGATATGGCATCAATAATAATTATGTATTATCATAACATGAATATTAATGTTATACATAACTAGCAAGGGGTTAGCTACCCGATGTTGATCGGGCGAGCGTTGTGGATTTCTTACACACATTATAATATAGGCCCTGTATATATTATGAAATGCATAAATATGAAACTAAAAAAAAAGTGTTATAAACTTCAAATAACATACCGATTTATATGCATGAAAAAATTTGTGCAGATATGAAGTCCATCTTTTATTTTGTCAAAAAAATGCCCAATCAAAATTTGAGTAGAAAATTGCAAAAACAGTTATGCACTAATTTTGAAAAAAAAAGAAGAATAAATTGTTAAAAGCATTTATTGTCATTGCAAGGAGGAACACAAACTTATCAATTTTTAGTATTTGCAAAAAAAAAAAAAATAGTTATTGAGAAAAATGTCGTCGGAAAGGGTCTTGTATTTTAGATACAGGAGCTTGTACACTCCTTTTTTTAATTTATATGACGCAATAAACTATAGCTAAACATACTTGTTGTTAAAAATGAGCTATTTTCACACAATTGAACAAACAGACAGACAGAGGCAACTACACGTTGCTAAATATTCATATATGCAGTTATGAAGTAAAAATATTAACTGGTTAATGTTGACACACCATATATTTACAATATTATATTCCTATGTGTGTATATATCCTACAAACTTGGATATATTTGTTCATTTTCCTTCTATTTGAATAACCTTTTTTAAAACTTTTAAATTAGGCTATAAATTTAAACTGTAATAATGTTCCTTTACGACATATTATTATAATCAAATTTCTTCCAATTTTTCATATTGTATAAAATGGAAATATCTGAAAACAGTATTTCAGGAATTGTATCAAGGGCCTTAGAAAGATGAAATGATTATGGATAGTGATGATAATTGTGTGTATAATGGGCATGTAAAAAAAATGACATTCAAATTGGAAATCCAGACAATTTGAATTACTCCGATGTATATCCCAATTCTATTCTGAGTCCAACAAGGACTTAAATTATAAATCCGCCAAAAATACAAAGTGTTACTCTTTGTCTTTTATTAGCACAATCGTATGTTCAATCAAGTTCCAGGGGCGTCCGCAGGGGTAGGCTTGGAGGTACCGTAACCCCCTCCCAAATTAAGAAATTTTTGCTTCTTAGTCGATAATTTAATATATTTTTCTTTAAAATTAAATTAAATTTTTTTATTAATTGTCTGTAAATAGTTATGAATTTTTGAAATTTTTCTCCCAAAAATTTAATCTTTGAATTTTTTTTTCCCCCGAATAATTTAATCTTTTGAGAGTAGCTATAGATTTTGAAATATTTAGTGAATAGCTGTGTATTTTTGCACTTGTTTCCCAAATACTGTTTTTTCATTTTATTTTTTTCCAGAAACATTAAATTTTTTTCCAAAAAAATTGTAATTTTTTGGAAAAAAAAAAAAATTAAAACCAAACCCATTCCTCAAAAAATATATAATCCTTCGGATGCACCTGGACTGTGAATTTAGTTAAAAAAGAAGTTTACTACTCAGGAATTAAACAATAATAACAACTGCTAAGGATAAGAAAATTCATTCTCGAGGGAAAAAAAAAAAAAAATGGGCCAGCTGAAAGATACACGCGATTTATATAAATAATTATAGAACATTTTCGCCTCGACGAATAAAACTATCTTTGTTTTAACAATAGTCAGCAATTTTTTACCTTCGGATTGAGAAAATGTTTCCTTGATTGCTTTTACTAATGAGAAGGGAATATTTGGAGTACGTCGTTACCTTTATTACATCACGCAATCTTACCTCAAAAAAGGCAGAAAATCAGTTGGTAGTAGTTTGTTATTTTTTCTTTAAATTATTAATAATAATTGTTTGACATTGTTCACAGCTTAAAAAGATATAATTATAATTCAACCAATCCGTGGTAAGGATAAGGAACTGATGAGGATTAAATAATAAAAGCAAGATTGACAAGTAACTACAAAAAATAATAATTTTGTATTTTTATATAATAACTAGTATGAAATTTAACTGGAAAAAGCAATAATGTAAAATTTACCTTTCCTGGTTGGATATAAACGGAGTAATTATACTTTTTTTAGGGCAATAAAAACCTTTTATCCCCTGCAATCGTCACATTTTTCATGATTATTTGATTATATAGCTTATTTGAGCACTAGATGGTGAATCAAATTTGATAACATTGTCATTAGTAATATTAATTATTAATGCTCCGTTAAATAATTTCCATTAATTTTGCACATTGAGTCTATTTTATCTCAATAGGCTGTAATTAGAGTTACGAATGAGTCGAAGTTTCTGATAATATCCATGGAAACATTGACTCGGTAATTTTGAGTAGGTTATGTCGTTTTGTAATGTTCCGTATACATTTAAAGGACAAGATTCTAGAATTATAACTCTTTATACTCAAATAATTAGAAGGGTAGCTTTTGAGATCACTGAAGATTCCTTCCTCCTCGACCCCTCTTTTCTCGATCACTAATATATTTGAACTGTCATACTTCTAGAAAAAGATTAATTTTCCTACTACTTATTTGGTGTACCACCCTTATCCGGCTACTATCAATTCCACCCCATCCATCTTTTATTTATGCCGTCTGGTACTTAAAACAACTTTTCCGGATCCAAAAGAAGCCTTTAGCTATTTGGAAATAAGATACAACTGTATCACACTTGCAACCTAAAAAAAATCATTGGATAATGCTGCAATTGAACAAAAAAAAACCTAAAAACTGACTAAGGCTAATTAATTTTTTATAAGATATATTATATTTTCTTAATATAACTTTTATATTTAGGAACAAAAGTACATACAAGAACCAAGACCGATCACCAATATATTACGGTCCTAGTTCGACTTTTTTTGGTTCCAGCTGTTTTGGCTCATCAACCCTAGAATCGGAGACAACAAAGTCGAACCGAGACCGCAGTATATTGTTTATCGGTCTCGGCTTTTGTGCTTATTTTAGTTTGTTGTATTTTTGGTACATTTAAAAACTTTTAATTTTTCCATTTTCATAATTTTATGTAAATGAAACACGTCGTTACATTTAGTGTATCACGCAACCTTTCCTCCAAAAAGAAGCCAAATCAAAGGGCAAAAATCATCTGGTAGTTAGCCAAATAAGTAAACCATACCAACTGATATTTTTCTCTTAAGTACTACGAGTCTATTATTGTCATACCATTTCTTCACAATTTTTAAAATGAATTCAGAAATACACATATATTTATACACAATATTAAAATTACAAACCTACCCCGAGCCTCCCCTCACATTTCAAAAACCTTTGAAAACCATTATCGTAAGGAATCTTAGTTTTTGGGAGACCTGCTGGAACTTAGGACACTACGTACTCTGCTTATAAGGTAAATGAAGGGCTTGTTTGTATCTAATATCCCTTCATGGGCCCTAGTTTTCTAGCAACGCCCATTCTTTTAAGTATCAGTTACCAAAATGAGCCTGTATAAAAAAGAACCGAGGCTGAACACTGGAACTGACATCGATAAATCCAAATCGAGACGGCGAAAATAAAAGAATCGAGACCAATAGAACTGCTGAGCCTGAACCGTGCAGAACCTTGACAAATTTAAACAACAACTCTAAAATATCTAAGTTATTAACGTTTAAGCGACTTAACCACAATACTAGACTGCCATCAAAAATAACTTGACATATGTAACATTTTACATAGAAGGTATGCGCCTATCAAATGAGACTTTCGGCTATTGGTCCCTAAGTGTAGCCAGTTAGAGACCAGTCAAAAAGTGTAAATGCTTATTTCGACGTGGAAAACAATATTTAATTGTTAGTATAGTTTCATTCAACAACGCACTCCCTTCGCTCGTACAAATATCTAATTTTGTGCCTACAAACTACGATGGCGGATATCATTGATTTTCTGTTACCAATTGAAGAAAAACACTTCTCAAGCCCATCAAATGGCACTGGAAGCTTATAGTAGACATGTTCCAAGTAGAGCACAGTGCTTCAGGTGGTTTGAAAAATTCCAATGTGGTGATTTTGACATGATAAATAAAGGGTGTGGCGGGCTACCGAAAAAGTTTGAAGACGCCGAATAGTATGCATTGCTTGATGAAGATGATGGCCAAACGCAAGAACAGCTCGTAGAATCATTGAGTGTTGACCAAAAAGCCCAAAAACACTAAAAATATGACCCCAGGCAGCTCAAGGTAATTTTCTTTGATGACAAAAGCGTACCAGCGCATCTCTCTATAGCCACCTGCTAGCTTTTTGAATCGTACAACTGGGAACCTCTTGCTAAAAAAATGTTTTCAACGATGAAAAAAAGTGGGATTTGAATAAAAAAATCAATATATAAAACGATCGGATTTGGTCCAGGTCCAATGATTAATCATTAGATAATAAAACCAATCCTGTTCTTACCCACAGTCGATCTCTTATGGTCTGGGCCGGAGTTTAGAGTCCCTCTAGTTTTTTCCCCGATGGTCTCAGTATGAACTAAGATGATAATATTTTAAAGGATTTTATAACCCATGGTGGTTCTGTGGCTTGAATGTAACCCCTTGTTTGTTTACAGCAAAATGAGGCTCCCATACACACGGGATGCCGAACTCAAGAAGTGTTGGAACAGCACATTCAATTTTGGGACAAATAAATGTGGCCACCTTCAAACCAGATGCCAATGTCTGCAATTATTTTATATAGGAGTATATAGAGTCAAAGGTAGAAGTCCGGCCCTATCAAAGTTTGGATACTCTTCGAAATGCTATCGATGCTGTATTGATCCGTACAGGATGCAACTCATTTCAACTTCTATTATCCTCAATAGTTTCGAAGGATGGCGAATATATAGAATAAGTCATTTATACACTTTATTACTATAAATATACTTATAGACTTTCATCAAAACTAAATTTAGATATTTTCATTGGTAAATTAATTATTCTGCCAATAATTTGGTTTAAGATTTTTGAACAACCCTCTATATCATACATAAAGATTGGATGTGTATAGTTAAAATAAACTAAGTATAGCAATTAAAAAAGGACAAATGATTGTGTGAGTGCACTCTTTCTTCTTTTTTCTTCATTGTTTCATAGGTCGTGGGTGTGTTAACATCTCCCACTAAAAAAAATTAACATACAAGGTGTGTTGAAAAAGAAAGGTGACTTTTCAAATTGTCCATGGAAGGTACTATTGGTATGCTCGATTTTTTTATTTCTTTATGTTAGAAAACTTACCACGAATATACATTTACATCTTTAGCTTGTTTGTGAGAGGCATAATGTTTGGAATTATTTTGCGTGTTCGGGGAATTTTTACTAGTGAAAAATAATGGATGAAAGAATTTGCATACAAACTCTGCCAGGATGACCAAAAATAGCACCCCAAGTTCGATAAAATGTCAAAGTTTTGAACATTTTTTTTTTTTTTTACGACTACCGTGGCGATGTGCATCAGGAGCTCTTACCATACCTATAGTCGTACGGTCAATAAAGAGTATTATCTTGAAGGTATGTGCCGCTTGCGAGAAACAATACGAAGAAAATTGTGGTAACATAATTCATGGATTTTGCATCACGAGAATTCCCCTTTGCTTGTGAGATATTTCTTGGCCGAAAATATATTTCTGGGTCTCAAAATACTCTATATAATATACCTATTAAACGGCTTAAGATTCTACAAAATTGATCACAGGTGAAAGTCGGACAAAACGTTCAAACTACATAATTGACCATAGCATTGGAAGAAATGGAGATGCATATCTCAAATAGTGTCATTTTGTTGATATACAACAGACACTTGTATAAAGTATAAGGTCAAGGTAAAAAAGAGGACCAAAAATGTTGAACATTTCAAACTTTTGACGGATAGCCTGCAGCAGAAATGAATGTTCCTCTTCAGAGGAAATGATTTCAGGCGGAGATGTGCACTCTACTGAGTGCCCATTCTATTATAATAATATATGAATGATCCTATTGGTGGTTCTGTTTTAATGTATACTTACTTTTTATCTCTTAATTTATTTACATCAATCCCACTCTCCATTCCTTTATAATATTAATTTAACAATGAGTCGAAAGTTTTCTTACTCTCTTTGAACATAATTCAAAGAGAATTATTGATAAATTTGATTACTTTATGCACATAATGTCATCTTTATTGTTACTCATCTTTCCCTCTAAAAAAAGAGAACAAAGAGTTGTTTTCCCACCAGAAATACTGCCGGAAAAACATGGCTGCCTTCTGGCCTTCGTCCTCATCCGAAGTAAACCCCCTGGATTTCGCTGTTTGGTGCATCTTACTGGTAATTACAAACAAGACTTCTCACACGAATTGCCATACCTTGTCGGCCGTGATGACGGAGTAGTGGAAAAATTCATCGGACTTCATCAAGGCCAGTTGTGCTTCTGTTTGTCTCCGTATTGAAGTCCTCATTCAAAATGGAGGGGGATAAATTGAAAAAAAGGGTAATAAATTATTCAACTATTAGCAACATTTCCTTCAAAAGTTTGCCATAAAAACGGCACAAAATAAAAATATGGAATGTGAAAGAGCATTTAAAATTTTCAACTTTTTGAGTCCTCACCCTGTACATCTACTGGACCATTCTTTATTTAATGGGTTGAAAGATTTGATTCACTAAACTAACGATCAGAATGGTAATAAGAGTATCAGATAACTAGCTGATTTAACAATTGATACATTCGGCTTACTTATATTTTGAAGGGACAAGAGTAGTAGAAAATATGAAAACTGAGGTGGAGTAGAAACTACTGAGGTCCAGCTTAATTATAAAAAGTGTGATCCCGAATATTATTTGTTACATATTTTTTTTTTTACAAGCAATTCATGATTATTATCTACGCAAAGTAGAAAGTAAACATAAATTATGTACTCGCCTCCGTTTGTTGCCTAGTTTCTCTACAGAATAAGCAGGAACATGTTACAGAACATTTTGGTAAAGCATTGTAGGAAGATTGCAACACTTGAAGTAGGATTTAAGGACAATTTTATATACACTATTTTTAACTACAAGGTTACGTGACACAACCAAAAGACAGATGAAACTAAAAAGTTTTATTTTATCCCATTTCTCCAAGTATACAACTCTCAGGGCAACATCAAGAACGTTAACGAGTGTGCAATCTCCTTTGTAATGGTATCAATGCCAAAAAGGCTGCAAAACCCTTAGCATCTCCAACCGGACTGCTTATAACATCAAGAAGTCCATTAAGGATGGTCATGGAGCAATACAGCCATCAAGAAAAACCAAAACTTTGGCACCAACAATATGGCTGACCTCTGGCCTGCCTTCAGCCCTCGCTTCAATCCCCTGAACTTTTCAGTTTGGTGTGTCCTGGAGAAGAATTTCTTCCACACAGCTTCTCATAATTTGGATTCATTGTGACTGTATGATATGCCATGGACACGGCCTTCCTCACCAAGAGATGCCAATCTGTTTGCCGGCGTGTCGAGGCTGTTATTGCTTGTAAAGAAGAACCTATTTAAAACAAAATATTGCTAAGTATAGTCTTGAACCAAATCACAATTTGAGTTGTTTTTCCTTTATTCCATAAAAAAAAATATTTTTCTTAATCAAGTCATGTTACTGCAAGTTTTGGATCCCCACTTAAAAGTAAGAGGGAATTAAATTTAGAGGGATCAGAGTCACACAAAAATGCATAAACGACCCTAATTTTGGAATAAATTGAAATCTAAAGGTCAAATTTTATTGGCATATAAGGTCAAAAGTCAAGGTAAATCATGAAAATTATACTGAGTGCCCATTTTAGTTTTTATTTGTAATGGTAGCACTGGGGAACACTCAATTTGTACAAATGAGTTATTTTTGACCCTTAAAAGAATCTAAAATAAAAATAGGAAAAGTAAAATTAATATACAAGTGTTTTTATTGATACTTCATCTTGTTCTGAACTCGATATATTTCCACTTTTAAGCTGAAAAACGACACTCTTCTTTAGACCCTTACAACTTATTCATAACAATATTCTATTTTTTAATTAATAAAAAGATTTATTTATACAATATGTGTGTCCATAGATTTTGATGGGGGTGTACTAGCAAATAGGCAACATTATCATCATATTCCTTACGATTTCAATGCCAATTTCATGACTTAATGCACCGTAAAAAGATAATAATTAATAAAACAACACCATGCATCGTTTCAATTTCTAATAAAATAATTATGGATTATATTTGAAATATGTACTAGAATTCTCTACTAATAATAAATGGATCCCTTCATTATTTCGATCCATAAATGTCCGTCCCAAGGAAGGAGTCCAATCTATTTGACTTATGAAGCCTCATAGTTATCCTCCGATGAATTTGCATCCTGTATTTCCTAGTGGAATTCAGAATCCGAACATCTCTTGTGATCAAGTTAGAAGTATTTTCCTTCAATTCCTTCAAAATTCAATGGGTCAGGAAATTAATTATCTTGATACGAATTTACAGAGGTCTTGCGTATACATAAAATTGGATCTATTGAGCTTGATATAATTTAGTTCTCATTCTGGTTCGAGTACTACGGCGTTGAGTAACATACAATTTGTTCCACAATTATTTTAGTAAATCATCATTATCATCATCGTCAATGTGTATCATTTCTTTCGGAATAATCCTCAGAAATGCTCCTCTCTCCAGAAGCATTTTCCAGAGGGAAATCATAAATGAAATCTTTGGCAATTTGGGGTTCCAACAACTTGAGTAAATGTATTTCACTTCTTCGTTAATGAACTATGACGTGAGAATCAGTAGGAACTTTATTTCGAGTTTGTGTATATCTATCATAGTAAAATTTTCGCCGTCTTTTAGTTTTTAAACGTCTTTCGTCTGCTTCCTTTGATTGAAGATGCTATCGTTTCTCAAAAGATTTCCTATGGGCAGGTACTTGAGATCTTAATGGTTGACCGAATAGACGTTGAGCAGGAGATAAATCATTATTCCTCGGGGAATCTCTTAATTCTAACATTGCTAAGTTGAATTCATTGCTGCTAAGTCCATTAGTCCATTTGAAGAGTAGATGTTTAACGACTTTACTTTGATGATTATGCGGGGATGAAGGTTTACATATCACAGATCTTTGAATAAAAACACAGTATAGTCCTTACTTTTCTTAGTGTGTACATTTTTGTTATTCAATATTTTCATAGAGAATAAAATAATTATATCTTCAACAAAAAACTTCAAAAGAATATTTTCACTAATTAATATATTTTAAAAATAATGTTATTCCTAATTTTGAGTTGGTAATTGTTTTAAGTGTCAAAAATGACTCTGAATGATAAAAGTACAAACGAGTATGATATCAGATATTTCAGAATTCAGACCACTGAGAGAAAAACTGGGATCAGTTTTGAATTCTCCGCTCGATGATAAATTCTATTTTTGGTGACAATTGATTTGACAAAATTTCTCCCTCCAAATTAATACATTGTGCAATTAATGAAACAAAACTATGATCAGAGTAAAGAGGTGGTAAATACTGGAAATAATCAATTTGGAGGTAGTGTTCAAAGTGATATTCTGTTTGGAATTCAAGTATTTAACCTAATTGAAAATAAGTTTTATTTTTAAATGAATGTTTCTTTTCATTTAAACTACTTTTTGAATAGACAAAGGACATTATTATTTTATTATCAATTCATCGAAATCTTGAATAAAATAATTATATTTATGTAATTTATGCACATAATTAGCAAAAATAAGGCATTAGTATTGCAAATTCCTGAGTGATTTTAATAAACGTAAAAACAAAATAATTACGGATTTGCAATATATAATATAAATACATTAAGAGGGGAATTACTTTTTTTTATAGATTTTATGCCTAATTTTCAATTACTTGTAATTTAGAACAACAATTTAATTTTTCTTCTTTCTACATGATTTGACGGAATTTGATTTATTCTACATCATAAAACAAACAAAAATATATATCCCTCCATCCATAATGTTCATAATAACTGAAAAAGACAGTTTATGTACATGAATAACTGAAAAAGATTGTTAAGGTGCAAAATCGTTAAAAATAATACATTTCACAATATCTTCCGAGACCCGTTCCAGAGACGGAGATTGATGCTCGACTCATGGGATATGTAGCATATCCACAAGGCTTGATTCAGAATACGTACCCTTCGTCAATTCATGTATTACAATCAGGGGCACTATCCACTGTAACTTCGGATGATATTTCGTCCCACAGGTTGTGTTGGGTCCCAAAACGACCAGCAAACGGGTTGTAACCCACGACGACCAAGTCCAAAAATGATATATTACATGAATTGTCGGTGGATTAAAATTTGATATATTGGCACGCAAGACACCTGTGGGCTGGGATATCAACCGTGTCAATAGTGGATGGCATCTCCGATGATATTACATATATTGGCAGTGGATTAAAACAAGACACACAAGACAATCAGTGGGATGGAACATGACCCGTGGCTATAGTTGATACCGTTTCTGATAATATTACATGAGTTGGCGGTGGGTTATAACCCGTTTGTTCGCAACGTTGGCACCCAAGCACAACCCGTGGGTCGGGATATCAACAGGACTATAGTGGATAGCGTCTCTGGTGAGATTATATGAGTTGGCGGTTGGTTCCAACACGTTTGTTATGCGCGTTGGCACCCAACACAATTCGTGGGCTGGGATATCAACTGATGTTACAGTGGATGGCTTCCCTGAATGTAGTATATGAATTGAAGAAGGATGCTTACTCTAATAAACGCAGTGGACATGTTGCATATCCCATGAGCCGAGTATTAATTTGTGTTTCTGCAAAGGGTCTCGGAAGATAATGTAAAATTTATAACGGAACATAATAAACAACGTACTTGGGGAAAATTATAATCTTGTATTCAGTATGCGTTGGTTTGATTCCCGGTCGCTCTGAAGACAATTCTTAGATCAGAGGGATTAATTGTAATACTATATAACGTTTACTTATACTTAATCTATATGACCAATTCAAGAAACGTTAAAAAAATGCAGTATAAATATAATTATAGATATATGAAATAAAAACGCCATTTATCTTTTTCACAATGAGTCAAAATTTATTTCATATAAGAAGGCCATAAGGGAATATGCTTCATTGTGTTTAACATTTCCAAAATGTCAAATTACAAATTGCAGTAAAGATTTGTCTCCTCACACTTTTTTAAATTACAATTTTTAATCTTAACATGTGATTTTATACAAAAAAAGTCAATTTTTGTATAAATTTAAACAAAAAAAATCGTTACATTTTACAGGTATTGTTAAAAGTATTTATTTCCAATGTATTTAAATACACATTATTTACAAAGAAATGTAAGTTTCTTTTTGTTTTGATCAATTCTAAGACTATTGCGGATTTTTTTAGTAACTAGATGCAAAGGATAATGTCCTCAACTTTCCAAATAACTGATGGAAGAACATACCCAGCTCAATTTCAAATAACCGCAGGTGTTTGCACTCCAAGTAAGGATTGTGGTAAAGTATTGATAATCATCATTAGATATGCTTTTTCAGAATTTTTTCTGCTACATACTCTGAGATCATTTATTAGTTTAGAGGATATTGATATAATTACGTCGATAATTCTATTTGGAGTGTCATCAAAAAATACTTTTTAAAAAAATCGATAGATAATGCTTTAATAAATATTAAGGGTTACCTATCAAAAAATACAAGTATAGGGGAACTTACAATTACGAAGGTTATTCGTGCAATTTTAATTTGGGCGGTTGCAAGATACGGAGGGTTCGAAATGAAGATTCCTCAGGCGATTGATGGTCTTTGGGACTACGCCTCTGATACTATTATATATAATTCATTAGACTCACATAGACAACGTTTTGACATTGAAGAGATTACTAAAAGTTTTTTGAAGGAACTTGAAGAAACGAAGCTAATTGTTAGTCAAAATACGATTTTGCTTTCACATCAACATATTGATATATTGGTGATTTTATTGGGGTTTTTTTTTTTTTCTGTGTTGACTGGAATAAGAATGATAATATTTTTAGATTAGATTTATGCAAATGTATATTTTTTAGCATTAATCGTGAATTAATTTTAAACTATATTGTTTAATTATATTTCCTCAGAGGCATTCAGTTGTTGTGACCACTCAGAGGATTTGGGGAGGTTATAGGAGAGGATGAGGAAATGAGAGATGTAAGCGAGGAAAAATATGAAGCTCAGTACCTACAGTTAGAGCAATCTGGAATCAAAATGGAACGATGAAAACGGCGGTGTTTGTCTCTCCATGAACTGTACTTCTTGTCCAAAGAGTACCAAACAGTATATGTTATTACTCAAAGGACTCGAATCCTCGGATTTGTTTATCTAGGACTATGAATACATACCTCCATTGGATATTAAGCCAAGTTATGAGAACTTTTTTTTTTGAAAAAAATTAAAAATTACAATTTTTTTGCAAAAAAAATTAGAAAAATTAAATATTTCTAAAAAATCAATTGAAAAAATAAATCTTTTGGGCAAAAATTTCTAAAAATCTATAGCTAGTCTCAAAAATTTAATTTTTAGAATTTTTTTTTTAAATTTTGAACTGTTCACAAACAATGAATTTTTTGTGAAAAAAATTTTTTAAATTAAATTTCAAATATAAAATTTTTGCAAATAATTTGAATATTTAAATTTTTTTGAAATTTTTTTCAAAAATCCTTAGTTATTCTGAAAATTTTAAATTTTTGAAAAAAAAATTCAATAATCCTAATCTCTTTACAAATTATACTTAATATATAAATGAATGAAATTTATATGAAATGTCTCTCAATTTGGGTTAAAATTCATGTTCCCTTGGAATTATTTAATCAAAATGTTTAATGTATATTACTATAAAACCCATTAAATGGTTGTTTTTTGTTGAAAAAAGGATAGAATCATACTCCATAAATTTCATTTATATATTAAGGCGAAATATCCTTGAGGCAAAATGGCTTTAAGGCAAAATTACCTAGCACGATAGATCTGATGTGATATCAAAGTATATAGATGTGTTGTAAAATTGTAGTGTCCATTATAATTCTGACATAATACCTTCACCATCATATCACCAACAAAATCTCACTATGTAATAAATTCAAATCAGAGACAAAGTAATATTAAATTAGTATAATTCGCATAGAATAATTGCTAATAAATTCTCCGTTAGTAATTATTAATATAGATGATGGATTATTCATACTAGAAAAGACTCATGGATTGACGGACAAGCATAATATGAGACAAGATATGCGGTTACATCATTATTCCAACAGAAAAAATACATTAATGCATTCTATAGTCATGAATAATACATATTTTGATTTCGAAAATTCAAAGATTATGTCAATTTCAACACAAAATAAACAATAATGATGTTTACTTAAATAATTAGATGAAATATCCTTGAGGCAAATGGCTTTAAGGGAAATTATCCGAGCAGCCAAATCTATTACTCAAGTCTATAAAAAAAAAAGACGTTGATAAACTTCCATGAATCTATAATTCCATGTTCAGGTCAAGTAGAAACAAACTTTACGTTATTACTATAACTAAAAATATTTGGAAAACTTGTCTCTAAACTCAAAAAAATCTACCCACAGTCGAATACACAATATCTACGGCTATATCGTACATAACAATAACAATTTCCTATTAATCTTTTCATCTGGTATTTTCATTTCGTTTCCACAAACTTTTTTATGGTATTTCGCGTTTGAGCGATAAAATAAAAAGTTTATCAAAAAGTTATTTCATTCTACTAAATATTTATTTATACCTCTGCTATATAATACATAATGATGTATGTATGTGTGAGCTTTTCTCCATAATATATATTCGGAAATATTGGGCTTATTCCTCATTGAGAATGATTTATGAGTCACTTATTTTTTTAAAAGGAGTCGAGCAACTTATCAGTTTTGAGATGGATTCCATTAAGATCTAATTGAATAAACAATATTATCTACGTACATATGTAAACATATGTAAGGTATTACTATTACTAATCCCTAGAGCTTTTACAAATATTCAAGCTTGAGTCTAATATGGATTCTAGGGTAAAAAAAGAAAATGAATTACTTATACATATTTTTACTCATAAGCAGTGATGTCCAAATAATGCATAAAAATTTAGGTGTTTCATTGGATGCTTTAAAGTGAGCGTATTTTCCCTCCCTTAGTTATGAATTATAGTAATGGGCATTTTGTAGAGCGTGAGACGAAGACATTGCAATTGTTGCAAATCATTAAACATTGTGTCTTTTATAATTGGACTAACAGGGTCCGGAATCATAATTCCTAAAATTTAATTTTTGAGACTAGCTATGGATTCTTAGAAAATTTTTCCCAAAAGATTTATTTTTTCAATTGATTTTTTAGAAATATTTAATTTTTCTAATTTTTTTCAAAAAAAAAAGTTATCATAACTTGGCTTAATATCCAATGGCGGTATGTATTCATAGTCCTAGATAAACAACTCCGAGGATTCGAGTCCTTTGAGTAATAACATATACTGTTTTGTACTCTTTGGACAAGAAGTACATGAGTTTATGATAATACTAGATTAAGACCTTTATGAACATCAGTTCCCTCTTATTTGATTTGTTTTTGCAAGGGGGGAGTTAATTTATTGCTTTTATTATAAATTTAGACCAATGAAGTACTTCAATTCAATGTTAATTAGAGATAACCTTTTTAGAAAAAGACATACTTTTTTATTTGATATATTATCTAAATAATTCATCCCCTGATCATAATTGACAGTTGACTAGCTACCATGTTTTTATTTTGTTTTTCAAATGGTCCTTTCTCTTGTGCCAGTCGAGGTTGCTAGTTGATTAAAGATGGTGATACGTGGAGGATGTTTTTATAACACTTTGCCGGGGGAAAAAAATATATAAATATATTTGAGGATGACTCATACTGCAATGGCAAACACATCTTGATAATTATAGAGTCAGAGACGACCAAGGCGTAGAGGATTGTCGATCAGCACAACAACACATTCGATCTAAGTGATTGGTCCCTTCACATCATCCATTGAATCCCAATTATTGATTGATCGACCCCCTCTATTCCTCAAGCATCTCTTTCCTTTCTAATTTATTTATTATTGGTACTGTTTGTTGATACAGTAGTTCTATTAGGGATTTGAACTAACTTTTAAAGCATTTTCATAATAAAAATAGTCAATTTACACTTAATCATTGCAATTGTTGCAAATCATTAAACATTGTGTCTTTTATAATTGGAGTAACAGGATCCGGAATCATAATTACATAGTATTGAAAGCATGAATCATCATCAGATATTATATATTCAGCAAAATGGCTTTCTGCAATAAGTTTTTCGCCAAAGTAACCGAGCACGAAAAGAAATACTACCTTATAGAGAAAAAAATACAGTTTTGGTATTAGAAAAGGAAAACTTCATTTCCCTTTTTTTTTTTAAATTATGTTCATTCTATCTTAGATTATTGTTGTGTGAAGATATTCCTGTAAAATAAAAATGAAATAAGGCACCTTTGTTATAAGATAGGTTTTTCAGTTCATAGTCAAAATATGATAGTTACATTCAAAATCAAATATATATATATATGTTATTTTCCCTGCAGTCATACAATTTTCTCCATCCAAATAATACAAAAGGCAGCCGATGTGAAGAAAAGGTCTTCAAGTCAATAGAACAGCATGTCTCGCTCTTCCCTTGCCCTCATACTCTAACAAAAGTAGCGTATATGCAGCGTGTGGCCGCTGTTTAACAACAAACTTTGATCGCATACGTAGGTAGTACGTTATTTGCTGTTTTGGCCAGAAGTGTTTGCCATCAGTAAAAATAAAATTGCATCCAGCAACAAAGTATTTATTCCACACTCATGGAATAAATAGAGTGCCCTTGTTACAATCCATTCAAGACGAGACAATGTTGAGATTGCAAACTTATTAAACCTGAACAGGTCCTTTGTCTGGATAGTACCTAAGGAACAGGAGAACACCTCAAGTGGAAGCTTTTGCGAGTCCAATACACAAAAAAGGACCTACTTAAGACCACCATCATGAGTCAACCTACAGCTGTGTTGTAAAGAACTGCTGTGTAAAGCTCTGCACCAGACATTAAAATAAAAGGCGGCTATTTTGATTGAGAATTTAAATAATATGTATGTCCCTTGGTTGTATTTATGAATTAAATGCTCCAAATTCCAAAAAAGTGTCGCATTTTAGACGGAGAAGCCTCTAAGCATTATGTATATGGACTTCAAAGACAATTTCTAGCTCGGATGGATTTATTGTAATGCCATAATGTTGACTTATCCTCAATCAATGCAACTCTATCTGACCACTTAAAGAAGCATTTAAAAATAAAATTATATTATTGAAGTTGTCATTAAAAGTGGGAATTCTAATAATTATGTTAATAAATATAGAGGCTCTCAAAAATTTGTAATTGACAAGATTTATTGTTAAGAAAATGATGTCTTATGTCTTAAAAGAAACTACCATTACGGACAACTTTGTTTGCGAAGTTTTATAGCACCTTTCTAATACAGCAATAAATTTTAAGAGTCTTCAGTTTCTGATAAAGTTGTGTTTTGTTTTGAGAATTAATGACAGATATTTTTAGTCCGTCAACTTAAGAACAATCTTGAACAAAAATATAGAAAAGGAAAAATATGCATTAGGGTGTACTGTCATGACAAAAGTTGATGATAATTCTAAATCACCGGATGTGTATTTTCAAAATTTTATTCATCTAAACAACGACACAACTATCAAGTCCAAAAAAAAAAAAAAAGAATTAAATATTCCATTTTGTACCGCGTATAACGCGCATTTATTTTGATGTTTCTCTTCCTTTTTTGATAATAAGTGTCAAATATATTATTATGAAATATACTTTAGTTGTTCATTAGTGCAAAATAAAGCACCTCATTTTTCCATTTTATAATTTTGGACTACAAAAACTGTCTATTAAGCTCTTAATTCTTAATTGTAAAACTGCACCCTGTACATACTGTTAGTATTCTCAACTTTGATTGTTTGAACTCGAACGAGGTCTTTTTAATCTGTGAGCAATACTCTACCATTAAATGAATAATATTATTAAACACTGGGAAGGATTGACTTAATACTAATTGATTTGTGTCCTTTTACCCTTTTTGGAGGACCACGTAAAACAACAATAATACCATTGTGGTATAGTTGTTTTACCTTGACTGGTAATTTTGTCACGAACATTTTTGCCCACGGTAATTAGGCCATTACTATTCTAATATTCGATTCGTTTAATTATATAGATAGAAACAGAAGATTAAAGAACAATATTGATGAAACAATTTATAAATAAGGAATAGTCGATGAGTTCTAATACTATTTGAAGGAGTTTAATCTCCAATCACAGAGCATGTTCCAGTAAAAAAAAAAAAATTGAAAACAAATTCCTGTTGGTAAACTTCGACACATTATTGTTATTGCCTCGAATAGATACAATATTAAAGTTCAAATCAAAATATAAGAACATCTAAAGATGGCGAATATGTCATGCGGTAAAATCTTCTCGAGGTAGAACTACCAAAGGCAAAAGTGTAGTTTGGAAAATTACCGCTAGCAAAAATGTTTAACAATATTAAAAGTTCATGTAGCTATTGTTGCGTCTGCTAAGGCAAATTCTTATACGTAAAAATCATAGTTCTACGGCAAAACATCCCTTCCAGACTTAATGTTTGATCCATTTTATTAATTTTTTGCTAATTTTCTTGTCAATTAACGTATTCAAAAAGAAGAACAAGCCTTGTAATTATTTTCTAAATAAAGTTAAACATGTTCATTACATTCCATGCATTGACAGGAGTAATTAGCCACCGGCTAAAAGGCCCCATTTTCTTTCATAATATAGAAAATAACTCCCCGAGAATTCCTTGGGGATACTCTCCGTTTTTACGGAGCACACTCACATGTAGTACCTCACTCTACATACTTAAACATTCTCAATTCAAGAATAAAAAAATAATAAACAAAGCTTTTGGGGGAAAAAATGATTTGATTAGCTCGTTGCTAAACTTCATCTACAGTACATTCATTTTTTAAATTTTATATTAAGTACTTCTCTTTTTTCCTTTTTAAAATGAATTTAAGTAAAAGCTTCGGAAATTTAATACATTTTGTACAGTGCATGGGATATATTCTACGCTTATTTATTCTTTAAAGTGTAAGGGTATATGATATCTATGAGGGAACACTATATACAGGGCACCCTGTGACTTTTTTTCAGATATTCATACATAGATACAGATCATTCCTGTATTAATATAGTTGATATCGCTTCTTTTCAATTACCCGCTCCAGAGGATGCCTGAAAGACGTCCAGGGAGCAACAAGCCCTTGATGGGTATCATGCTACTATACTTCCGTATGTTAACCTTCTTTATTATGAAGAGGGTGTGAGGACTTGTCCCTTCAATTGACCATAATTACAAAAATCTTATGTCCAATCTTGTTTCAACTAATTTCAATATGTATCATAGCATTGGAACGAATTCATCTTTACAAAAACTTTTATTTATATAATGACAAATAAATTTGTAAATAGTTATCTATGACATATCCGACCAAATACTATTATTTACTCATACCTATTATGCAAATTTTGATAGGTTAAGAGTCGTTTTTACATTTGTTTCAATGAGCAATGTTGTAGAACACATAATAATCTCTCGATTGTTACGAAAAACGTTGCCCTTGTTGACAGCATGAGCACACAGTATGAGAAGAGGATTCAGATTGCAGGGATCCTCCGCTCGGTATTGTTCCAGAAGGCCATTTGGGAGAAGACAAGTACCTCAAGGAAGACGATTTACAATTTATTTTTGGAGTTCAAGGTCGGGAAGGAGTTCAGCCATTCTCCAGGATCAGGCAGAAAACCCTGCGTGTCTATCAACCACCTGAAGTCGACCTTCAATAAAAAACCTAATTCCTCAATTGCTGAAATGGGCAATAATTTGAAGAAGTCACCATCAGTGGTACCCAAGGCTCATTTGATTCTCATTCTGATCTATTCTGATGAGAAGACTTTTCCTATTAACCCTGTCTTCAACAGGTAGAATACTCGAGTAGTGACATTTGGAGATGTAGGAGAAGAGGGCCGATATGTCTCTACAACCAAACACCCTGATTGAGTGATGGTTTAAGGCCTGTTTGCATCCAACATACAGCATGCAGGATGAAGGGTGATGAGTACGGCAAAATTCTGGAACCAAAAGTTCTCCCATGGATCAAGTCCATAGTTGGCAATTCTCCCAGGGTGTCCCAAGAAGAGAGAGCACCTGCCCACACTGCAAAGAAACCCTACAGTGGCTCCACTCTGGGCAAATGACTCCTGGCTACCGCAGAGTCCATAATTTAACATACAAATACTACGTTGCCATCTAGGTGCACGTGCCCTCAGTAAGGTCTGGGCCTCCATGAGCGCTGAGTACATCCAGAGTGTCTTCAGCAGCTTCCACCATTACCTGGAGATCACCGTCCATTTTGAGGGTGCATACATTGACTAAAACAGGTTTTCTAATTAACCCAGGATCTGGTCATGCACTTCAATACTTTCCGCTTTAAAATAGGTATATAATAACGGTTCGCCCTTTAAGGCCTATTCTATGGTATTAAAGTTTTTCTTTAGTTGATTGAAAGTTAGTTTTCGAGTCCAAACAGATTCGCAAGTTGTAACTATCGAATCTCAAGTCTTTGCTCTCAAGCAAAAGGACCGTACCTAAGTTTCTTTCTTAGGGGTGGATTTTTTTTTCTTCCCACTTTCCAATTAACATCCCATTTTTCCAACTCAAATAATCCATGGGGAATTTTCATCCACATACACACACCCCTCCAACCCTCATGTGGCGACAACCATTTTCGCATGTCCAAGTTCTCTGCAAATTTTTATCGAGTCCTTTAATATTTTTATAGAATCTTCAAATTTCACAGGAGCTCATTTCAAGTCCAAAATCTAAACAGTAGATATGGGCAGCTTCCTAAACTCAATAATCTAGTAAGGTGTGGGACAGGTAAATAGGCACACAATAATGACCACCCAGTGTTCATATTCGGAGGACAACTCAAGGATTTTGTATTCGACTATATGTACATATACAGTTTTGTGAGCCGAATATGATATGCAAATTTTTATATGTGTTGATCTCAGTGTTGCAAAACATTTAGATATGAACTGCTTCTGGATTTAAAATCTCCATTCTGTATAAGCAAACAAAAATATTTCAGGGTTAGACTCTGGGAATGAGGACTGAAAAACAGAAATTGAGTTTTCATAGGCTGGGAAAATCTGCATCAATAATTATATCTTCATAAAAATTATGACACGTTAAACAGCAACTACGTCATGTAAATGATAAATTAAAACATAAAGTCACTTTTTCTTCAAAGTAATAAAAACATTTAAGGAGGCAAAAAATTTCAAAAAAAATTAAGTAGACGACTATTTTTATGTCTAGGCATGATAAAATATAATGGAGTAATAAAAAGTCAATGAATGCACTATCATGAGAGTTTCATATCCATTTCCTTGCACTTTAAATGTGAATTACATAGAAGATAAGTAAGATTTTGTATATAGAATACATGCTGCTTGAACCATTATTTCTTGATATGCACAAAATTAGTATGTACATTGAGTAGTCATTAACTGAATTTCTACAGAGAGCGTTTTCATTATAAATTTACAAAAGAAATTAGGGAAAATTTAACATTATCAAGAACAACAAGTGTAGATCTTGTTTGAGGGGGGCTCAACCCCGAAAAAAAAAAAAAAAAAAGTTCTACCCGTAATCTGAACAAGCATAAAATGTATAAAAAGGGTTTCAAGTTTGACATTTCCATCGAGGTTTGATGATTTTATGCAGAAAGTTTGCGAACAACTATTCTAATATTTTATTCTGATTTAAATCATTGAACAAACAAAGCTAAACAGCATTCTTATTTTGCTCTGCGAGTGGATTATGCCTAGAAACATTGCCGACAAGTTGAGGTGTTTCCACACACCTGTTTATGCAGATAGGGACAAACTTGAGGCATCTGGGTTAACCAATTTATGTAATTTTTGCCTTGATCACTGTGGCTCCCCTCATCACTAGATCTCAATCCATTGGATTACAGCATATAGAGCGAAGGAAAGGGGGAGTCCTGTCGAACCTTCCAGAGGAATGTGGAAGACCTGAAGGCTTCTTTTATTGCAACCACGAAGAAAATAGATAAGGCCTACATCAGAAAGACTTCCTCTGTCTTTAAGATCCATTTGGAGGTTGCTGTGGTAGCTAATGGGGAAAAAAAATATATATATATATAAAGATTTCTGGGTTTAGCACCATGCTTGGTGCAATGTACGATAATTAATCTGAGCGCGGGATGTATTTACCAGGATTAGCGCCGTGGGAGCACCCGCTGGAGTAAGAACATCATTGACATTTTTTCAAAAAAAAAAAAAAAAATCACCATGTCTACTAAAGCTAAAAAGTTGAGCTTTTTCTGGATAGTGAATGCTGGAAAACAGCAACACCACTCCCCGAATTTAAATTTTTTAAATACAGATTCTGAATCAGCACCCAATAAACATAAGATCAGAAGTTTTCATTAAAATGCACTATGTACTAACATTTATTCAGATTTCGTTTGCGCACACTGTTTATATAATAAACTAATTTATATAAGTAGTTTTACTACCGTGTTGATAGTTATTGTTGATAAGCCCCCCCAAATGATGAAAGCTAGCAAGGCTGATGATCAAGACTTTAAAAATAATTCAATTGAAGGTTAAATAATCTAGTCATATAAATATTATTCAATATGGCCAATCTTGCCTCATTGGCAAGAGCTGGGAGACGATGAAGGTGGTATCTTTGCCAAACCGGGCGAAGATGATAACAGCTCGGAAAATCTTTTATGCCAATCACCCTCTCAAGCACCATCCTTAAGGGATTCGAAGGAACTGCAGAGTGGAAAGTCTATGAAGTATATTCAAAGGGCCCATCAACCGAGATAGACCTGTCAGAAGCAACAAACTTGATGGAAAAATCAATCAATGTTGACTGGTAGAAATGTCCTAATAATATAACAGGAAATGAATTTGCCGATTACCTAGAACCAAAACAGAAAGTTGACTGAAGTACCTAAAAGCTAGATTAAGAGGGTGCTACGTACTTACTTCTAAGAACTCTGGTACAAGCGTTATAAAGAAGACTAAAGAATGGAGCATACTCGTACGTTATACACACATCACTCTCGCTGAAAGAGCAAATGAGGTTCAAACTTGGATTTGAAAAGATGAAACTTCTAGCACAAGTTTAAAATGGTCGCAGGCCATATCTGGCCCACTTGAGTAAATGGAAAAATATAAATGCAACACCTGTGCAGATCATCTTATAAAAAGATGTCCTACCCTCTCATATGAAAGATATCAAGAAATGTAAAAAGAAGATGAACAAGTTTGAAATGTTCAAAAATGAAGAAAATTGTTGAAAACAATTTTCAAGGCATAACTAGTAATCAGGATCTTCTGTAGTAGCAGAAATACCCCAATGTGTGGTCGTTTCCTTAACTTCAGTATTTGTATATACTTTTCAGATGTACAGGGTGGACGAAATAAATCCGGAATAGCTTTAACTGCTAATTAAGATAATTCTAGAGGTAAATGATATTTCAGGACACTGATGAGGTCCAACTAGTCATGAAAAAAAAAAAATCCGGCTTCGTTTACGGTACTGGCGGTCATCAGAACGGAGGGACATGTTCTGCCCCCCTTCACTCCTTTAAAAAGGACCAAAATGTTACCAAGGAGGTCTACAAAAACACGTTCAGATAAATTAGGTCAATGATTGGAAGCCATATACATTCCAGCAAGACTCAGCAACTACTCATTACACCAAGATTGTCTATGATTTCTAAGAACAAAATGTGCCGGATTTTTGGCTCCCATTCTATTGGCCAGCTAACAGCGCAGACCTCAATCCCTGTGATTTTTACCTAAGGGGTAGGGTGGAAAGGATCCCTGCAAGAATAATAATGCCTCCGTTGATCCCTTAAATGCCTCTATTGTCAAGGCAATGAAGGACCTGGATCCGTATGAGATAGCAAGTACATGCCAGGATTTCAGGTGCCGTGTACAGATCATGATCGAGAACAAAGCCTTTCATTTTGAATAATTATTTTACATTTAATGTGGCTTTCAAAATAATATTTCTATCTCTTATACAAGTCTCATAATTACCAATTAAAGTTATTTGGATTTACCTTGTCCACCCTGTATGTCTATGGTAAACAGCAATACATTTCTAACTAACTTACCCACTATTGGCTTCAATTACAAGCTCCAGGGGACTTTTTGAGCGGGTATACTGCACTATACTTCTTGATGTCGTACTTCCATATGGTGATGAAGTTGTAAAGACGTTCCAAACGTGTCCTTTTAATTTACAATAGTTATTTAAATCCAAAGTGCTTAAGTCGAGTGATTAGGAGGTGCATATATGAGTTTATCAACAATCAGCATATTTTCCTTCCACCAGGTCTGGTTTTTTTTTTTTTTTTTTTTTTTTTTTGCTTTATGAACTATAGTGGAATACTTTTTGGAGCACATATGGGCTTCCATCAGCTATACTGTCAATCGAATGTTTCACCTTGTCCTTCATATCCTTTAAAAGTACGTCAATGTAAACTTTTCCTTTGGTTAAAAATAATATGGCATGACATGACCTTCATTCCTGACGACTTCCAGACATGTTGGACGCTGTATTTTTTGTTGTGACGATGACAGGTACCTCAGACTTATGTTACTCTGGTGATTGAATTTTTTACCCACACCTAACTTTTCCAACACTATAAAAAGCTAGTTTTTCAGAATACTAATATTACAGTCTGTTCACTACCTTGTTGTCTCTCTATAATCTGATATCTTTTATTCTTTAAGTGAAAATGTGTCTCCTCTTGAACATGCAAGACTGCAATCCAAGATGTTAGGTTACTGCTCTGTTGATAAATCAACCAAAATCAGTGAATAAGAGTGTCTAGCCAGCAAAGAATACATATGTCTAATTTGTCTCCTTTTTTTTAAAGAAGGCTTTCCGTGAATCTCTTTTTTACTCATCATAGACCTTCATAACGTTCTATTCTATCTTCCTGTTATATCCCAAGGGCTTTCATATGTCGAGAAAAGATTGTTTGTCGAAGCAAATTGGATAAATAATCCTTTTCGGGTTGCTCGATGGTTACAAATAATGATTTGACATAATATTTTAAGAAAGTTTAAACTAAGAGTAATTACAACCACCCACAAAGAAATTGTCAAAATCATAGTTTAAAATAATATTGTATAAATTTATTGTTAAATATCGTCGGGATATGATAAATAATCCTACTTTGAAGTAGTTTGCAATCTATTCTCTTTTAACTACAAAGTGTTCAATTCATAAGCAAATACGATTATCTAAAGCTCATATGGATCATCTTATTGAAATATATTTGTGGGAGAATTAACCAATAAATCATAATAGATTAATACTTAAATAGAGGAGCATTAATTTAAAATATACTTTCCTTTCGTCTTCTTATCAAATTGTGTAAGATTAATTCTATGAACTCAATGTACTAATCCTTGCTGTAAATGTTCTATGTACTCATCAACGGAATACGATGAATGACAGGGCATTTTTCATATCTTTACTATCTACTTTAATATCTTTTAGAGACTACAAAGGAGGTCTGAAAAGTTTCCGCCCTCAACGTGAAGATAGACGCACTCGTAAATAAAAGCTAGTCACATCTACAGGGAGCGAGGATCAAATTATTGCCTACTTTAAACCTTGATAACTTGAAGACGACATTATCAAATAAAAAACCGGTTACCAAATAGGAAAGCTATTCTTTTCAACTGACGATACGTAGTTCAGTTAGCATCATGCCGTCATCATATGAGGAGATAAAGAGCTATAAGTGGAACGAGGAGCTTTCGAGGTCCGCCGTAGTCATGGCATTGTTTAATAATGAAGGAGAAATCTCCAATTCAACGATTGCTTCAACCTTAAGAGGGAATTTACGGACTGTTCAGCTTCGGATCCATAAGAAGCTAGAGGACACCTGGGATATTGATGCTACCATAAAGAGGGCACCCAAGAGGAGGACGCCGACAGGAAGGTCAGGGACACCGACTTTGTCGACAAGGTGAAGAAGATGGTTGAGGATGACCCTACCAGGTCCATGAAGGCCATGTCAAGGGATCTGGGCTGCCATGAGAAAACAATAAGGGACTGTGTATATGAGGATTTAAGTTGCAGGAGCTACAAGATTCAGGTGGGCCAGATCTTGACCCAGAAGGCAAAGGACAACAGGCTGTATCTTAAGTTAAAAAGTTAAAGTTAAAGGGTTACAATGTGGAGACTATGTCCAAAAATAAAAATTCAGCAAAAATATTCACAAAAACACTCCATTCGAGAACGTGACAGCAGATAATTGAAATTCAATTAAAGCTACCTTTTAATAATAAGATAATAACTTGACAAATCGAAGAATATTTAATTGGAGGAGGATAAGAGGGATCTGGACTTTTTCGAGATATTCAGACAATGAACACTTTGGAAGGTAATGTAAGGTCTCATTATGTAGAAGAGGAGGTGAGTTTGTCTATTTTAAAGTTTTCCAGGGGCAAGGAGACTTGAATTCGTTGATCCATGAACTGAGAAATGAGGCCAGAGGAGATCACACCTCATTAAGTAAACCACTATGACTTTTTCTCGTATCTAGCATGAACCATTACAGTATAATTACATGATGAACGTAATAGTTATCATGGATAAAGTCCATTAATGTGGATTGAAGATGTTATGATTATAACTTTTGAGGGATTTAGTGTTTCATTTATCGCCATTTCTTCATTATTCGACACGGGGCATTTTCCTTCATTTTTTTCTATATTCACCTTAAAGCCTTCCGTCGCTTATTTAATCTTGGATAGTAAAATAGGAGGGAAAAAAGAGGCAAACCAATCATGGAAGATATTTTTCCCTCATCTCCATGATATGATGAGTTTCAAAATAAATTTAGGAAGAATATACTTATTTGCATATTTTCCTGATTATTCCAGATCCCCGATTAATAAAAGGGGAGTAGATTTTTTCTTTACTTGTAAATTGGTAATTGTTTGGATAAACGAACTTATATCTATTTAAAAAACAAAGAGTTAAGGTTGTATGTCTTAATTGTAATATATGCAAAGGTGGAAATCCAATATGGAATGGGCCAAACAATTTGAAGAATGTTTTGGAGGAGAGAAAGAATAATGCTCAATACATTTCATTCGATCAGCTACAATCAGCCTTGACCAGAGAGGAAGGAGAAAAGGATATAAACAAGGACATTTGCAAGAATTACTCCGATGGTGATCCCCAATTCATCTCCGAGTCCAACAAGGACGTACCATTATAAGTCCGCAACAAATCCTCAGGGTTACACTCCGTCTTTTATGAGCACACATGAACTAATTAGGAGGGGATGTTCACTACTCAGGAATTAAATAATAATGACAACTACTCAGGAAAGGAAAATTCCTTATTCCTACTAGCAATTACAAATTAACGGGCCAGCTAAAAAAACACACCGGATTTACATGAATAAATATATAAATGCCATTCACTGGAGTCGCTATAAGATACATGAATATTCTACATTCTTCGATATAATTGTCAGTATTCCTATTGTTGATAATTTAAAAAAGAACGGTGGAGCTACAAATCACGTCGCTCCAAAAGAAGGAAATATTCGTTATGTATTTCTGGACTTTAAAGACAATTACTTACTTAGATGAAGTAATTGTAAAACTATAATGTTTACTTGTATTTCATCGAGGCAAATTCTTCTAACCAATGAAAGGAACATAATAAATGTAAGTCCGAGTTTAAACAAATGCCCCACGCTTTGATTTTTATGACGAGTGGCATGACGTCACAAAGTTTCAATTGCTTAGTTTGCATGAATACATATTCACACTTAAAAGAATAATATATCGATTAGGCCCACTTGTCTAAGCATACAGGGATCTCTTTAATTGATGGCAATCGCTTCTCTCAAGTATGTATGTAGTCCATTAAAACTTTCCTTTCGATAAAAATAGTTTTTCGATGACGGAGTCTTTTTATTTTTGACCTGGAAAATGTTTTCTCATTAATTTTCCCAGTGTTTTCAAAGTTTTTTTTCCCTTCTTTGTTTTAACATCACCAAAAATATAATCTATTTAAATTATCTTACTTATACAAATATTATTACACCTTGAGAATATTTCTTTGCTAATAAGTACTTTGGTAGAGATACACAGTTAAGATGAAAGAAGGGGGAAAATGCAGAAGACCCGTCATGGATGTCAGGAAGTGAAGGTCATACTTTAACTCGGGCTACAAAGTTCCCGTTAAGTTTGCAGAAGAAAATAAAGACGGATCCCACTAAGTCGAAGAATTGCCTCGCAAACAACTTCTCTATTGCTCCTAGGACCATCAGGAAGGCTATCAAGCACACAATTAATTTCTTTCAGAAGGACCCCACACCACCTTCTGATTCAAGAGATTCAAGAAAATCCTCACATGGATCAAAGCAAAACTTTTGTCATTTGGTAGACGGGTGAGTGGGGGAATCGTCCGTAGTCAACAAATAATTACAAACAAGAAGATTTTCACAGTTGATCAATTCCACAACCACCGGAACAAACTCCTGACTTGAGGAAACAAAAGAAGATGTCCTTGGGATTTACCACACCAAATATATGGGCCAAACAATGACCCTTGGCTTTGTGGCCTCTGATGGAAACCATATACCTCCTTTCTTTTTCAATACTAGACAGAAAATCTATAAGGTGAACATCTTATCATGGCTGACGAACAATTAACTGGAGAGTAACTATTTGTTGACTACGGACGATTCCCCCCTCACACGTCTACCAAATGACAGAAGATTTGCACTGATAACATAGCTTCATTTTGGTCCAAAGAGATATGCCCCCTTCCTCGCCAGATTTTTCTATATGGGGTATTTTGGAGAGGGAAACCAACAGGACCTACCAGCCAAATATGAACTCACTGAAGTCCTCCATAGTCATTGCATAGAAAAACTTGTCGGAAGAGTTGGCCATCAACTCCTGCATGGCCTTCAGGGGACGTGTAACGACTGTGATTGATAATGAAGGTGGGGATATTTTACATGTTTTGTTAACAAAAATCCATCTCTAAATGGATCTCTTTTCATTTAAACATGAGGAGCTAAATTGAATTATCTAATGTCCTCGAATCAATCGCCTGCTCTATTATTTGAAGAAACATACTTTGAAAAAAGGTTACCTATTTTCGACATATTTGCAGTATGCGGTGTTCAATTTATATAGACATAATAATTTATTAAAGTATACACTGATAATTAAGAGTACTTTTTTTTCTCTCTCTCTTTCTACATTATCACATATATAGGTCGTCAGCATAAAACAATATTGAACAAAAATCAAGAAAATGACTTAATCCAATTTTTTTAAATTCATATACAATAAGCATACAAGCCTTGTTGAGTCTGTACTTATTTATTCGGTCCTGCCCAGTCCAGTTAAGGACCAATCCTATCAGTCCGTAGAAATGCGAAATGAAAATAGAAAATGGAGGGAACATTTTTACACCTTTTTTAAGGACTGACGCGTGAAACTGGACAGGACAGCAATCCTCGGTCCTAGAGGGTGCGGAATCCAAAATTAGAAACATTTTCGAGCCCGTCTAGCCTCAGTTCTAAAACTCACACAAATTTGTACTTGGCGTTATTCGAAAGAGTAGACAAAAATAAAAATAAAACATCAAAAATATCATCAAGCCCGGGTGAAGAGTCAATGGAAAAGTTATCCAAAGAAAACAGTGTTTGAAGATGCATCAGAAGGGGGCCCACAGACTCTTTTTTAAATAAAATTTATAGTATAGTAGGAGTAAAAGAATTAAGCTTGTTTTTTATTCAATATATATATTGAAATGAAGCTTTCAGATAAAAAAAATACAACAATGGGGACTTATTTCCTGTTCGAATTTACCGAGCATTAAAACTAAACATAGGAAAATAATTTATCTGAATACCAGAGAGTGTAAAGATAGACGATCTAGACATGCACTAAGGAATCATTTGATGTCAATGGGTCGATCCTGAGACATCATTTGTATTAGATAGATTAACTCGGAGAACTCTTCCTCTTGTAATAATAACTGTTCTATTGGTTTACCCAAAATGTTTTTTGTTTTTTTTTGCTAGAAAATGGTTCAAATAGAAGAGTCTTAACACTCATTACTAGGACACTTGACAATGTTTCTTGTATAAAAGAATACACCAACAAAAATAAAAGGACACAAATTCGAATAGACGACTATGGATTCAAATTTTCCTATATAAATACATAAGGAGCACCCAGTGCAAAATCGTCTTCTTTCTTTCAGGTTATTATTCATAATCAAAGGAAAGATATTTAGCCATTTATTTTGATTTGTGATCTAAGCGTAGATCTTTTTCAAATTCATCCCGACACCAAAATATAGCCTAGTTTGTGAATTTAATCTTGTAGATATCGGCTCAATTTTCTCTTAAACAGCTACGCCAGACTCCGTCAATTATTAGCGGGTTGCTGAGGCAGAATTTGAGGAGAATGTAGTTTAGAAAGACTATTTTAGACTAAAGCAGCTGTCAGTAAAGGATAATTTCTCAGCTCCAAGAATAATGAAAATAAAATACATGGGTAAGGTTCTCAGGAATACGGAGGATATTGTGAATTATTTTCATACTAGATTCCAGAAAATAGTAGGCGGAGAAAGGAAAGCCTTTCTTAAAAGAAAAAAAAATCTCTAATAATCCCGAGAATATACTATCTACATGGGAAAATATTGTTCATTGCAGTATATTTCATATTTAAATTTTTTCCACTTTTCTCTGGATGAGGTTACACTTTATCTGTACAAAAAATTGGTTAGTTCATGGTGAGATTCGGAAAATGCGATTGAATCACTGAAAAGGAGCAAGCATTTTGGAGCTATTATTGCGATGAATTTATTAAAAGCATTCGATTCCCTTTATCATTCTCACATTTAGAGATCAGTCCCCCAATGAATAAACTACACCTTCCAACAGGACAGTGCACCAGGCCATAAGAACAAAAAAGTGCAGGATATCTTGACCACAAAATGTCCTCACTTTGGACTCCAAATAGCCTGGGCCAGAACCATACGATTTCTATCTCTGGGAGAGGGTTGAGTATAAGGACTGTGGCAAGTATATTTAGTCTATGGAGTCCCTGAAGAAGTCAATTTCCCGTGCAATGATAAAAATGCATTTGCATGGGGTGGCCCTGGCCTTAGGTGCAGTTTATTTTTTTAATTTAAGAAATGTTGAGCTGCAAGGATTGGAAAAGTTTTTCCTTTTAGACGAAAGGCAATATATAAAACTTTTGAACGGTTTTGAAAAATATTTAATGTTAGCTCAACGGCTCCAAAGTTTTGAAATTGCACAATTTTTTCCTAAAAAAGACCTAAATATCAACTAAACTTTTCGTGTTTCAACAAACTTTATAACACATGAAATTTAGTTAAATATATTTACAATCAAAAATATAAATAATTATTTAGCTAATGTTTTGTTCTAATTGGTCAAAAAGAGCAAAGATTTGCTTAACTTGCATCTGTCAGAAATTAAAAGAAATATTATCCATATTTACAATTTGTTTTTCCAAAATCGCTAGCAATGGTCAATTTATTACTTGAAGTAGACAGAGTAATTTAAATCGATAAAAAGCCTTTATAACCTAAATTCAACTCATATATCCAAAACCTTCGTAGTAGTCGAAATTAAGAACTATTATGGTGTAGCTTTAGTTGAAAACTATCATTTTAACGCAAGACTATCATAGGGTAAGCTTAAGAAATATCACAATGTAAAATAATTTTTTTTTTTTTTTCATTGATAAAACTTTCATATATCTTCCTAATTTATTATTAATCTAAATTTTGAATATAACGTAATGCAGTTCTATTGCACATATGTTTTTAAATTAAAATTTAAAAAAAAGTATTTTTTCTTTGATCTAGGAGGAGGAATTGAAGCGGCGTGCTCCGATGTTAGTAAACCGGGGGGTTCAATTCTCTATTCTTTAAAGATACCAACTCTACGCCCAGCAAAATCACTAACAACATTTAAATGAATGATAGTATCAAGAGCTTTTCAGTAGTCATCTCAATCATTCCATGAGTCCGGATCGTACCAAGAGATTTCTCTTGGAGGCACAGACTTTGAAACAGTTTTTTTGATTTTTTTGTAGCAAAGATATTCCAAGTTTTTTATTTTAATTGATTTGAGAGTAAAGAACAGCCTTTCTTGTGTTTCATACTCTAATTTTGCATGGCCTTCATTATACGTCTTTTTGACTCTGAACTTCATGAACTGTAAAATAGAGCTAATCCAAGCAGTTTCTTTGACAAGTGCCATAAGTGCTTGAATATTTTTTTGATTTTGAGATTCGATATGTCTGAATTAATGGAGAAATATTTAAGGAGTGATTTTATTAAATTCAGGTCATTATTAGGTGCACTTAAGGCTTAAGGAGCAGACATCCAGGCTCAGAGATACATTATCACTATAAATATACAAATATTGCGCAATCCTCGCTCCTATATGTCGGTGAATTTTAATTGCGATAAAAACATCAAGATTTTTAGACAGTTTAAACTTTTTAATAGCCCTAATGCATGGTGTTTAGTAAACATATGGCATAAATTTTACACTTTGTCGCTACATATCCCCAAGGAATATTATTACAAGGTTACATTTTATTTTTATTTTCTTTATGCACCGTTCTTTTATATGTACAAAGCAATTACGTAAATAAATATACATAAATAAACATTATAGTTTTAAGTTATTGCTTCTATAGGAACTTTCGAAAAGGCCAAATGGAAGATAAAAACAAAAATAAAAGCAGTGTATTCTAGTGGGGGAGTCAAGTGTCATTGATTTAACATTTAAAAAAAAATGAAATGCATCAATAATAATAAAAAAAACCTCATTAATAAAACATATCAATAAAAGGTACTATATAAAAATAAGGAAAAAAAAATTGAAACCAAAATAAATACTAGCAATCAAGAGTCTGGTTTAGAAATTATAAAGCTTATAATAATTGACTTTAGTAGCTTCTTATGTTCTAGTGATACCAATGGATAGAGTTTCACTTCTTTTGTTGCTGGGATGCAGGACTTGTCATCAGCATTTGAGATTTAAGGGTAAATTGGCTCATAATTCAAAGGTCCATTTTCCAGAACGACGACGAATCTTTGCAGAATTTTAATAGCCTTGCAATTCACAAAGGCATGCAGTATATTGTTAAAATTTTCCCCACAATCTGTACATGGCTTATAAAATTTGATAAAATTGGCAGAGATCTGAAATTGAGCGGTAAATTTCCTACCATTCGAAATTTACATAAAGGAAGATAAAATTATTTTTCTCCAATTTTCTAGAAGTCCTAACAAATTTAAATAAAAGTATCGAGGAAGATTTGTTTTCAAACGTTTCTTCGCATAATCAATTGTTTCTTGTCTCACATCTTCTACGAGACTAGTTATTTCACGATCTTCAATTCCAGTATCATACTAAGCTGTTTTTTATGAATGACCCTTTTTCTTGAAGTATTTTGAACATTTGTACATCAGGAAATCTTCCGCCATGAAAAATTTGGACTAAATAGTAGTGCTCAGAAATTTAGTCATAGTTTATAATAAAAGAAGGTTAAATTACTTTACTTATTGTTTAAAATTTGGCTAATAAGATATTTTGGATCAAGTAAAGGTCAGGAAAAGGTCAACATCTTTGTAATGAGTATTTATTAATACTCAAATACGAATTATTAACTGGATCTAGCTTATAAAGTATTTTATTCGAAAAAAGTCAGGTCGAAAAAAGGTCATATATATCCTAACTTAAACTGATTTCTCTTTTTTGAGTAATAAATTAACAATTGCTAATAATTTGGGACGCATAATTATTTAACATGGATATAATTTCTTTTAACGTGCATCAGATTTACACACAGCAAAAACCGCAAATTATGATAGTCTTTGCTCATTTGGGTCAATTAGCTCAAAATGCATGTGAACAAATCATGGTATATTTTCGATAGCCAATTTATTTTGCTAAATTTCTATTATTAGAAGGTTTGTCGTAACACAATTTTTTTAGATGATATTCAGGTCAAAACATTTATTTTTGAAAAAAATCGTAAAATTTATAAAAATTTAGAACTATTGAGCTAAAACTAAATAATTTTCAAAATTTAAAAAAAAAAAGTTGATACTCATGAAAGAATAAATGATAAAGGGTAATTACTTTAAACGTTCGCCATTTTCTCTGGCCTCATCACATCCCTCTAAAAACTGGTTTAAATGCAAACACACACTAATGAAGAATATGTCTGGTACAAATGTATCTCTATCAGGTCTTCCTAACGATATCATAACCCCGTCTCCCTTTAATCTGGCACAAAAACGACGTACGTACTTTGAGCAATTGAAATACTAAAATAGACAACAACGTTTTTTGCTACAACTTTATTTGTTCTAAAATTCAGAAAACGTGTCGAGCAGGATGGTGGGTACCTACGGACCAGAGCTCCCACAAAAATTACCTGCGCTTATAATCAGAACAAAATACGTCATACATATGCTTGTTTATCAATGACGTAAATTAAAAAATGGCTGAAATGTTTAAAAAATGTTCCCATGTGCAAATATAATGTCATTTAGAATTTTCATTGAGAGGATCGAGTGAGGAGATGGTCAGTTTTGGGATTTTTCCTTCAATACGCTGTCTGTCCAGTTTCTTTCTCATCATGCCAAAAAAATGTTTTCTTCCTCATTTTTCTTCTGGTATGAAACTCAACCAACGAATCTCTCCATATCACCTCATTCTTTCCCTTAGGGCAAATACTCCAAGTTCCTGGCTATGAGTTATTCTTACACAAAACACTTTGTATTCAAGAGTTTGTTCACTCCACTTTCAGTGGAGTAACTTTGTCTATGATATTATTGACAAACGATGGGAATTGCGAAAATACAAGATACATACAGGAAAACAAACTTCAAAAAGGGATTTGCCGCCTTTATATAAATTTTCAAAATCTCTCTCCACTCAGATATGGAAATGTCAATGAACCACTTCCAATACCTAGGATATCGAGTGAAAATAAAAGTATCATTCAACTTAGCACACCTTCACGCATAAGTAAGGGTGATAATTTTGGTAAGAATAGAAAAGCGTGCGAGGAGAGAAGAGAAGAAATACTTATGGCATCATTGATTAAATAATATACATCGTCTTCTATCAACAAGAACGTTATCATTCCCGCCTTTATTATTCAATATTAATATAATATTAGGTGGTGATAGTCAATAGAGAACTGAATAAAATAACGTCGCCTTCTGTCTGGATTTATGAAAATGGAGGCCCAGAAATTTGGAAAATACTTACCAGATGAGAAGCAGATGGTTTGTCGGATTTGTTGATATAAATGTGCCTTTAGTCCCCTGTCTAGAATTACACACCACTCATTATCATCATCTTATATCAAGAGCATGGATATTCATCTAAAAAATCAAGTTCATGATGAATACATCAAGTCAAACTTTAGCTCTGATCTCACAAAGATGCTTATTGCATATAATATAACCTTATCCATTGCTAATCATTTACGTTCGAAAAATTTATGGAGAAATACACGGGTAAACCCTTCCCGAGGAACCATCATTAAATTAATGGAGGATGTTGGTACTGATGTCATTTATAGAAATACATACAAAAATGTATTGAGTCATCCACACCAAATGACGATCAAGTTATCAATAAAAAGTATCTACTAATATTGAAATGGAACTCTGAATTTTGTACTATATCACAGTAAGTATTCAATTTTTTTTAAATCTAACCCTAAAATATTATTCTATTTTAGCTAAACATATCAAGAATTATGATAAAAAGCTCATTAAATAGCAAAAACAACTGCTTAAATGGTCACAACAACGGGGGTAGTAGCTTTGGATGGTTTGCAACTAGTTTGTCTGACACTAGTTTCTTCACTTAAAGACTTGGGTATGATAATTAGGTTTTCCAATATTACATAGTCAATAAATGTTACTTTTTTAAAACTTAAGGCTTAGCTATGGTTGATAGGCTCCAAGAAATGGTGTTCAGAAAACTCATAAGAGGCAAAAACAACTGCTTAAATGGTCACAACAACGGGGTAGTTACATTGGGTGTAGCATTATAATTAGCAATTGTGTATATCCTTCATGATAATAGTATGTTGTTATATAAGCCTAATAACGGGGAAAATATCTTTTTTGATGATCTTAATAAGGAATAATATAGCTGGACATTACTACATAATTAGCTTTTGCTCTAAATCTTTAAGATGGATTTATTTCTAACATTTTTTTATTAGTATATTTATTGTCTACTTTTATGATCTTGACATTCACTTTATTATTAATAATTAGTTAGATCTCATCGGTAGAGATATATCTATCCTGTGCACAATTGTATATAACAATTTCCACATGAAGAAGAGGGGTGATTATCTTTTTGATTAAACTCCACGTCTCGCTTGTGTTTTGCAATCTAAAGCTATGACATATTTAACTGGATTCCGGTGTCAGAACAAGAAAATATTATTTGGATATTTTTTCAATATTCTGTATATATAATTTATTGTTATTAGTTATATGATTCCAATTGTTTAATTTTGTATATTTAACATAAGTGTATGATGGTATATTTTTTATTATGTAGATTATATTTAATTAAAGGCTTCTTTTTTAAACTAGGAACTTCAAATATATTTCGAAATACTCTACTTTGTTGTTTCATTAGCTATTATTCTGAGAATAAGGTTCATAATGAATTACAATATCATGGTGTGTGACGTTATAAAATTACTGTAACGGATAAAAATTGTCTAAGTCAATTATACGTTGTATATCTTCATTAAACATTTTGCTAATAAATACTTTCGTTATACCCTCAAAAATCATAATAAAGCAGGCAGATGATAATCACATCAGTATTTTAAACAATGATACCATATGTATTTTTCCCCCTTCTCCTTGCACGCGTTTTTCTTTACAATATTATCAACTTTACGCATAAGTAGTCCCTCATTGATTTAAAAGATTTATGCACAAATTGTCAAAGAATTCTTCCAAGTAACATCTATTTAAAAATATAACTAAATACTTTCTTACATTTTATTACCTGTTATAATTTTTCTTGTACTAAATGAAATCAGAACAACGGTTGATGTTAAGAAAGATATGTTCTTCGTTCTGTATGATAAGAATTTCAAGGTATGGGCCAAGATTATTCGAGACATTACTAATAACTACCCTGGCAATTTGTACTGCTAATACATTTATATCCATCATGAAAGCAGAATAGTTACAATGAAAGACTGAAATGGAACTTCTGATATGACCAGCTCATGGCTTCAAATGGTTGTCCCTCTACTAGTCAAAAGCAAAACATTCCGAGACACCTCGATCAAATTAATGAACTACAATTTACCTTACTTTTTCTTGGCTTGTATAAATATAACTTGTATATAACCTCATAGTGAATGAGAGTAAATATATTATGGAAGAATATTTATTCCAAGTTTATTTATATTATTTACATATATCATTTTATTCCATGCAAATTATTATAAGTATACCTTAATGGGTTGTATTAAAAGTAACTTAAAGGCTGCCCATTACCAAAATACTCTTTTTAAGTACATTTCTATTATATATAAAAGTTTTAGTTTATTCAAGCTACAAATATGAAATCGACACATTTTAAAAGACAAATCAATATTTTTATCTAGATTATAGTAATTTTAGTCTTATACATATACGAAGTAATAAGGGTATGTGTGCAATTAAATAACTTATTTATTTCAACACTGATACAAATATAACTGTAGGAGTCGTATTTCTATATTATTTTTACCATTATATAAAAATTAGTATTATCATCTTCAATCTTAATCATAGGAGTCATAAACTTGAGAATTTTTGCCACAATATATATATATATTTCAGATAATTAATGCCCTCATTCTTCTTAGAAGTATCTTTAAAATTAAAATAAATCCAATTTGACAGTAATAATGTTCTTAATTCATCTGTAGACTATCTCAGAAAGTTGTAATAGACTCATTATGAAAATATAATGATCACCTTCCTGAATACAAAAAAAGAGTCCTACGTTCCATTCATTTGTTTAGTAATGTCGTTGAGAGTCATATACCCTCTTCCACTTTTTTCAATGACAAAACAGACTCACAAATCGAAGTAATAACTATTAGGGAATTGGATGTGAGAATTGAAGTGTACTGGATGAATAATTGTCTATAATAGAATAAAACGAGCTCAGTGGATTTGATACCATGTGATTCGTATGTTCGAGATGAGTAACTTTTTTTTCTTTCTGTATATCAAGAACATTAAAGGGCTTAAAGAGTTTTCTTAAGGTTAAAAACCAAGTATATTTGACTTTAGGATGAATAGATTAAGGAATTTTGATAAACTAGCTGGAAGATGAGAACTCCCTCCATATCGTACTGGGTCTTTGTTTGATTATTCTTGCAATATATCGAATTCATCACTCTTCAGTTCTAATAGCAGTATAGAACGATTACATGTAAAATCTGGAGTGGGTGATGCATTCTTGAGTCTACGAGATTAGAAGCCACTATAATGGACCTTTATGTTGAAGTGTATCTCCACAACGAATTATCCTTTCAGTAATTGAGAGGAGGGCTAAGATCCTCCCTGATAGGACAAGACCCTGAACAACAAGTTAATTGTAATGGGCGTACTGCTAGGATATTCTATTCTATTAAATGGAGATATATGGATTCATTGGAACAATGGGTGGATGCAGATCCATGTATAGGAATGTTCCGTCGAAAACACCCGTCTAAATAAAGTAAAACTATAAACAAGAACTACCAAACAACACAATTCAAACTCTTAGCCCTAATAGTCATAATCAAAACGTGTTTTTAAAGTACGAAGTTTCGTGGGGATGCACATTCCTAGTTGTTAAAGAAAAAGTAGGTACAAAATATCCCTACGTAGGAATTACTTTCCTTCAATAATATCACTTATCCCAACGACAGATTAAATTCTCCATCAGTAGCATCACTGCCACTGATGATGATTTGTCGGAAGCCTTGTTGACCCGGAAGCTGCTAAAATACTTGGAGGCCCTGCTTCGTTGAAGAAAATAAATAAATAAATTGAGAATAATCACGGGCAATCGATGAATGCGATCGCTGAAACATCAACGTAGCCTCTGTTCAACTGACCATTGTGTCATCAATGAAACCTACTGTACCACAACTATGCAGGTCGCAAGGGACAGCTTTTAACCCCATCAAACAGAGAGAAAAGGGTGACACGAACCAAGAATAAAAGCTAAAACAGAAGCCTCCAATGGAAGATCTTGTCTGGTTCTTCTCAGGTGAGAAAAAACTCAGAAGCATAACTTGAGAAACATTAAATGGCAAGCAAAGAGTTCTAGGAAAATGAATGTCATGTGCCCACAACAAGTGATAGTTATTGGCGTTGTTAGCAGCAAGGGTCACGTTATGACACTCTTCATCTTCAAGCAGGGTCTGAAAGTCAACACCAAGGCTCAGTTTTCTGCACACCAAAGTCTTCCCCTTGATCTGCAACATCATGAAAGATGACCTATTTTGTACAAATCAATGTTCAACGGTTTTCCAATAAAGGCCCCCACGGCATCCCAAGATCAGTTGATAATTCTGGCCTTTACTCAGTGGGACGTTGTGAACGTGGGGTCCAAACTAACGGTGATTTTATTGATTGAATGTGACAATTCTGTTATAATCTTGATAATTGAAAAAATGTAATAATCGGTTAAGAAATAAAGTCACAGCATGGCTTTACTTTTTTTTTCTCCACTTGTGAACGTTTAGCTGAACCACACTTTATATTGTTGTTTCTTTATTTTCAAAGATAGGATCGTCTTATCTGTTGTTTGAATAAAGCAATCTAGTTTAAGAAGAAATATGATTGTTGAGTTATACTTATTCATTTCTTCATTTTTAAAAATGTGGGTAGTAACCTTCTTTTTTTTTTTTTTTTTGTTTGTTTCTCTGATTTTTGACTATTGAGATTTTGTGTTTCCGAATTCAGAATATTTACTTTGAGTGGTGGAACAACTCCTCTAGGATATTGTGCATTTGGAAAATATTATTTTTCATTATGGCAATGTTCATATCCTGTAAATATAACAAGATTAGCGGGAATACCCGGCATTGCTTGGAGTTATTAGGAGTCGATTGACTTTGTTTTGATAATATAGATATAAACTCCCTTTTCTTTTTAAGTTGACACTCTGAGCTTTAATACACAGTTTTTTTATTTTTGAATATATAAAAGGGTTTTGTTGAGTTTCAGGCTGACACACAAAACAATCACCTCCAGCTTCAATCACAGCCTCTAACCTGGCCCTGAATCCGGCTCCTTGTTCATGCTGGTCACTTCCTTTACAATGGAAGCCCGCAGAGAAGTCAACAGTGTTATGTAACGTTTATGGGAGTCTCTCTCCAAGACACCCTACCAATAGCAGTAAGTTCAGATTCGACGAGCTAGGAGGCCACATTTACTTTGCCCGAAACATAAGGGTCTTTCAATTGTTATTTTTTCCCTAATAAATCCCCTTCCAATTACTCAATTTAGACAAATTGTACGAATTAAAAATTCTAACATGACACTGGATTTGTTAACATCAGTTTACGCTCTTAACATCATTATCTATGGCGTTATTCGCGTCATTGGGCATGCACAGGGGACGGAGGGACACAATAATAGCTGCACGACGTTTGTATTCGGAGAACATCTCAAGGAGTATGCATTTTTGCGTATACAATTTGGTCAACTCTACTCCGGGACTTTATTCTCAGAAGTACCATTGTTTCAAGCGTTATTTTAAAAGATTCACTGACTTTGCCTGCAAATTTTTCTATTTCTTTTGAATACATTTTATCCTCCAAACCTTTAAGAACTGTTGTTCTTAAAGGTTGTAGTTTCTTCAAAAATTCGGACCCTTTCTCACTCCTGAGGTTTGTTATTAGGACCGGATCCATCTCCAATTTGATTCGAAACATAAGTTATTTATGGTCCCACATAGTTAGCTTATTAGAAACTCACCATAATGTTATACGAAGAAGCATATCATCATTTGTAACTGTTTATCTATAATTGATGATCCAGCCCCTTCAACAAACGTGAATCTTTGGCCACCATTACATACATATATTCATTTGTTATGAAGCACACATTTCTTCTATTGCCTCACCTCTTCTTTTTATCGTTTCTGAATCCCAGAATATTATTATGAGTACTTTTTTTTTCTCACATTTAATGAAAAGTTTTTCTAGCATAGGGAAGCGTCACGTAAGTTTTATATCTGCATAATGCCATATTATTATTACTTACATATGTTGAATTCTCATAGTAATTGCTATTATTGTATCTTGACTTCCATATTCCAAGAGTTATACAATATCCAAATCCTTTGAAACCATTATGCTGCTCACCCTTGACGCAATGCTTGTTGGACACTTTGGAGTAAATACATTATGGACATAATAATGTATTTTTTGGATAGTAACATTCTTCATGGAAGGTTCTTTTATCAATACAATTTTAATGGTATCTTCATTTAGTAGCTTGAACATTTACTATCCTCCCAAACTTATCTTCCTTAGATTTATATGCACACATTAGCAGATGCCATTTTGTATTGAAAAGAATTAAGAAATTACTAGCTAACTTCAAAACTTGTTTACTCTTCTCGACTTATAACACCGAAATAACGTAAAATATAAAGATTTTGAACTCATTAAATTCAACTAGTCCTTGTGAGAAGGTTCCTCTTCAAGGTGCGGGTGATTGATTTCTCCTATTCTTTTCTTAGATTCTTCTTTTGGGCTCTCCAAAGTTATTTTATTTATTATTATTATTTTTATTTATTAGGTGTTCTTTTCTTGATTCTTACTTTCCACCAACTCAATACTTGAAAAAGTTGTTAACAATTGAAGGGAATTCTATTTTTATGACGAAAATCGAGGTTTTTGTGATGATAATAAAAAAAAATGATGAAGTTGATAAATTAAGCCAATCATTCTGAGGAGTTCTGTGTATATTTTAGTTGGAAGACTAAAATGTACGTTTTTAGTGATGATAATAAAAAATTGATGAACTCGATAAATTAAAGCAACTATTTTTAGCGGTTTTGTGTATTTTGTATGGAAAAATATTGTAATACACTGTGTCCCTAAGCAAGTTATAAAAAATAAATTGTTTCGAAATTTATTAGGTATTTGAAGGGAAATTTATTCATCTCAATTTATGACCTCATCAACAGCAAAGGGACACTCATAAATTCAGTCAAGAAGTTAGTGGTCTATTCCTATAGTCGTCGAAGGTGGTAACTTATTTTTGTAAAGATTGAGGAGATCAAGATGATTAGGGAAAAGAAGCTGATCAATGGGTCGAAGGAAAATAAACAATCCACGAGGCGGATTTTCTCTGACAAGAAGTACTGGACAGAAGAACAGTCCAGAAATGCCCATACTCATCGGTATCTGTCCTAATCAGTCAAACATATTCTCCCCATAAATAAAACCAAGCACCCGGCCTCTGCTATGATTAAGAATGTTGTGGCCAGTGGCGACAAGGCTCCTTCTTGTTCTCTAAGGGGCTCATGGTGGGGCCAAGGAATACCAGGAAGTTATTAAATAAGCTGTAAAGCCCTGGTTGGATGAAACTTCCCCAAGGGAGATTACTTTCGGCAAGAAGATTCAGAACCTGCCCAGAATAACTAAAGATTGGTACAAGGAAAGCCTCATCAGTTTCTGTCCATTCATCACTCGTCCTATCATCAAAAGGCTTCGTGGAGAGCAAAGCCTAAAATGGTTCCTGCTCTGTTCAGAAGGAGTGGGCTGATTTGTCCAATAACTACGTCATCAAGGTACACACAACCTTTCTTCCTAGACTGGAGGCCATGGAGGCCGCAGAAAGAGAACACTTGGAGAAATAATTTGTTGATATTATAAGGTTTAATTATTATTAAAGCTTACTCCTGATACTATGAACAAATAGTCCCCATGAAATTATTTTTAATGTAAGATTTTGTACAACATAACTATTTTAGAAACAGAAACAATCTTGCAAAAGTTTTTAAAGAATTGATTTTTTCTTTCTCAATAAATAGAAAATCGCGGAGCACACCAAAAAAACGTTAAACCTTTTTATCCATTGCAACAAACTAACAATGTAGAATCGCAGATATTGTGAAATTAGAAAATATAATATATTGAGCATTGTTTAAAATTTCATTCACTGGGGTATATATTTGTATTATGAAATATCATATATTTACGTTGTGATACAAATAAAATTGATTGCCCATAATGTCCATTTGTTTCACATTTCATAACAATTTTATCCTCTGTTTAATTATTTTTCTCTTTAAAAGTCACAAATATACATATACAACTTATGTATATTAGACCAATTTGATTCTCAACTTTTTTTTTGCATTTTAATTACGGGTAGTTCCGAAAAGTTGTCATATTGTATCAAACTGACGTATGCATAATTTCATTTTCCTTGAGGTAGCAATTCTTGTTCAAAATTTGAAAGGAGGCAAAAGTTTTTTATTTTGTCAATAAGGATTAAAATAAAGCATTAATCATTATTTTGCATTAATTAATTATAAGAAACATTATTTTAACCTACAGGGTGAGCTCTCAAAAATTAAAAGCTGTTTTCACTGTTTTACCATGATCTGAGCTGAATGTTTGTTCCTGAAGTTCCCTTGACCTGAGCTCTTAATTCAGCAAAGAAGCGATGATTTCTCCTCTTTGGAACAGTGTCCACTGTAAAGATCTCCTTATCGGAGTAAATCTTGTGCGTGGATGAGATCGCAGACCCTCTGCCATTTTCCTTGATACTCGAACATTTTTGATACCAGAGAAACAAAACAAACATCAAATTCTTGCTTTTTGTCAGTTCTTTCAAATGGCGTCAACTACAAAATTGTCAGACTGAGGCTAGACGGCCTTGAAGAAGATTTTAATTTTTGAGTCCTTACCCTGTAGATAGAGATATAATTGACTAACTATGATATTTGTAATATGGGGCCTTTGTTCTCTCTTTTTGGAAGGACATATGAGTAACAATAAAGATGACATTATGTTCATAAAGTAATCAAACTTATAAATTATTTTCTTTGAAATATGTCCAAAGAGAGTAAGAAAACTTTCGACTCATTGTTAAATTAATATATAAAGGAATGGAGAGTGGGATTGATGTAAATAAATTAAGAGATAAAAAGTAAGTATACATTAAAACAGAACCACCAATAGGATCATTCATATATTATTATAATAGAATGGGCACTCAGTAGAGTGCACATCTCCGCCTGAAATCATTTCCTCTGAAGAGGAACATTCATTTCTGCTGCAGGCTATCCGTCAAAAGTTTGAAATGTTCAACATTTTTGGTCCTCTTTTTTACCTTGACCTTATACTTTATACAAGTGCCTGTTGTATATCAACAAAATGACACTATTTGAGATATGCATCTCCATTTCTTCCAATGCTATGGTCAATTATGTAGTTTGAACGTTTTGTCCGACTTTCACCTGTGATCAATTTTGTAGAATCTTAAGCCGTTTAATCTATATATTAATATTTTATAGACTGTACGATGTGTCAATATTATCGACCTATAATATATTTTTGGCCGAAAAATCACTTTCTCATTTTCAAAAAAGAAAAAAAAAAGGGATGGAGGACAGAAAAGAAGAAAAAGAGAGAGAGACTTGCAGAGACAGAAATGATGATTTTTGATGATTCTTGATGTCTCTTGGTTGCATAATTTAGTGTTGCATGACAAATGTGTCAAAGATTTTTCTTTTTGATTTTATGAACAATAAAACTGATTCATATTAAACTGAGTTGTTCTTTTTGTAATTTGAGCACATACACTCACGCTCATATACTTGGCTAATAAAAACTTGTATTGTCGGCCTTAAAATAGGCTGTGACGTTCCTAATGTCAGAGCTCCGGTACGTCTATTATGTGAATTAGTGATGGGACGATTAATCCGAGTCTGGAATCGGAGAATCGGGTGTTTTTTCTGGTATCACCGTCGAGAAACTCATGTTTAATTTGCAATTCTGATTCTTAATCATTGCTGGTATTTAACTATTTACTAATTTTCTAAATTATGAAAAAAATAGACCCTTACCTATAATAAAAAAAAGGATTTTTTGCATTTTAAAAGAAATTTAATATTTGAAATTTAAAAAAAAAATTATATTTACAAAAATACTTTTTGAAATTGGGGATATCTGAATTTTTTTACAAAAATTTAATTTTGTTGAACAGCTTGGAATTTTTGAATTTTTTTCCAAAAAAATGAACTTTCTTCAGAATAGTCAGGTGTTTTGTAATTTTTTTCACAAAATGTTTAACTTTTTGTCGAATGTTGTGGATTTTTGGAAATATTTGAGCCATGAAATTGTAAATTTGAAATAAAACTATCTAAAAATTTAATATTTGAGGTTTACTTTTTGAAATTTTTTTTTCATACACAATTTAATTTTTCAATTTTTTTTCCAAAGAAAATCAATTTGTGCATTTTAAAAGAAAATTTGATATTTGAAATTTAAAAAAAAAAATTATATTTAAAAAATACTTTTTGAAATTGGGGATATCTGAATTTTTTTTTTTTTAAATTAAATTCTTGTTGAACAGCTTGGAATTTTTGAATTTTATTTCCAAAAAAATTAAATTTCTTGAGAATAACCAGGTTTTTGTAATTTATTTCACAAAAGTTTAATTTTTTGTCAAACGTTGTGGATTTTTCAAAATATTTGAGCCACCAAATTGTAAATTTGAAATTAAACTTTCTAAAAATTTAATATTTGAGGTTTAATTTTTTTAATTTTTTCATACAAAATTTAATTTTTCAATTTTTTTTTTCCAAAATAAATCCAAAAACAAAGCCCCCTCCCCCAAAATATAATACTGTGGTTACCCCTGAACTTAAAATGGTAATTTTTAACAATTATTTAAAATATTAAATAATTGGAATCGGCCTCACTAATTTTTAATAGAATCGTATCGGCATCAAGTTTTTTTATAGGTACATTATGTGAAATGGATCTCGTGCCAATTTTGTAAGTTTGCCAACCTACAAAGAAAAGAACAGTCCCTAATTTTAATGGTAGGCTTATTTTAACACTGATAGATATAATATAAAAAATAATAGTGTTTTTAGAAAGAAAAATGCCAAGTAAACACGCAAGAACACCGTCAAGCATTAATATTCACCTTTTCCACCGTCAGGCATGAGATTGAAACATTAGTTTTGGGTGTAGTACTTTGCTAAGTAAAAAGAACGACTTCACCGCATCAAAGGAATGATAAACATGTTCAAGTACAGGATAATATTGGGCAGCAACCTCCTTCTTTCAGGGCAGGGTACTGAAAATGGGTCGTGTTATGGATCTTTTAGTAGAACAAAGGAGTGTCTCAAGAAAAGCACAATAAGGCCGTCGTGTGGCCTTGCCAGAGTTTGAATCTCAATCCCAAATATAATCAGTATCATTGGACAAATTTACAAATCAGCAAGGATTATAAAAAAGTTTAAAGGATTTATTGTAGCAACATTCAATAAATCCAACAAAAACTTTATAGTTAAGCCTCAAGGAACTCGAAAGAAACTTCCTTGCCAATCAAACACTAATAGACAGCGCTAAAAGTCCCGGTCTTACGTTCAATGAGTGTTTGTTGATTTTTATCAAAATGGTTTTTGAAGGATCTGGAACTGTCAAGATGGATCTTAGGTATCTTTCGCATAATTTCGACAGAATAAACTCTGGGCTGAATAAAGATTCCGACTGCGAACCTTTTCTGTTTGAGTTTATTCGCCTTCTTTGTGGGTATTACATTTAAAAAAAAAAAAAAAAATCAAATGACAATAATTTACTACAGGACATTTTGTCATCTGATAAACTTGATATGGATGAGAAAAACATAAACGATGTGTGTTCTTTTTTTTCCAATTAGCAAAATAAATGAGACTGAATATTCTCAAAGACCTTGAATTGGATTTCATGTTTCCTTTTAATAATATTTCCACTTCCCCCCCGTTTCCGATCCTAAGTAAAATGGTCAAGTATTCACCAGTCCCTAGTTAGTAAAAGGCTGGGGACTATTGATGTACAGCTCACGCAGTGAGCCTTCAAATGAGAGTTGAGTATAATGTCCAAGACGACATGAGAGACTTTCTTTTCGAGCTTATCAGGATCTTCATAATTGGCCTTCATAATCATAATCCGGGTTCGCGAATATAATCTTTGTGTATAATGGTTACTTTTAAGGTTAACTTGATTTGAATATATAATCAAGTATAACAATCAATAATTTTACTATTACAAAAATCTTTTAATCCAATTATAGAAGTAAATAAGTACTTGATGCACTGATCACGAATCTATAATGAGCTTTTTTGTATCAGATCTGGTTCTGTAAAAAAGTAAAAAAGAAATCCCTCCACTTAACAAAAATACAAAGTTCTTTATCCATACTATTTTTAGTATAATTTGCATAAATCTATGATGAGCTCCGTAAATGTTTTATGTACATTACTCAAAATATACTCCTGTTCGAAATATATATATATATATATATATTGATAGAGTATTAATTCCTCTCTTCGAAAAAGATAAAATTGAACAACTGAAAGGACTTAATAACTGGGTCATTCCACGTCACGAGTACATGCCACACGACATGCCCATCACCGATTTAAATGAGTTTTTAAAGAGCTGGCCTTTCTATATTAATTAAGAGAGTGTGTGGAATATTTGTGTTCTATGATTCAGTTGGGCATTCCTGGCCCGCACAAAGTTGGGCCTAATGCATTGCACCAGTATTATTTAAAAAGGTCATCATTCCCCTCGTAGAGGCTCGATTTAAAAAAATGCATCAAAAGATGCACAAGAACACACACTTTAACTTATATTCAGTCATAATCTTATTTTAATCAAAAATAAAATTTTAAGTGTAGCCTTCAAAATGGCGGCCCAGCCAAGCAGCCAACCCGATTTTGTGTTATTAGGACGGAACTGATACGTCTGCAGTTTTTTTTCTTTTTTATTAGACCAATCCGACATTAAATAGTTTTAAACAAATTAATTAAAAATTTAAGGTATATAATTTTGTTAGTCTCTTTAGTTTTGGGGTACTGTTAAGGATCCCGTCAAGATTCAAAGTGTATATAAGTAGCCAAGGTTGTGCTTTTAATGGTTTAGCAGCTCCATTTCTTGAAGTACTAAAACCGGAGCCGACAAAGTCGAACTGAGGCTGCCATATATTGCTGATCGGTCTCGATTCTACTGATTTTGTTCCAATATAGAAAATATTAAGAAAATTCAATATATATTAATAAAAATAAATTAAATAATTCAATTTACGGAGGTGTGTTTTTTTTTTTGTTTGTGCAATTGCCGCGCTTTCCACTGAATTTTTACGTCGCAAGGGTGATACAGTTTTATCTGAGTTCCAAATATCTAAGGGCTTCTTATGGATCTGGAAAAGTTGATTTAGGCACCAGACAGTGTTAATAAAATAGGGATGGGGTGGTGTAGATTATGGATCCAGGTCCGCTACTAAAGCTGGTCGGGGCCTATAATATCATAACTATAATATTTCTTAAGCCAGAGTTACCCAAACCATATTTTTAGGCAAGGCCTCCTTTATACGAAACATATGTACTATGTAGGTATATGTAGACTGAAAGCAATCCACAATTCTCCATCTTCTTGCAAGACACCCCCAACCCCACTGAAAGCAACCCACAATTCTCCATCTTCTTGCAAGACACCCCCCCAACCCCACACCACCTAGGATCCCCACACGGCCCCTGCTTTGAAAACCATTGTCGAAAGCAAACTTAGTTTTCGGGGCTCCTGCTGGAACTTGGGACAAAATGCACTCTACATATAAGGTAGCTGTGGCCCTGTTTGTATCTAATACCCTGGGCCCGAATTTTCAAGCGACGCCTCTTGGTATTAGTCCTTGATACCAAACTTTGCATGTATAAAAAAGAACTGATACCAAAGACCGGAACTTAGAGTGATAATGCTGAACTGAGATCATTGAAATGAAAGAACAAGGACCGATGTAACTGCTGAACCTGAACTGGCTAAACCTTGTAGGTAGCCATGTACCAGGGTTTAATAATGATGTTTTTATTGGTTACTCCTTATAGCTTCTACTCTACCTTTTTAGTGTTGTAAAAATGGTGGAAGTAAATGAAATGGGGTTTAATTGGCTAGTAATAATAAAAATTATTTTTGCAATTATAATTACCTAATTTTAGCAACCCTTACTTTGAGGGTGTAACCACATTACAATTTCATTATAAAGAGAGCTTCAAGTATAATAGTATATTTTATAGGGTAATATCACATTCTTGCAATTTTTGGAAACAAGAAAAATACATGTAAATTCATGAAAATGAGTAAATTAAATTTTACCCGAACTTTTTGGTTGCAGAATGATCTTTTAAGCACCATGAAAAAAAAGTAAATTGACGGCCAAGCCTCCAAAATTACTTTTTCACGCATGAATGCATATTTTTTTAATCTATTCTCAAAGTAATAAAAAGAAATTAACCAATACCGTGGTCATTAAATCCTTTTTATGCTTGAACCAATATACATATAACATTTTAAGATTATAAAGTACATTTTTAAAAGGTCAACTTATTCGAATTTTTTATTTTAGCGCGTGAATTCGAGTGTCCAATTTTTAGGGTGACGTGTTAATTTGATCTTTTGTTGCATTATAATAAAAAAAAATTATATTTTTATTGTTTTTAGTCTTCAAAGGTCGTTTTTGACCTCTACAACTATTTGAAAATTACTTTATTTAACGACATTTTCTATTTGTAAAGGGATCCATAAGTTTGAACTTTAAAGTTATGTTGTTGAATTTCTCACTCGTGTCGCGTATCTCCTTGGTGCAACAGGTGGGTAACAGAGCTCCGATTAATAAGTAATTACTCAAACCTGTATAAATTGTTATGGTTATTTTATTTTGTGTGCTTGTTATGTGATGATATTGTATGTTAAGTGTTAAGATTTTTAAATGTTCAGTGAAAAAAAAATCCCTGGACGTCATATTTTCTCCTTCTACACCGAAATTGGAGACAAAAGCAATAGAAAAGTTGAAATTTACTCACTGCAACTTTGAAATAATAAAAAAAAACCTTATATGGGAGTACATAGTCGTCTCTCTGAGTCTCTTTCCGCATTTTTCTTCTCAGGACATCGATGAACTCAGCTGTGAATCCTGAGATTTGTGTTCCCTGATTCCTTTTGGACTTGCGCCTTGAAGTTGAGAGATCTTTCAAAATCAAAAGGGACATTTGTGGCTGTGTCAATACTTTTAAGAATTCTTTGTTTACGTCTGCAGAGAAATGGTTCATAAATAGACAACTTAATGGAACTCTTGAAGTGGGAGCCAAATTTTATAGAGATAAGAGAGGGGTGTGCTTTTGATGCGGAACATTAGACCATTGGTTCTGGGATTGTTTGATTTTAAATGACGTATATAAGAGAATTAAAATTTTGGTAGAGAATACCTTCGAATGTAAACTGGATAAGGATGATTTTTTTAATCTTTTTTAATGGCGCATGTCATGGGAAGATTAATGCTATTTTAACAAATAAATTTTATAAAAATGTTTATAGACCTACTTTGATAATGCAAGGGAAAATGGACACTCATGGAAAAGTATCCATTCCAGGCCATTAAGTTCGTGATTTTTTAAGAATTTGAAGGCATTTTCTCTGAGATTATTTTATGATGTATTCTTGTAACGGTTTTTTCATTCCCAAACTTTGAAACTTTTGATTTGTTTTTTCTGTGCCTGTCTACTTATGTCATTTTTTAAATAATTGTATTTTTATGTATTTACTGTTTAGTTTAATGTCATTAAAGAAATGCCCACAAATAAAGGCCGAAAAACAATATATATAGTTATTTTTAGGAGTGGCGGAATATTTATACATTAGTTGTATACGTTGTTCAAAACGGCTTTAAATGCATAAATAATTCATTAGAATCAAGAAAAGACTTTACCTTACATGGATTTAAATTGATTGACGCGGCACTCACACAACTCCTTCTGTCTTCAAACTGATTCCTTTTTTCATACATACATTTTCTGTTAGTTTTTGCGCTCTACTCTTACAAGAGGTTGAAAGCATTCTCTTTTTTTTTTTCAAATAGTAAACAATTATTGTATGTATGAAATAAATTAAAAACTCTTGAGATATCTACACATATAATATATATGTAATCTAAAACTTTTTGATGAGTTTTCAAAAACCTAGTATCTTGAGATATAATCCAATGAAGTGATGGACAATTCCAGAAAAAGAAGAAACAAAAACAACGAGCCCGATGCTATTCTAGTAAGCATTCCCAATTACAGTATATCAAGTTTAATATTTTAAATAATAGTTAAAAAAATATCATTTTGCTGCCAGGGGCGTCCACAGGATTGATTATATTTTAGGAGGCTTTGTTTTTGGATTTTTTTTTGAAAAAAATGGAAATATTAAGTTGGATATATCAAATTTTTGACAAAAAATGTAAAATATGCAATATGATAACTAAAAATTTTTTAATAATCAACGACTATTTACTAAAAATTAAATTCTTTTGAAAAATAATCAAAAATCCATGGCCATTCTCAAAAAATTTAATTTTTGGAAAAAAAATTTAAAAAATCTATAGCTATATACAAAAAATTAAATTTTTAGAAAAAAATTCAAAATCCCCAGATGTTCATAAAAATTTCAAATATTAATTTTTTGTAAAAAAGTTTCAAATCATTAATTTTTTTGAAAAAGTTTTAAACATTAATTTTTTTGAAACAAATTTGAAATATTAATTTTTTTGGAATAAAATTCAAAAATCTAAAGCTGTATACAAAAAATTAAATTTTTATAAAAAAATTTCAAAACCCACAGATGTTCATAAGAAAATAAATAATTTTAGAAAAAAATTTGAAATATTAATATAAATGTTCTCAAAAAAAAAAATTCAAAAATTAAATTTCTAATTTAAAATTTTTCAAAAAAAAAAAAAAAAAAGCAAATTATAATAAGTAATCCGTTAAATTTCTTTTCTATGGTTTTGTAACTTTATTTTAATTGATTTGATGTTATCAAGTTGATTCTAACTCAGTTTTTTCATACTTCTTAACTTATTAAGCTTAAGTATATAATTTTCACAACAATAATAATACTCCTTTCTCCAAAACCCTTCCCCTAACCAATCCTAGCACAATTCGCTGGAATAACAAATGTACATAAAATTCCAGGACTTCATACAAAGATGGCGTCATTTTTTTTATAAATACGGCTCATTTTGAGTTAGAACCAAGCTTCAAAAGACAGGGGTTAAAAATTCATGATCATCTGTTTTTTAGTTTGTCAGTTATTGTACTAAGTATGAGGCTACTTTTGTTATTTTTAAAATGGGAAAAAATACCGTTCAAGCTAAGCATAGACTTGGGACTCTACTTCATAAAGGGAGTTAATAGAAAAATTAAAATAATTATTTAAAAAAAAACAATTTTGAACGTACAAAAAACTGTGTTTTCTTAGTTAAGCCAGGGACTTTTCAGCCCATGTGTTAGGAAAAAAAAAGGTGGAGGGATTTGGTATTACAGACTTAAAAACTGCTTCTTTCTCTTCTTAGGAGAATAATTTTCTTCTTTTCTTTAAAATCATATCCTGAATTTCAACAGAATTAGTTATTAATTTACAGGGTCCGCCATAACTCTGAAGCACTTAACCATTTATATTTATGGCATAAATATGAAGTATAAAATCATGAGATATTGCACGAAGCAATTGGCACAAAATACTCCTTAAAATACTTTTATTCTACTCATAAACAACATTAGAGCAAGGCTATTACAAATTCGATAATCAAAAGTATTCTGCAGTCACTTTTCGTGACAAAAAGGCTAATTTTATGCAAATGTAAGTATCACTAATTTAAAGAGAAAATAAATAGCCAAAGTCGGGGAGGAAATTGGGAAGGTGGTGGTCCCAAATCAAAAAAAAAAAAAACACTTGGGGGAAAATATGTTTACTATTCGGACGATTTAAAAAAAAATTACCATTATCAAAAATGGCAGACTCTACTATTTTTAAAGTGAAGGTATATGCAGAACATGCCAGTGAAGGGCAGTTGGTCACCCGTTCAATGGGCATTTACAACTTTAAGAGCCTCCATTGTTTCAAGGGATTTCTTATAATCATCATTACTTGCCCACAATTTTGCATCTACTTTTTTAAAAACTCTTCTACGAGTTTCAGTCTCTCATTGATTTTTTTCCCCTATTTTGTAACAAAATCTACTTAATTTTTATGAATAATTTTTATGCCGTTGAATTTTGGTTTAATTTTTCCTTATTTTTCATTCCCAATATTTTTTTTGGGGTTGCCAAACTCACTCGTCAGGCAAATAGAGCCAAACCAGCAAGCTCTTCAGATAAATAAAATAAACGGTTTGACAAATTTTGAAATACCGTTTTTGAAATTAGAATATTGATTTTGGAATAATTATATATGGTGATTTCATCAAATTCAAATCATTCAATTGAGTATCTGAGGCTGTAGGAGCAGAGCTCCATGCTTCCAAATATATTCGTGCAATTAAGGAATAAATATCCCATAATCTTACTTCCCCTTTAGAAGTTAATTTAAATTGTGAATTAAATAACCAAATTTAATTCACAATTTCAATACCTTAGACAACCAACGAGCGTGGTATATTGGAGTGGGATAGATAAATTTGATTCCACGTTTGGGAGTACCTCTAATAAATATTATTGCTAGTTCCCAAATCTATTTATAATCATCTCTTGGAAGACTCCGTTGAAGATGATCCTTGGCAAAATAAATAATTTGTTGTCGTATATCTTCAGTTTGACTTGCTATTTCACTTTTTTCAGTTACAGCCTCGTAATAATTATTGACTATCATTTGCCACATTTTTTGAATTATTTTGAAGAGTAGAACCTCAGGAAAACTGCAATGCAATCCCATACATGCTTAAAAAACTGAGCTAATGATTAATTCCATAATGTGATGCCTTCATGCAAACTCTAATATATTTTTATGAAGCATTTTCTGAGGTAGTTGTATCAAAACACATAGGTTTAATATTGTCTGCTATTCCCATATGTTGAACGGCTTTAAAAAATGCAGTAGCTGGCATTTTATCCGTACCAGATGGAAGCTTGGAAACACAAAGTTATTTGGAAATGCCTCTTCTAGAAGTTATCATTAGGAGACGATCGGCCATATCTTTTCCGATTAGATTGGATATCATTTTAACATCCGAATGGATTACTAGAGGAATGTTACATGGAATTTTTTCTTAATATTTTATATTCAATTATCTTACTACGAATAGTACTTTGGTTAATATTTTTCGCCAATACTCTCGATTGATTCTGCCAATATAAGATAACTTTTTGAGCAAACACTTTTGTGCCATACAGAGCTGATGCAACTTCTGGAGTTATTAAAGTTTTTCATCTTCTTTTAAAATTTGATAAAGTAGAGCCTAGTTCTTCTCCCTCCTTACACTTGTCGCTGTCTTCCGAATTAAAATAAATTATCTTTATTGTATAAAAAAAGGTCAATTATTTTGCTTCTTTTCTTGATGAACTTGTTCTTTTCTATAGATTTTTCTGTTTTCCTCAGCAAAAAAGATTGTATTATTTGTTACTAAATATTCTGCAACTATTACAGGGAGCGGGGATCAAATTGTTGCCTACTTTAAACCTTGATAACTTGAAGACGACATTATCAAATAAAAAACCAGTTACCAAATAGGAAAGCTATTCTCGTCAGCTGACGATACGTAGTTGAGTTAGCATCATGCCGTCATCATATGAGGAGATAAAGAGCTATAAGTGGAACGAGGAGCTTTTGAGGTCCGCCGTAGTCATGGCATTGGTTAATAATGGAGGTGAAATCTCCAATTCAACGATTGCTTCAACCTTAAGAGGGAATTTACGGACTGTTCAGCGTATCCGTAAGAAGCTAGAGGACATCTGGGATGTTGATGCTACCATAAAGAGGGCACCCAAGAGGAGGGCGCCGACAGGAAGGTCAGGGACACCGACTTTGTCGACAAGGTGAAGAAGATGGTTGAAGATGACCCTACCAGGTCCATGAAGGCCGGAAACAGGCCCTGTGTGGGGCAACAGGACTCAGCACCCTGCCATGTGTCCAAAATCTCCATGCAGTGGTTAACCGAGAACTGTTATGACGTCGTAACCAAGGATTTGTGGCCTCCTAACTCTCCCGACCTGAATCCTTTGGACTATTTTGTCTGGGGCTATGTCTCTCGACATAGCCCCAGACATCCCCATAGCACCAAGGCCAGCCTGATGGACTCCATCAAGGAGGTATTCGGCAACATGGACAATGAGATGGTCAGAAGAGCCTGCGGCCGGTTCAGAGGCCGTATTGAGGCCGTTATTGATGCCAACGGTGATTATATCGAATGAATGGCTACTCTATACCTATATGCTCGTCATAGTTTTAATTTTCAATAAAAAAGTTAAAAGATGTATATTTTGTGTTTTTTTTGTAGAAAAATATTTTGGCGCCAATTTGATCCCCGCTCCCTGTATAACTAAATATAAAATGAGTATCTTTTCATGCCAAACGGGTTGAAATTGTAAACAAAGGGCACTTTGATATTTATGACACATTTGAAGGACGGATAAGTGAGACTAATTTAACATCCCAAATTAAGCACCACTACAATAATAAAAAATTATATATGTGTTAGTTTTCTCTTTAACTATTTTGCATAATAATTCATATTATAAATATTTATTTCTCAGAATAGCATTAATATATCTTAGAGTAAATTACATCATCTTTAAAAAATTATGAACATAAAAGCTGTATTATAAATTTTCTTCACGATAATTGAGGAAAAAGTTACTTTTTTTATTTGCAAAAATGTGCAATTTTCAAAACTTTGAAGCCGTTGAAGTACCTCTAAATATTTTTAAATTGCCAATTATATTTTTTATTGATAGAAATGGATTTTGACCTGGCGATCCGAACATTTCAACAAAATAAAAATAAGAAACCCCCTAATGTAAATACAAGTTAAATTCGGACCTTATTACCTCTTCTGTCGAATTTATGTTTTCGCCTCAGTTTGTTAGTTTTTTAGTAAGGAGGATTATGGAAAAGGTTACTGCTCAATTTTGGTAAAGCTTTGTAGGGAAGTTAACATCATGTTAACAGTAAATTAAACTTTTAGCGGTAAAGATCTTTTGTTTGTCTGTTTATAATCAAGATGATTGAAAAAAGTTATAGACGGATTTTGGCACTGCTTTGAAGAAAGATTTTAAATGTTAACAGTCAAAGGGTCATTAATTGTGAGAGGTGAATGTCCTTTTTTTGTCTGTTAAAATTACAGATCGATCTTGGTAAGACATTGTACAAAGATTATAAAAATACCTATGCTAACAGTTTGACCATAACTTTTGAACAAATTGATATACATCACTCAAATAAATGTTAATTTTTGGGGGAAAGGATTTCAGGGGGAGATTTGCGCTCTACTGAGTCCCCATTCTAGTTTATTTCTCTTTTTGTTGGAAATGTAAAGGAAATTGATATGTGGTCCTTTGCAAGGATAAGTTTTCCTATTCCTAGTGTTGAAACATCAAAAACTAAGTTACTTTAAAGACTTATAATTTTCAAACCAGGTCCAGTTTTTTAAAATATAATTTCAATAATTTATCTAGTTTCTTTTTTATGATTCATTCCAACACTACTCGTTAATGAGGAAATCAAGTGGATTGAGTGTTTACCAATATTATTCTGCAAATTATTGACCTATAATTGTATGTATAAATTTATTATTTCAAATGTATGTATATTCTTCAAAGTCAATTTGGTCGTTTTTCTTTAGACAGCTTCAACTTTTCAAAGTAATAGTTGCGATTTGAAAAATTAGAATCGTTAGTCTCATTTTCAGTTTATGAGTCAGAAAAACGAGATATGCGCGTAATACACAGTACTAAAACAGTTTATTTATTTACTTACGACATGTTTAGGACAAAATACTCATAATATGAGGCAAATTCGAGCTATATTGTTAATAGATATACTTCTAATCTACAATATTGATTTTTTTTATTCAAATACTCATCAGTTATCTATACATATTAATTTTTTTCTCAAACTCTTATAATTATTTTTTTCATTCTTGAGGAGAGAACACCACGTCATATGAATTGATATGAGAATTGAGTAGCTACGAGTAAGTATACTCATGAAAACTACAGAGTAACACTACGAATTTCTTAGGGAGTTTTCTTCTTTATTATGGTAGCAAAATTAGTCTTGTAGGTCCACACCAGCCATAACCTCTTCAGGGCAACCAAAATTTACCTCTATTGGTAGATGTTTGATATTTTTCTCATCAGGAAACGGTCATTCAGGTGTAGGTAGGAGCTGTAAAGAATAAGAGCATCCATAAAGATTTTCCCCCCGTTATTTATGCTTATATAACAACATACTATTATCATGAAGGATATACACAATTGCTAATTATAATGCTACACCCAATGTAACTACCCCCGTTGTTGTGACCATTTAAGCAGTTGTTTTTGCCTTTTATGAGTTTTCTGAAGACCATTTCTTGGAGCCTATCAACCATAGCTAAGCCTTAAGTGATAAAAAAGTAACATTTATTGACTATGTAATATTGGAAAACCTAATTATCATACCCAAGTCTTTAAGTGAAGAAACTAGTGTCAGACAAACTAGTTGCGAACCATCCAAAGCTACTACCCCCGTTGTTGTGACCATTTAAGCAGTTGTTTTTGCTATTTAATGAGTTGTTTATCATAATTCTTGATATGTTTAGCTAAAATAGAATCATATTTTAGGGTTAGATTTAAAAAAAAATTGAATACTTACTGTTAGATAGTACAAAATTCAGAGTTCCATTTCGAAATTAGTAAATATTTTATACTTTTTATTGATAACTTGATCGTCATTTGGTGTGGATGACTCAATACATTTTTGTATGTATTTCTATAAATGACATCAGTACCAACATCCTCCATTAATTTAATGATGGTTCCTCGGGAAGGGATAGGTTTACCCGTGTATTTCTCCATAAATTTTTTGAACATAGATGATTAGCAATGGATAAGGTTATATTACATGTAATAAGCATCATTGTGAGATCAGAGTAAAAGTTTGACTTGATTTTTTAGATGAATATCCATGCTCTTGATATGAGATGAGGATAATGAGTGGCGTGTAATTCTAGACAGGGGAATAAAGGCACATTTATATCAACAAATCCGACAAACCATCTATTTCTCATCCGGTATGTATTTTCCAAATTCCTGGGCCTCCATTTTCATAAATCCAGACAGAAGGCGACGTTATTTTAGGCATTTTATTCAGTTCTCTATCGACTATCAGCATCTAATATTATTATATTAATATTGAATAATAAAGGCGGTAATGATAACGTTCTTGATTGATAGAAGAAGATGTATATTATTTAATCAATGACGCCATAAGTATTTCTTCTCTTCTCCTCGCACGCTTTTCTATTCTTACCAAAATTATCACCCTTACTTATTTAATATGGCCACTATTAAACTACAACATTGAAATCTAGAATAACTGGAACGCTCACGCATTGAAAAAAAAGAAAAGAAAATTTCTGTTATGAGGCCATTGTTTTCCCTCGTGTTTTCATATTCAACAGCGTATTTAGTACTTACTTATGAACTCTTTAAAATCGGATTTGACGTCGTAGCAATCTCCATAGATAATGCAAGTCCAAATCGAAAATGTTTCTTGGCAATGTGTGGAGGATCCTGGAAGGCTATTGTCCCAAATCTTGCAAGGCCAGAACAGGAACTATTCCTCCTTTTTGATAGCACACATAACTGAAAAAATATTTATAATTGTTTTTTAAGAAAAAAATTTTTAATGTGCCCTAACTTTATGGATGTTCAATTGTCAAAACCGAATTTACAGCATATGATTGATATTTTTTAAATAGAGAAGGACAAGACTATTAAAATTGCTTCTAAGCTCACGACAAAATCTTTGTATCCCACTTCTATTGAAAAAAAACAATGTACTTTTAGCAGATAATATTTTTCATGAAAGCAAAATTGCGGCCCTAAATTATACTGGTCAACAAAAAATGTTTTCTTGTGTGAACTTTGACAATGGATTCTTATAGAATTTAGGCTGTTGATTCCGAATATATGCTTAGATTTGCCACATCACATCAAGTTTTTGAGATATCTGATATTTAATATTTGTGGATGTTTACATGAAAAAAACCTATAATGATACCAAGTGTTCTTGTTATGTATGTATCTTTCTCTCTCTTTGACTCGAGTACTTAACGTGTCTTAATATATATCTATCTCCATATGTGCCAGCTCTTCCTTTAGCAATCAATATATCCTTTATTTAATCCAATCTATACCATTAAAACTCTCATTGGATATTATTTCTTGTGTTGCTCTCATTTGAATTTAGTAAACGTTGGAGATTTTATATTAAATATTTTTTAAATCACCATCATAGCTGTTTACGAAATCCAAACACATCTGTATAAGTGTATAAGCTAGCCATGTCTACATCCTCATGGAGAAGAAAGTGCTGTAGTGACCCAGATATATTCTACTAAATCTGTGGATGCTTCACTTTATCACCTCAAAGTCGGAATATAACTCACTTTGTTGAGAGTGTGTACCTTGCTTATTTTAAAGTACCGTTTGGAGACCAAAACAAAAAATGGGCACCTCATATAGTATGCACGACTTGCCTCGAAACTCTGAGATCCTGGTCTCAAGGAAAAAATGATAAGCTCAAATTTGGTGTGCCAATGATTTGGAGAGAACCAACAAACCATCTAGATGATTGCTACTTCTGCCTTGTAAATGTTGAAGGATTCAATAAAAAGAACAAACGATACATTACATACTCTAGCATCTCCTCTGCAATACGGTCAGTTCCTCATTCGGACGAAATAACTGTACCTGTTTTCACCAAGTTAGCAGACATGGATGATGAAGATGAAGAAGGTACAAATTCAAGTTACACACCATCGGGCTCATTGTTTGGTCAACCTTTTCTGTATAGTCAACCTGAATTGAATGACCTGATTCGAGATTTGAATTTACCTAAACAATCTGCTGAGTTGTTGGCTTCCAGACTGCAAAAGCGAAACATGCTTGCTCAGGGCACAAGTGTCACATTTTATCGTAACAGAGATGCAGAAGTGAGGAAGTTCTTTGATTCTGACAATCACTTTGTATACTGCAGTGACATTGAAGTGCTTCTTGTGGCTATGGGATTATCTGCGTAACATTCAAGTGAGTGGAAACTCTTTATTGATAGCTCAAAAAGAAGTTTAAAGTGTGTTTTACTTCACAATGGTAACATATATGGATGTATCCCTATTAGACATTCAGTCTCTATGAAGGAGGAGTATGGAAACATCAAAATAGTACTTAAACGATTTAAATATCTCGATCACCAGTGGTTAATCTGTGTGGATTTAAAAATGGTGAACTTCCTTTTGGGTCAACAAGGAGGTTACACAAAATACAATTGTTTCCCTTGCTACTGGGACAGTAGAGCTGACAAGGTCACTGGGTTAGAATGGAATGACCATCAAGGCATACGTTGCTACCTGGAGAGAAGAATGTCATTAATGAACCACTTGTGGATCGAAAAAAACATCCTCCTTCCACTATTGCACATCAAACTCGGTATTATGAAGCAGTTTGTAAAAGCTCTTGATCACAATGGTGATTGTTTTCAATACATATGTTCAACCTTTCCGAGTCATAGTGATGCGAAAAAAAAAGGCAGGGATATTTGACGGACCCCAGAGCAGAACATTACTCAGGGACATACATTTCATTAAGAGGATGACCGCTGTCGAATCTCGAGCGTGGACTGCATTTATTAATGTGGTGCAGGGTTTTCTTGGGAACAAGAAAAACGACAATTAGCAAGAGATTGTAAGTCTACGAGAGCTCGGTTGCTTAATGAGCATCAAACTGCACTACTTACACGGTCACCTGGACACGTTTCCAGACAACCTTGGAGATGTTAGCAACAAACAAGGTGAGAGGTTCGACCAAGACATTAAAGTCATGCAAGACAGATATCAAGGTCGTTGGGACTCGCATATGATGGCTGATTACTGCTGGAGTTTGATGAGAGATCATTCAGATGTTCTACATAAGAGGCCGTCATCAAAAAGGAAGTTTACTCCAAAAATGAACTAATATGTTTGTCTACAAAAAAAAATACACTGTTCCTGCATCTACTAGTTTGATACCGTCAATTGACTGATGGAAACTATTTTGTATCCGTGCGCCAAGTACTGGAGGCTGAAAAAAAAAATAAGGATTTCATCTGTTGTAAAATTTGATGGTCTTTATCTGAGTGGCATAAAAAATATACACTCTGACTCTGATAAAAACAAGATTTAGACCAAGAAGAAAAGATTTGTATTTATAAAATTTTGTCGACTTTACAATCCACAGAGTTTAGTTTTGAATTAAAGGATGACGGAAAATCGATTTTATTCTTTGTTTCAGCCTATATAGCCAAATCTCAATCCTTAAAGTTAAAATGTAATTTATGCAAAGCCAAACTTGTGTTCTCAAAAAGTTTTCCTCAAGTTAGTTTGGACAAATCAATTGAGGAGTGTTTGAAAAGCAAGCTCCTAGATCAAATTAATAGAGGAGGACTGGTCACTCCAAGCGATGACTTTTTTTTTACTATCAATCAAATTTATTGTTTATATAACTTTAATATTTCAAGTGAAAATGCAAAATCGATTTTTTCTCAATGTAACAATTTAAGAAAAGTATTTACAAATATATGTTGTTGATATAATAGATGACTAACTAATTATAATTAATCAAAATTGTTCTAATTGTCAGATTTTTTAAGTTTTAAATATTATGACCAAGAATTTCTCAGAAAAATAAATGATAAAATTAATTTGCAAAGGTTGCACGGCAATGTAAAATCTTGTAAACTGAATAAAAAAATTGTTAAACTTACTTCCCAATAATATATATTAGAGTGTGCCTTGTTGATATATTATGATACTTGTAAATAATTCCTTAATTTATTTAAAATAATAAATAATAGTTGTTAAAATTTTACCACCTCTAATTTTTTTAAATTGAATTTTGTTCCTTTTTCATGCCAGAATCAATAAAAAGGCGTGAGCGTTCCATGTTCTAGATTTTCATGACTAACACGTATACTTTGTCGCAAATACACATATATATGTATTGTCCCTTTTTAAAGTTTAAGTTAAATGCTTATTTATGCTTTAGTCGTTTATACCATTGATTTTTGTAGGATCTCAGCTTTAAAATAATCTGTTACAATTAGAGTAAAAATGTAGATTTATACAAATCAAAGACAGTTGATAGATGATTTGTTCGTAGCGCAACGATTTCTAGATCGTCCAGCTCATCAAAAAATTATGAAAGATGATGAGGAGTATGATGAGCTTATCAGCCATTCAAAAAGGTAGTACATTTCCTACAGTTGTCTAGGTACCATCAATTCATTGATCTCCACGAGAAAAATGGGGGGAAATAAGTAATTTTTGATGTCAAAAATTTAACACAGGCTCAAGGAATTTGGTTTAAAGTCATATCCACGGTTCTCGAGTTAAACGCTGACAAAAACTGTTATACATAAACTAGCCAAACGATTTTTTTTCTCTCTAATGCTTCTAACCGTTCGTTCAGGCATTTTCAGGATTGAAAGAATATCCGTGTTGTTAAAAGTTGGATAATCACTAAGCATATATTGAATTTTTTTAAATACAAGCACCTAAAAGTCCGAATTAACGACCATCGTTGGAGAAATTTGCTAACACGTAGTGTTCTTTCTCCATTTCGCCTTCCAAAATTGTTGGAATGGGTTTCTTGTTGCATCTAAGAATAAATTATCACCTGACCTTCGCTGATTATGGCCTCCACCTTAAAAACCCTTTGAAGGTCGGATTAGTGGCCACTACCCAATCAGTTTTTGAGGTCGTGATCCGTAGATTATTCCAAATGTATATTAAAACAAAAAAAAAAAAAAAAAAAAATTAACGTGGTAACCCTGACCAATTTGAAGAATATTTGAGAATAGAGCAGTTTAGTTGTCATGACGTTTTATTAGATTAGCTGTGAGCAGCTCTGAGTGAGATGGAAAGAAAGAAAGAAAACATAAATCATACTCCGTATGACATAAATCTCTGAAGCTCACCTTTTCAGTCAGTTATTCAAAGGATATTGTTTATTACCGTTGTGATACTTAGGAATTTTAATAATCCCATTAATTACATGTGTGTAACTCGCACAAAGTAAAGGAATCAGTTCCTGAACAGCAGCAGGTTTTCGGATTACGAGCGTAATAATTCCATCCGCATGCTTCGCCTTGTAGAGTATATTATGTACCTTACAAACAATGTTCTCTATTTCGAGATACTCCTTTAATGAAGGAGACGTGAGGAGAAGTCAATCATGCTGGGTGAGTCCTACTTTGTAGGGGCACCATACTATGTCCTCCAGCACTCTCAACATGAGTAAAACCATTTGTCGAAATAAAAAAAAATATGAAATGATGTCTTTGTCCCTTCTAACAGAATGATCCCTTTCTGTCCTCTGGACTTGCTCTCGAATTATTTGTAAAAAGTGAGAATATTACCAGCCTGTACCAAAGCCACTACTGGTGAGAATCAGCGCAGGGTTTTTCAAAATTAATAATGGGTTTATTCTTTTCATGTCTCTTTCCAGGTATAGTCTCTTCATTCTTTTCTGAAATAGAATAGAAGGGTGTTTCACAGCAAGGCCGTTGGAAAAGGCATCTTTCATTAATTTACTAGACACAGTTGCTAGTACAATATATGCCTAAGTTGGACGACCCGAACGCTGCTTATCCGCTTTTAATTTATTCTTGTATAACTATATTTTTCTTTAATTACAGAATGCTCAATTATTGTTTTTTTGGTGCTCATTTTTCTAAGTATTAGCTCTCCTTTTTTGCACATTTTGGCCAAAAAATCGCTCAAAAATCCCAATTTTACTTAGAAGTATCAAATAATAGTTCCATAGTTGGGGAAAAAGGACAAAGGTTGAGTGATACAATTAAGATACGATATGATTGACATAATTAATATAATTTAAAATGATAGTGAAGGATAAATAGTCACTCTCTGGATCATTTTAATTTATGAAATTGCACTTTTCTCATAGTAAATAGATATGTATTTTAAATCATCTATAAAAAAATTAGGTAGAATTTGAAAAATGTATCTCAAAAAGGGATTATGGATGTTTGGGTATTTTTATTATATTCAAACAAATGCAATCGTTGAAGTATGTCAAAAAATATTTTTAAAAATATACTTGTATTTTTTGTTTCGATTTGGAAATACTAGACTCATTTGAGACAATTCCGCTACTATACAATAGGAGACCCAGTACCAAATGAACATTGTTTAAAAAAATATATCTCTGATAAAACCTACACCACGAACTCTGAATAGTCAGTTACAGCTTAAGTCCTGATGCCAATTTTAATACAAGGAGATGGGAAGGAATTATTCGTATTAAAGATAGGTGACACGGTTTGGATACAAGCTCATATAACCAAGAGATGGACTCAGCAAGAATCTCCAAGGTAAAATCCCAATCTAAAAAAATGGTCTTTCTTAGCAAGGTAAAAGTACATTCATCCTTTGGATTCCACTTAGTTAAGTGGCAAATATCCTTTCAAATATCGTGAATTTAAAGTTTTATCTATATTAACGTAATGCATATAATTATTATTCGACATAATATTTTTATTTGACTAAAAGGTTTAGTGATCTTGGATGCTAATGTTCCGTCTTTTTATGTATATTATTATAATATATCAAAGAATATTACCAAACGGAAGAGAAAGCGTAGAGTAGATACGATATGGTGGAATGCTTATGTTTTTCACTTTATTGATAGGTATACTATTATAAATAAGAGTAGATTATACTCAATTTATTCAATATTAATAATAATATTGTACAATACAATATATTCCTAATGAAATACATTATAATCCCCACTATTCAAATTTTTGAATCATTTTTTACTCTTTAGTTTTATTTTAATATAAGTTATTGTTATATATTTTTTAATATTATCATCTAGTTCATAAACTAGTTGTATTGTATTGCACTTGCAAATTCGACCGAAATATAAAACGATAAAAAGGATGCTCCTTATAATATTCAACGTCAAGAATTTCTAGCAAATATAAGGTCTTCCGCTATTATTTTAAGAATATATTAATGAGTAAAAATATTCTCCTGGATTTTGGTTAAAGATATAATTTATGAAAATATTGAACAACAAAACGTGTTCACTAAGAAAAGTATGCACTATACGGAATTTTTGTAGACTTTGATCCCTTCTAACTACTACAACATTCTGGAACGAAGCAAAGATACTTATGAATTAACCTTGACTAATGAGAGTAGTCAACAAAAACCTTACGTTTTGACTGTATACCTAGATATTAAGAAGTATATGATTGTAATAAGTGTAAATCGTGGTGAATTAATCAATTATCAAGTATATCATAAACCAAACAATTAAAACAAAATAAAAATATCTAAATAAATACATATTTGCATTAGACCATTATTTACAATCGATAAATAAGAAAACATTTTTAATTGTTAATATCATATTAATATGCTTTACAATTATAAAGGAAATTAATACTCAAATAATTGGTCTAATTTACATTTACAAATGTTTTTTGTGGTTCGTAAAATTGTAAGCATTTAGGATAATTAGTCATTTATTTATTAAATATTGATGGGGATATCCTAAATCCTCATGATCGAATTATATTTAAATATAATGACAAGGTATTTAGTAATTCAGAAAATGACTTCCAACTCACTAACTTTTAAAATATGTCAAACAAAATTCATTTTCCTAATATCACTCTACTGAAGTTATAAGATCACCGATAATTTATTAACATATTTATCACGTAAAAACTATTTATGCAAAAATGTAGGTAATAGGAGAGCTGAATATGCATTGCAACTTTGATGATAAAGATATCTGGAAAAGAGGACCACACTAAATTCATACTCCAAGATCGTCTTCTACTTTTTTTCAATAACAAAAGAGACTCACAAGTAATAATGGAATCTGAAGCGAAGATGAAGTGTCTAGAATTACAGGGATAATACTGTCTTATAAATGGACTCAGTGTCATAGATATGAGTTCTTTGTTTGTTATGTACATCAATGACATTTAAGGACTCAAATCAATGTAAGAGTTTTTTAAGAATATTAAAAGACAACATATAGTAGACTTTATTTCTTATCGTTCCCACTAAACTTAATTGTTCCACATTTTTTATACGGAGAAAGGAACAGAAGACAAGTGAACGAATGAACGACCAACAGAAAATTGTCATAAAATCAATGAATGACGATAGAACGGAAAAGGGTGAAGCCTGTTAAAACCATATCCTCATAGATCAAGAATATTATACTTATATCCATAATATTTTAGCAAATAAATCTGCATAACATATCTGTATTGGGAGTGAAATGTAATTTATACTGCACTGAGTTTTTTTCCTGTAAGCAACATTTAAAAAAATCATTTGCATATTTGTTTATAAAATAGAGTCGTTGTGAATGTATTATTAGTTTACAGTTGTATATATAATGTCAATAAATTTTTTTTTACAATATAGATGTTGTTCCATTGAAGTCATATACTAATTCTAAGCATATAATCTCTATGTTTAACAAGTTACTTCACCTTTTCCCGCATGGTTTGTCTCCAAATCATGACAATTATCCAATTTATGGGAAATATTTTTTATTGCGGGTTTTTCCCCACAGCAAAACAGAGGTTGTGTGATTTCAATTTCCGTGATTCTTCCCTTCTTAGACTTTTTTTCGTCTCTTATTCTTAGAAAAGTATTTCATTGCTAAGAATACTTCAGTTTATATGTATATAATGCAAAAATCACTTTAAAAAAAAGAAGTAGAAGTAAATCTTAGACTTTCAATGAATATGCACCCATTTCTCTTGATACTTTTGTCTGCAATACATATTATACTTTGCTGCTATTTGTATAAATAGATTTTGTGAATTGTTGAGTCCTAGGTGATTATGTGATAAAAATTATAAATGACCTCTTAACTTCTGTAGACTTCCAATTTTGAAACTATGTTAGTCTGAATAATCTTTAAAAAAAACCTTCATTACTTATCGCCATCATTAATGAAATTAATACAGAAAGTATAATAATCTAATATAATGAATATAATCATCATTAATACAGACGTTCCAAAATTAAAAGCTATTTTTTTATATTTTATCCTGCTGTTCTTTGATTTATATTATTATGAAAGTTTGTTATTATTTTAAGATCTGAATAAATAAATTTTCTTAGAGCAAATCCATTATTTACCAAAACAAAATGAAAGTTCAAAATTTAGAAAATAAACTAGTAATTTTTCTGGATCTTGCAGCATGAGAATTTGACCTTTTTTAACCAGAGTGTAGATATACTAAATATTTCAATCCAACATGAGCAATATAATTAGCAAAATAATGTTGTTTTTTACATTTCAACCCAATAGCATGATAGGAATCTCGCGTTTTTAATACATTGACTAATCGCTTTGTAAAGCATCGTCTTGGATTTGTCGAAGTTAATAAAATTTATCGAGTTTGTTCGCAGAGAATATCATATTGTATAGCTGACTAGCATGTAGTGTAGTTAAATATAATAAATAAATAGAAAGAACATGGGTGGGATTTTTAGCAATGATTCCCTTCCAGTTATAGACGGTAGGACAGATGAAAACATTTTGTTCTTAAGAGACTCACCTCTAAATTTACCATCTTTTTCAGCTTTATAGTCTGATAGGCTATCTTTATCCTACACAATTGTTGGGTCGACTAGACAGCGTCTCCACGTGTGACTATGATGCACGGTTTCAGGCATGTCTCGCCAAATGTGACATAAAATACCAAACGATCTTTGAATCCGTATTTAATCAACGAATTGGCAATAATGGTCTGGAGCTCTAATGTTGCCAATCCTTAGATATTTTGTTTTCGTGCATCCCTGTTGAATATCACCCATGTTGTAGACCTTTTCCTGTTATATCAAAAATCATAATAAAGCAGGCAGATGATAATAATGTCTTTTCCCCTCCTTATACAATATTATCAACATGCATGATGGAAAAAACATAGTACGTCCATCTTTGAATAAAACAAAACAAAAAATAAACAATTAGACACCGTTTCACTGTAATAAATAATGTACTCTTGCTCTTTGTTTAATAGGAATAAATTACCAAATGTACTATAATTTGGTGACAAGGAAAATTATTTGGTACACAGAAGAGCAACAAGATAAATATTTAAAATATTACGTCAACTTAGAAGTGAGCAAACAAAAAGGTGAAGAAAGATTTTGGAATCTAACCTAACTACTTGTTAAAAAGGAGGAGAGGTACACATAAATATAGTAGCCATCATACCCTGAAAAAACAAAAACATATCAGAAATTTGCTTGTGAAAAAGGATTATGATTACACGAAGAAGAAGAATACTATAGGTATCACATCTCCATAAAGCTCTGAAGGAGCATTCCTATAGACAAAGATGCAAAAATAAGAAGTTAATTGTCTGTTAAACAACACCAAATATGATATTGGAGAGGAAACGCAGACGATGCAAAGAGAAAATAGATTCCTTCACTCAACCAGTCCATAGAGAGAAGTATTCTGGAGCTCCTTGATGAGAGAGACCCCTTAGTACAATAAAAATAACCAAAAGACACCCAAAACCCAATATTATAAAAATAAGGGAATATCCCCGAAGAAAATATACTATATTGAACAGAAAAATGTCAATAACGATGGTAATGGTCTGTTTTACGTTGCCAGAAATCTTCCATGTCGGATTTTATGAATGTCTATCCGAATACATAGAGTAAAAGTATGTCATAAACGTCTAAAGAATCTCTTATTCCTCCCAATTTGAAGACTTTGGAGAGACGGAGATTTGAAGGGGCAACAATCATAGTAGACTTACACCCCACATCAAAAAACAACAACATGGGGGTATCTAATAAGAGTGTAGCGAGAGTAACCTTTGATATGCTGAGATTAATCCATTGGGTCAACTCAAATTGTTGACCTCTCCACAATTAAAGGCAAATGATTTGAGTACAGATGGGTAGAATATTACATCAGTTACGACAATTTGATCATGGACATGAAAAGTGACATCAGAAGACTTAGTATATTTGAAGTAAACATTAAAGCAGTTAGTGGCTTCAATAATTAGTTGATTGTGACCAAGCCAAGATCCCAGAGTGGACTGTGCTAATCTCTATTATTGGAACAAGGTACAAAAAAAGGAGAAGAGTTTGCATGGAAGGATTAGGGATTTTGTATTACTCTTGCCTTGACCTCGGCGAATTAATTTTTGAATTACAATCCGAAGAAAAATGAAAAAAAGACTCTACATGAGAGAATCTTCATTATACGACTTTAATTTATCTATAAATCGAAACTAACTTATTTAAACACTTTACAAACAGGTAGTTGTAGTAGGGAGTGTAGTTTGTCTTATTATAAATACCATCCGAGAGGCTGAGTGATAAATTGTAAAGGAATGTATAGTTTTCCTCTTATTAATAAGATGGCTGTAGATGGAAAAGCTCGATCATTAAATCCTACCCCGCAGGACTATACAGCAGGAGAGAGTACTGATTAGGAAGAAGTTAGGCGGTCAAATCTCAATTCCAAACCCAAAATATAAGAAACAAGGTGAGAATGGAGTTGATACATAATTGATCGACAGATATAATATGATCAGCATATAGTCAATAAAGGGGAGCACGTGATTTTAGGGCATATGCCCAAGAATATTGTAGTTTATAAGTCAGTCTCTAATCTGGGATCTAATAAAGAGGGATGAAGCACGCCTCCTACTCTGAAATTACTGTGGGGAAAGAAGAAATTGTTTTTATAGATTTTATTATTAGAGTCCAATCAAATTAAGGTGACCTTGGAACGTCAACATAAGACCCAGTTTTGAAGATTTTGTATTAGATTCCAATCAAAACAGTGTCATAATGTGCTAGTTTGAATAATTAATACTAGAGCAACCAAAGGGTTATTTTTGACCCTTTTTAAACTTTGGGATTTTATTTCTGTGCCAAATGATGGATTAAGATTATAATTTTACGTATAGGTTCCTATATCTAGCAGAAATATTAACGATACCCCCTACAACTACCAAGGGGTAATTTTAGAACCTTATACTATAGTATATTAATTTAATATGTGATTTGTCTTCCTAACTGCATTGATATTCAGGTAAATTATCCAGTTTATATGTTCTTTTCTATATAATTGAACCTCATGCATTTTATCATAGTCTAATGAATGGAGTAATTCCTTTGTTCAATGTCGTTTTTGGTTTTCGATTTCTAATATCTTATGTTTTATTTTGCTGTTTTTTTTATTTGCATATTCATTGACGGTCATGTAAAATGTCTTGGGATAGATCACGAAGACTTTCAGCCCAAAAAGCCTTGAAATTCCTTCAAAATATTTCTGAAGATCAATCTGAGGATGAAAGCCATAACGACAATGAAGATAATCATTTCCCCTGATGACCTAATAAGCAAAAATGGAACTGTTTGAACTAAAGTAGGAGCCAATAGTGAACTACCTGTTCGTACTGCAGCTTATAACATATTCTGACGTAAAACAGGACCTGTCTCAGCTGCTATACAAAAAATCAACATGAATTCCAAATTATCTGTTCTAATCCTAATGATTGATGAGAAGATGCTTCGACACATTCTTAAATGTACTGTTGTTAAGGGAAAACGTGTTATGGGTGAATGGAATTTTGCAATGGAAGAACTTGAGCAGTTTGTTGGGCTTATGTATGCAAGAGGGTATTGGGGATGGCGAATATACACGTTGAACAAAGTTGGTCGAAAATGTGGAGTGTTGAATTATTCAAAGGAACAATCAGTCGAAATCGTTTCCAGGACATTTTTAAGCATAGAGATGGGGTGAAGAAGTCAGTTAAAGGAAAAGTAAATAAGATAAGGTCAGGTGTTGGAAATTTAAAATTATATTATCCAAGCCAATTCATACAATTGTCCCAGTTACAGGAAAAAAGGTGGAATTAATTTGCAAATTGCAATGCTTTATATGACTCGAATTTGGACACAAAATAAGTAATTCTAAGATAGAGAAAAGGACATTGTTCGATGAGTTCAAGGAAAAGTTCAGAAAAAATAGGAACGTCTGGATGCAATAAAAAAGTAATATGAACAGTACTATGAATGTGTATGACTCAGTCTCTGATGGAAGATGAAGAAGAGTGCTCGGTGGAGGATATTGAGGAAATCTCAACAAATCCAGAAACAAAAAAAAAAAAAAGTTTAAATGTTTTCACAAGATAAGCAGTTAGCATTAGATGCCATTCAAGGGAAGTGCAAAATATGGGATATTAATTACTCAAGGCCTAAAAAATATCATTATCTAATTGGTGAAATGATTTTAGTCGATATACCACCGTTCTCACTTATTGAAGACCTAGGATTCAATAGGCTTTTAATCAATTTTTGTCCAAATTATGGAGTGCCTTCAAGAAAATATATTTAAGACAGCATCGTAATGGTTATTGATCGAAAGTAAAAATATAGTAGATACAACAAGAGATCCATAGCACAAAATTCACGTCATTCATAAGTGATGGTTGGAGTACGTACCAGTACTGCAAATACCTTATTTTTAAGTTTAATACTTCGAGTTGTTAAATTTCCATCAGCGCATAAAGCAACAAACATCAGTAAATGCTTGCAAGATACAATGACAGAATTTAACATTCCTTATAAGAAAATACAGCTTGTAGAGTAAGAGACGATTTTGCTCATATGGGGGTTGCTCAATCAGATTTGAGTTGTTTGCCTAGTTTTATCCATACATTACAGTTAGTTATTAATGATGATATTGTTGAACAAAAGTGTGTAAAAGACTGACTATCAACATATAAACAGATTGTCGGCCACTTTAAACATTCACCATCTGCTTTTGGAAAATATGAAGAATATCAAAAACAGTTCAACTTGCCACTACACAAGTTCATACAAGATGTATCGTATCTACTTGGTGGAAAACCATTATTATCTTAAGGAGATGATTCAAGAACAGAAAACTGCAATCATAGGTTATTGTAGTAACGATCTTATGCAATATTGCTTAGAAAATAGCCCCATGGAAAATACTTGAAAAACTGATTGTTGTGTTGACGCCTTTTATAGACTGCACAAAGATTTTAAGTGCTCGCAATGCAACTCCTTCAATAATTATGCCAAATATTAAAGCAATTTGATATTACCTTGAAAAAGGTGAAGAAAATGGTATATTTCCTGGGCTGGAAGCTACATTATTTGGACGGGAAGTCTCAATTATGTAGAAGAAGATTTTTATTCCAATGGTAAAAATCTAATTATTGCTGCATAAATGTACATACCTTGATGACCCATATAATAACCAAGACTGTGAAAAAATTATTATGCAGTGGATGGCCCAAAATGTTATATCCTCCAGGAAAAAAGATCTTGGTACTCCACAAATGGATATTTCCGCAAGCTCAGTAATTTAAAATCACTCATCAGATGATAACAATAATAGAAGCGGAAATTTAAATATTACTTTTTCTTCATGCATTGCAGAAATTAAAGACAAGTATTCTCAAAGAAATGAAACCGAAAATCAGAATTCCAATGAAATGAAAATCTTCAACTCAAGAGTTTGAGACAATCAATGCAGAAATAAAGTTTGAGATGAACAAATACAAAGCAACAAGAATGATAAAACATGAAAATAATCCTCTAGAATTGTGTAAAATTCATCAATCAAGTTTCCCCACACATGGTTTTCCTACTAAAAAGTATCTCTGTGCACCAGCTTTTTCAGTGAAGAGTGAAAATCTCTTCAATGTTGGCGGTTCCATCTATTCTCCACAAGGAAATAGACTGACTGCTGATACTGGAGAGATGCTAATGTTCCTAAAATAGAATTAGTTATTAGGTTTTAAGTATAAGTTATAGGTTATGATTTATTTTTTTAGTTTCAGTTAGTTAAATATAAATGAAAGATATTAATTTTTAATTATAGTTTGATTGGATATAGTAGGGAGTACTCTGGGAAAGGACACTTGTTGATCGTGTCAATCGGCTAGGTGGAGAAATAGGGGCAGTGTTATCTGGGACCGTAGAGCATTTATGATGAGGGAGTCAGTCATTGTGCCTGACTGAGCGTTGCGGCGGGCAGCTGAGAAAGGTCTGAGCCCATGAAGACCTTATAGTCGGAGTATCGGCCTGAGTGGACACATCTATCATATGCTGCTTGCCAGCAAGATACACCGGATATGTGTGGTGAATGTTGAAGACGGCTTGGCCCGTGAAGGGCGGAACACCAACTAGATTGTTCAGTGCCTGTGTGAAGGTGTCTATGAGACCCACAGATCCAGGAGTGGTCGTAACAGGTGTCTCAATCGAGATTAGGGGCAATATCCTAACTGGGGGCTGACAGCGACAATAGGGTGTTGGGGTTGAGACGGCACATCGGGCACAGGACGGGTCTTCGGTGGGTTGATGACATCCTCTTGAGATTCAAACTTCTTCCTCTTCATGGAGACCGTTTCAAAATCCAAGTCTGAAAGGGGGCTTGGCGTTTTGTAGGACTCGGAAGAGTCGTGGACTGTGAAAACATCGGAGGTGTCTTCCTCATCTGAATCCTCGCTGTCGTCTATGTGGACAAGGTTATCGTCTATGATGGCGTCAGAGACAGCATTATTCGTCTCCTCTAAAAGACTCTCAAGCCGTGTTAGTGTCTCTTGGGGGAGGGGGGATAAACAGAATGGTGGATTTAATGGCCGAAGCCGACGTTGCCAACAGGTTGATAACCACCCCAGATGGCTGAGAAGCCGGATCAAAGGTGCCCACAGGCCCCACACCAGTCTCCCAATCCACAGACGCAGATGAGTGGGGCTGTCGTCGATAGCCTCAACCAGGGATAAACTTAACAATGCCACTACTGACATATAAATATACAAATAAACAGAAATGATTGACTTCAAAACCTAAATTTACCATATTTTAAAATGTCCCGTTAATTCCAGGTTGGTCTTGGAGGATGGGAAGAGAGACCAAAACAGCTTCATGTTTTGTTATGAAGATATAAGGAACGTGCACATATTACATATTTGAAAAATGTTTGTAGAAAATATGCCGTGCACGTTGAGAAAGTGTATAATACACTAAGAATTTTTAAACTAATATGCAACCCTAAAGGTGGGTTACATAATATATTTTTATATATAATACCACTTTAAACACATAAAATAAACACAAAAAAGACATATTTTATATAGTGGAATGAATGATAATAGTAATAATATTAGGGCATGCCAGGCAACACATAAAAATATATTTTGAGTAGCCACAAAAATTATTATATACAAATTTTAATAGTTAGCATCCATCCTTGTTAAGAGGGACGACGATGCGAATACCATGAACCAAAGATATCCACCATTGATGATGTTGTTCCACCCATGACACGGATCTTTCCTTGCTGAGATCGACCCATCCACGACCTATAAGAGAGGAAGAGTGCAGATCTTTAGTTTAAGGAAGGAAAGAGGTATTAGGATGTGTTAACTGGGAATACAGGCACAGGAGCTCGCTTAGCAACGAGGCAGGTATTCCCCAACACAGCTAAAAATCAACACTTGCATGATTGAAAATTAATTGCATCAAGCAGGTTGACAAAAAGAAGGTTATTTAATGATTTTTCCCCAACTTTACAAGGTCAAAAAATGTTGACAAAGAAAGGAAAGTAAACAAGAAAAACAATAAGAAAAAAAACCAGAAACAAAACAAAGTTGAAATAAATTGCTTTATTTTATTCCTTTAAATTCACACTGAACTTTGATTGATGGGCTGGTCAAAAAGCCGACCTTAGGGCACAGTAAATACAATAGTCCACTCAGGACCGGAACAGTACAAGCAGGACCCATGTCGGAAATGAGGAAAGGACTATAGTAAACATACACTAAATAGATACTTCATAATGAAATAATAATACAATTCGTTAATAATTAATTAATTAACTACGGGATGTGAGAGGCATATAGTCTGCATCAAATCCAAGGCAAATATGTAAATTTTTCTACACATAAGATATTTTAGTAATAATTATAGTAGTATAATAACAATCCTAAACCCTGTATTACAACAAGAGTCAGGCAATACATTCGGATTAATCTGTAAGTTACGAAGAGAACAACTCAATTGTGGGTAGCATCATAGTCAGGAGACCATGATCTGAAAATGTGGTACCCACATGAGAGGATCCTCATTTGAATAAACTGAATGAAGAGTGGGGATATTCCCAACACTTGATTCAATGAAAGATACGAATTTTTAGATATTATACCCCTCCAGTTGCCAATAAGGGGTATGACGGATAATTGAACATCAGGGTTCAAGTTGAGATGAGATTTTATGGCCTCAAGGGCAGCAGGGGAACCGTATTTCTGTGTTTTAAGTAATTCATATTCAGTCAAGGTCCCCAGATCACTCACAATTGTAGGGTCTATGACATACCCCACATTGTTCTTAACTGCGACCATGTCAGGTTTTATAGTCGTGTTATCTGTAGGGATAACACTCCTCAGTCACGATAAACCCTTTCTTTCTTAGACGACACCATTGCTTGTATGTCATCATGTCGACCCGTTCGCAAGTTGCCAGTCTTGATGCAAGCCTATAGGGCATGTCCCAGGTTACATATTGACTCAGGGCAGGATGGGCAGTTGCCACCATCATTAAATAGGGTTAACCTAGCCGCTTTGCTTTTGGTCTTTACTGATCCTGCCATAATCCGAATTGCGAGACCGGAACTGGATGTATCAAAGGATGAGCATACAGCTTATTTTCGAATGCTGACGATGCACCTAACATTAGGAACTTGTAATATTGCTTTAATTAAATTTGACTCGTTAATTCGAAGATGCCAAGATTTATCCCCCAGCAGCAATTTTTGAGTGAAAAAAAATCGGTAGGGGTGTCATGACAAAGTCCAGTCTACTCCCGGACTGATTTACGTACCTCCACATCAATCTTCTAACACTCCCCCTGAGACAACTTTCCACTCACAATCTCAAAAGTGAGCCTGTGAGTCCGGTAGTCCCTCAGAATTATGTATTTATGGAAAGGCGTTATGGTAAGAGTCTTAACTCTATTTGGCGTCATCACGGCCCTTTTAGAGGAGGACGATCTCACTAGACTATCTGAGGTGAAATTAAGCCCGAGATACTTATTAAAGTCTCCCGACTTCAGCTGGGGCATACAAGTACCCCCACCCTAATCGTGGACTCAAGATCTTGTACGAATCTTTTTGATTGCGTAGCCCCTAGATGGTAAGGCTGGCGTATTTTGCTGGGTTTGGTGTTAAGACAACCTGGCCAGCAGCTGCAACGTATGACTCTACCGAGGCCTGAAGCCCCTTACTGGATTGAGGATATCAGCACGATGTCGTCGCCGAACAATAGGCACGACAACTCAGCACCATTTACTCGAAACGGATTATGGGAAGTCATATCCTCCATGACCATGTCAATGACCAGATTAAATACTAATCCGGAGATTGCAACGCCCTGGAGGATACACGACCCAAAACCCACGTTAGATATATCATTGAAAGACGTCCGGCCATGCGAAAGGACGACTGACAAATATTTAATTATCTCTGAAGGAACCTCAGACCTGAATGCACGCTCAATGGACTGGTGATTCACAGAGTCCTTATATCAAGGAAGGCCAAAGAGATAGATTCAAAAGACTTCTTGGAATGTCGAATAGCCTCATCAAGAACAAAAGTGTTCTCAGAGCCACCATCAACCTTCCCAAAAGCCTTTTGAACATTGGCATATGGTACAACTCTTAACTTTTTTCAAGAATCCTATGAAGGACCAGAGTAATATGAGGAAGGAGAGTTAGCGGCCTAAATTCTGACCATGATGTTGGGGGGGTATTTTGGGAATAAAGGTAGTTTTAGCCTTAAGCAAAACATCCGGCAGAGACCCTGTAAGTAGAGCAGAATTGAATACTCTAATAAGCCACTCTTTATCAATTTTATGGGTGGCAGAACCATTCCATCCTAAAGGGTCTTTTCCCACATTTCTGGATGGGAGGGCTTTCTTAACCTCATTCAAAGTGATGGGGTCCAACAACGAAGCATACGTTATGGGGGTTCATGGGGGATATCTCGTTCATCACACTGGGAGGGACGCTCAAAGTAGGTTTTCCAACAAGGGGCGTATTCAGCCGGCATCTTCTTGTCTGCAGCAAGTGTGTTTATTTCACCTTGAAGCAGGGCTCGTGTGGTCCTTGGGAAATCACGTTCAAGGCATTTCGCAAAGGCCATCCTTGTGGATGAGGAGGGTGTTACCCGTCGTATTCTAGTATCAGTTGTCGTGTCATTGTTCAACCCAACGTTGGACTCAATTATAACCTTAATAAGGTCATTTAAATTGGGTGCAGGTTGTCATATCAGTAACTCAGACAGACTTCTGATGAGTGCAGTAGTCGGTCGTGCCCTATACTCACGTCTCAAATAGTTTTTCACCATTGGAAGACAATGAGCTAGGGGATCTAGTAGTTGTCAGGTAATTCAAAAGGCCGTGGAGGCAAATTACCAAGTCACTATGTCTAGTCTGTTGGTTTTTAAAGATAATGTCTCTTAGAAGCCTGAGAAACGCCCACAGGTAAAGGCGAGGTACAAGGGGTTGGTTCGGACCCATGGTCCCTCCTGGGAACCATCAGTGTTTGATTTTTCCCGGTCAGAGAGGAGCTTCATGTGCCTTGCCACCTTGTTTGCCCTGGCTTTTGTAGCAGCCTAGGCTGTTAGGGCTGAGGAGGGAGCTACAGGCTGTTGATTATTAATGGGGGCTACTGCTGTTACTATTTGCTGGCAGACACCCTGATTCTCAAACTCAGACATAATCTGGGTGTGGGTCATGGGGGTATTGACTGCAGCTCGTAGTACCAACATAGCCTCGGCTTCAGCGGTTCGTTGGGCAGAAGCAAGGTTCTCTTGCACTAAAACAAGCCTGGCCGCATTAGAAGGAAAGGAAGTGGGTGGGGTTGTCGATGTGTTCGATGGCCTAGAGTTAGTCGAGTTTCCTCGTTGTGTAGGCTGTCTGTTCGCCTGTACGTCCAAAGCTCTATTAAGGTTGCTCATTATTAAAGCACGGTCGTCAGGGATCAAGGTCTGCTGTACCCGTGTTTGTTTTCGAACAAGGGGGCCATCAGGAATAGAACAGAGGTTGGGACTGCTTAAGGCTTCGTTATTCTTACCCGAGTTCGGTATAGATTGTGACAACAACCTTTAAATCCGTTTTGAGATGGGCGTCTCATCAGTCTCAGTAGGTCTTTTTAAGTCGCGTCTAGGTCCAAGAGGGGCGTCAGTGTTTGACACCTCTAGAGGACGGTTCTGTGATGGGGTGCACTCGATCCGGTTCGGCTCCTGGGAGTCAATGAACGGGTTCGGCACCGGAGAGACTACAAGGTCAATCACCTCTGTCGGGCCCTGTGGGGAAGCCGGTGAGTCAGTCGAGTCTATAGTGGTGTCATCACATCGTGAGCTGATGGAAGAGTCACTTGACACCTCAGTCGTAGTGTTATCAAGCTTCCTAATGGTTGAACGGGCCAACTTCACTTTTGCCAAGTGAGTTGGGTTCTGGAGTCGCTTAATAACAGACCTTTTGGGTCTAAAGGAAAACTTTGGACAGACGTGGTTCTGCATAGCTTCTTCAGAGCAGTGGATTACATTTATGTGCCCCCTTAGGCCGGATTTTGATTTTGCAAAGAAGTCACAAAGAGGACAATCCAATTGAATGGAGTTAATGTTCAGTGCGATAGAGGAGCTCATTTTTATTTAAATTTGAATAAATATGGGAGAAAAAAGTAAACGTAAATGGTATATAATATATATTAGATAATTAGATAATCTCTGTTTTTACAGAAGGGAAAATAACAAAAAAAAAAAACAAGGAGGAATGAAATTAAATTAAATTAAATAGTGGCTAAATGTCAACTATGCAAACAATACGCCACTGCTATGAGAACACCTAACCTTGAAATGAAAAAAACAAAGAATAGTAGGTGAGGTTGGAGATTATTGTAAATTTTTGATTGTTTACAATATAGGGAGAGGGAAGGAGAAAAGAACTGCAACTCTTCACTCTAATATAAATATGCAGTACAACCTGATGTATTTGTTTGAGGTCGAGTGCTGTCCTGGAATTTATAGCGGAAGAAGAACGTCACAGGGGTGTTGGAGGACGAGGAAAATTTGGAGAAATGAACGCAGGCCCACAATTCCAATTTAACTTTCTTCAAATAAGGAACCAGTTCGATTTTGATAGGAGACGATGTGGATGTAGTTTCCTAAAGCGCTGGCTGAAATTTCGGTGAAGTCGTGTAAACAATTATCTGATCAGTGATCTGGCTTGGAATCCAAATGTGTTCACACCTCTACTTCGCTTCTTGGACTGTGAATATAACATTATATATTTGATTATTTAAGTTCGACACTGCTATAAGATACGGAAAGAATCAAAATAGGATGGAGCAAGACAGCAACCACATGAAGGGAACTGTAAATCTGACCTTATTTTCATTAAAATGATTGTTGCTATTGGCAGCAACAACCCTACTCCCGCTGATGATGAACTAGTGGGTCTCAAGCCCTTGCGATATAGCTTTACAGTGTCAACAGACACCCGATATTTTGTATAGCCCCGCCACGGCATGTCTTTCTCCAACCCATTCCCACCCAGCATCTAAACATTTATTATCATACGCGTAAATAGATATATAAACACACATTGCCGAGCTTACCTTAAATACAAAATATATATAAAAAGTGACTTAACAGTAAATGAACACACACATACCACACAAAAAATAATAAATAATATAGATGAAAGGAGTCGACCAATCTTTTCGAAGTTGCCCGTTAATTCCGGGTTGGACGATGTTGGATTTTGGAAAGTGAATAGGAGAGATCCAAACGCTTCATGTTTGGACTGAAGGAGAGAGAGATCTGATGCATAATGTACACATATTTGTATAAGTTTATAAATGAAAATATGTCATGGACGGCTGATATAATAATACACTAAATAGTACATTTTATATTATTTTGTTACAATACACAAATAAATAAATAAATAGAGGTTATTGAATAACTTTCAAAAATACATATTCTATTTATGTGGACATGAAATAATAAGCCCTGCAATAAATATATATTATAATGAGTCAAAAAATTATTTAAATACAACTTTAATAGCTGATTTCAAACTGTTCCATTCACCGAAATCACCTTTCGTTGAGTACAGAGGGAAGACGACCATTATATTGTCTTTTATCGGTTCACTTTGGTACCAACATCCACGTCCATGCAATATATATATATATAAACAAAACATATTAGTACATGGGTAAATTTATTAGACAAAGTAATATGGTGATGACAACGCCGACATAGACCGGTCATATGGACCAAATCCATTGGCATGGGCGTGCATTAAGGGAGGAGGGGAGGGTAGTGGATAGTGGGAAAGGTATTGAGGTTCTGAAACCTTTTGTCCACGGGTGTGGGTGGTTATTTAACTTATAAACTTCCTTATTATAAGTATTTGCACCACTTCTAGGGTGGCAACAATAGTAATTGCCACGGATCTCTGGGGGTCGGGGGGGGCTATTCGTCGGGTAGAAAGATTCGAACGAACTAGACCTAGCCCTATCCAAATTTTCTCCGTTTACAAATTTCCTTCGAGGACCCTTTGCTCGAGCCTTAATCTTTTATTACGATTTGTATTCGAAGGAGGTGAAGCTGTTTGGTTGTTTTTCCTAAGGTCGTTAAAACGAACCTTCCGGTACGTGGACATAGCAGACCTTATATCAACCTCTGTGACAGTAATATCGGTACTGCTGTCATCAACAGTATCCAAAGAAAAAGAAGCAGATGCAGGTGAGGTATTGCCAGAAAAAGAGGAAACTGGGAAGATCAATTGCTCCTCATCATCCTCTACTCTATAAAGAGACGGGTTCTCTTTAACGATTTCGATTTCAATTTCAGCTGGCTGCTCATTGTGAGGAATATATTTGACATTAGACTCACCACTAGCAGTGGCCACTGATTCGTGCTTTGTACTCCGATGATAACCCGTTTCAATATCTTTTTCGGCCTGGTTATCCAACAGCACCTTGCAATCTTCACATGCCCTTTTAAAATCTGGTTAGACTGTACTATAATTGAGCTCACAAAAGAGGGGTTTCTCTTAATTGAAACATATTTTCCTTTTGAGGCTCTTTCTACCGCACTAAAGGACTCCGTGCTTTGGGAGGACATCACCCTATTAACGTCAGGGCAAACAGCCTTGGTAGAACTTTCCAGATCATTATTACATACTGTACCCAAAACGTAGACAAGACCCTGAGCTCTGTACTGAGACGTTTTGAGACTCAGGGGGGTCAATACATTTACTAACTGGGGGGTCAATACATTTACTAGCTGGGGGGTCAACACATTTACTAGCTGGGGGCTTGTATTACCCAGGAAGTGTGTGTTAACAGGTTCAGGTTGATTTCTCGGCTTTAAGACAAACCCGAGCCCATTTAAGCATTCGGTCAGGAGGCAAGTTCCTCAGGGCAATGACCTAACACCACATCTGTGAGCCATTACGCTGTTTCTAGCGGGATTGACGGTGTTGAATCTGTTATTTGAGACTTGCCTTTGTTTGAGGCATTCTTAGTCTTCTTCTTCTTCCTCTTTTTTGTTGTGATCGTCATGGACGTCACACTTGAGGACCTCGTCAGAGTTCCTTGTGGAGGAACGTCAGGAGCCAACTGCGACATAGTGACATGCACTATTTTCTCAGCCATCTCTGTTCTCTCCGAATCAAGGATAAAGTCATCATATGTAGGGTGAAGCGGGGCCTCAGGAGTGAGGAATGGAATGTCCTCAACTCTATAAATAGCCTCTGATGTGGCACAGCCATCACTGCAGCTAAATGCACCTTCTATTTCCCCAGGGTCAGGCTCATGGTATTCCACACCATCATTGTGGTAAGCAATTCTGTGCACTTCAAGATCAGCCTTCATATCGAAGAGGTGATTGCATTGGAGGTACAACATTGAATTAAACTCTGACTCAGTGTCGGAGTTACCAATCATGAACGATGGGGCCGTATTATATGGGGGTAGACCATAGGTTTTTAAATGCGGTTCAAGCAGGAAGCCGTATGTGTGTCCCAGTCTGTCTTATCATAGAAGCTGAGATCACCAGGGAAACATTCCCAAGACGGGGTTTCCTCCCCAGAATCGGTTAAAGTCAATACTCGAACCTAGATTACTATCTAAGCTGGTACCTCACCCTCAGGATTTTTATTTGGGAAAACCCCACGGGGAAAAACGCCCTGTTCAGTTCAGGACTAAAACCCCTGTAACAAACCACCCTAAGTTCATCGGACTAGAAATGACTTCGGATCTTTGCTACTTGTTTAATTAATTAATTGCATGCCTTAGCTTATTTTTGCATGATAAGTGCACCTGGTATCAGATGCGGCTAGACGTCCCTGTCCGGCCTGCTCCGCTCTGTTCTCCAGATCTTGAAGGTGCCTTCTAGGGTGCGCATTTGGATGATGCTTAGCTCTATAGGCTTCAATCCAAGCACTCTTCTAGCATCTTTGAATGACCGTTCTGACCAAACACCACGCCAATTAATTACCATTGGGACTATTTCACAAGATGCACTATCCTCCAACTCGAAGGTTTTTCGTGCATGTTGCATTAAGTCCTCATTAGCATATTTGGCCCGTTTTTCAACGTGAGCTGCAGTGAGATCTCGATCATCTGAGATGATTGTTGGGTCTATGATGACCACCCTTTTATCCTTTGAGGCTAGGATGTCTGGCTTTTGCAACCGATTCTTCGTATTTACATACTGAACGTCAGTCTTCACCTTCCACCCCTTTGCCTGCAGCCGCCCAGTCACATAGGCGACAACGTCGTCATGGCGGTTAATTCTTACCCCTCCAGCTCGCGGACAAGTTTGCACAATATGAGCCAGGTTCTTCACACAGTCCCGACATGTTTCACACTTGTTGTCCAATCCGGGTATTCCTTGCCGAGTAACTTTCGACTTAACGGAAAGACTCGCGGATTGAACTTGAACGCACCTCCACAGAGATTCGTTTGTGATCTTCATGTGGTCTATATGTAAGTAGGAGCCAACACGGACACCTTGCTTACAGGACTTCAGTCCTTTCGTGTCAACCTTCTCATAAAGCTCCTTTGCCTTTAAACTGGAGTATTGGCTTTGAGACTTGCACTCAACACCATTGACTGTAGGGGATTTCAGGCTGAGCATCTTCCTCACAGAGGTGCTCGCCAGCCTAACACTCGGATCAGGGGAACTTTCCAACTTGCCCCTCCTTTCGACCCTCAACAGAGTAATCTGATCCTCTAGGTTTTGGATCCCCAAACCACCGGACGTTATCGCAGCGTTTATGAAAGACTTAGGGGTATCATGGAAGAGTCTTAAGTTCGAACGAACAAATTTCTCAACCTCCCTATCTATCAAAGATAGGTAGCCTTTGCTGTACCCGCCGCGGATGAGCTGATACTGATACCTGGGTAAGACATATTGCCGCAAGACAATAATCTTTTGGTACAGCAGCAGACCGGAATCGTTGATAAAATCTCCATCTTACTCTATGAAGAAATAAGAAAGAAATAAGAGTATCTACAGATAAAAACGTTGATCGTGACAAGTGAGAGGCTTCAGAGTCTGCTTCACTAGTAGAAAAAAGTTTAACCTACTGATTAGGTATGAACCCTTTCGTTCAAAAGTAAAGAGAAAGCAAGTGCTTTCACTTTTGAACTGGCGGTCCGGGAGGTAAAACCAATACAACTAACGTATACTAGTACCGCGTGGGATATGGGACACTATTTATAATACCGTTAGGATGGATATTGATCGATTCCGGGACAGCCCGGAATGTACGGCAAAACACAATGCAGTTTCTATTTATTTAGTATTTTCTCCTGTTGTTCGTAGGGAACGAACCCGTGGTTTAATTAGCAAGAAAAAATATTTATAGCTGCTTCCTAGCCTCGAACCTAGGACAACTTCTAAGTAGTAATATAGAAAGGGCCAGCCTGAGGATTAAAGTCGCTCGAGGGTTGTTGACAGTTACTTTTCCTTAATCAGTGTAAAATTCCAGAACTTTTGGTGTGACTCTTGGCTCTGTAGGCCCTTTTTGACCACTTTGAGCACAACCGGTCGGGATTTGATTCCCTTGGAGTAGATATTAAAAGGAGATGTGAATCCTAGGAATCAGTAAATTTCGAAAAGGGGTAAAAATTTACACCATTCAAGGGCTCGTATCACAGTCTATGATCACCCAAAGTGGTGGGCTATGATCAAAATACTCGTCTGAGGTGCACGCGTCAAATGAGGGGTAACAAGGGGTATGTTATTACAACCCAAAAAAAACCCTAACCTATTTGCGATACCTATATATATAATAATAAATTATCTACAAAAGATCAGAATCTGATATGATGGTAGGCTCTATAACATAACACTTTCTTTCAAGCGAGTTTGCAATGATGTCCGGTTTTATGAAGGAAGAGCCAAGGGAGATGTTATTTAGTGTGCAACAATGGAAACCACTCTTATTGAGAGAGGACACAATCATTTCCACAATGCCATCGTGGCGTTTAACTCTCAGGTACTGAGTGAGGACGCATGCTTGCAGCACATGGCTCAGGTTGCAACAAATATGGGGTAGGCCGGGCACATGTTCCCATCAGCAAAGGGCACAAATCTCGATTGCTTGGACTTAGTTTTGACACTGCCGGCCATAATCTGCACAGCGGCACAGAACTGGTGGTCTGCAATGGTCATGCCCAGCCGTGATAAGAACATAAATGAGTTACTACCATCCCCAGTTGATTTGAGGCCACGAGTGTCTATCCTCTCATAGAGGTCCTTGGTATATAAGTCGTTCAAAGGCTCCCTTTCTATCAATATCACACTGCACACCACGATTGGCTTAACCTTAAAGTTAAGGGTTCGAAGTTTAAAATCGAACAAATGACCGGATCAGAGCTGTTTCGAAGGTGTCCCAGGCGTCTACTAAAGGCAATTGTTGTGCGGACATCAAGTTCAGGAAGGCCGAGCCCACCAGACGATACTTTGGCATAGTAAAATGATGTAGGGGTGTCGTGTGCGAGACAAAACCACGATCGGACCGCCCGACGAATACTAAGGTCGGATGTTTCAGTGACTTTGAAGTTATGGGGCTCCTCGTGTAATGAAATGTTAGCCTTGTAAGTCCATACGTCTTCAAAATATGGTATTTCAAATAGAGGGAGACCGGGTCCCGTCCAATCCTGTCAATGTAAGTATTCAAGGACTTCACTGGGTCCAACTTACATACACCATGCTGAATGCTTTCTGACCAGGATGTAGGGGAGGGTATCTTAGGAATAAAAGTGGTCCTAGCACACAGCAATTTATCTGGAAAAGAGCCTGTTAATAGGGCAGAGTTAAAAAGCCGTATTGAGTACTCCTTATCCATTTTATGTGTGGCGGCTCTGTTCCATCCAAGGGGTATTACCCCGCATTCCAGGACAGGAGAGCTTTTTTGACCTCATCCAACGTGATTGGGGCAAGCAACAAAATATAAGTTATTTTTTTTTTTTTTATTTTTTTTTTTTTTTGGAAAAGAGGGGGGTGTTCTAGTACATCTCCTTTGTTAGGCTAGGAGGTTCGCCTCAACGTAAGATCAATGTAAGGTCTAATGTAAGATCCAATGAGGATCCTTCTCTATGGGATTGTATATATTAAAACCGGAACAAATTTTTCAATGCTATGAGCATTTAATGATACAGGTGATAGAGCACTCAAGTTAACAAAAGACTTTCCTAGTTTAATTACAGAAGATGAGAATATATTTCATATCTATGCTTTCCTGGAGGGCAGTGGGAGCATTCTGCAACGCAGGAATTCAGCTAGGTTGTGGCTAATTAAATATTACAACCAAAGGCGCAGCACGCCTTCAAAATCTGCTGGCAGTTGCAGGACAACTTATTCTTTTTTAGCACGGGCGAAGAAAGAGTAAAAACCCTGAAGCAATATCGGCAGCCAGGTGGGCCAAGGAGATGCTAAAAAATCAAGCCTATTATAGAGGTGACTTATATATTGAGCTAATTTACTTAATTACGGCCGTGAACGGACGTTAAAAGATAAGTACCGGCCAGCACTGAGGAATAATAATTCTAATACATAACTTTCTCTCCTTTGGTTGAGTGGTACAAGCCACAAAGACAGTAGCAAACGACGGACAAAAAGAAGTGATACAAAAAGCCGTCAAAGTATACAACGTCATTATATAAGCAATCTCAAAAAATAAATTATAAAATTACTAACATATAAGCTGTAGTGTACCATTGGGACACGCTACCATCCGCAGATAGGTAGCAATTTTGCAGAAATTTAGCTTGAAATTGGCAAGAAGAAAGAAAAGGGTACAAAAATTCATGCTACTAAGCAACACGATTACTATTGTCTCATTAATAATAATATTACTAATCCTGCATTGGAAGTACTACCAGAGGAACCACCAAGTTTCACCTCCTGTCAGGCAATATCCCTGAAACAGGGGGGTGTCAACCTGTTGATCTAGGTCAATAGTAATTACAAGGCTCTACTTTGAAGCCAGCCGGGTAAAAGCAAGCAGTCAGGCAGTGTTCCACTGAACTTCAAGGAGAAAGGGTGTGCGTTGTTTATCCTTGATACAAGTGATTTATTAACAGTGGCCTGTTATAGGCATATTAGTGATGATATATAAAGGATCGATAAAAGGAGATCGACCAAACTAATTTCAATACACAGCTAAAATTTAAAGTTATGAGGTCCTCCTCCAGGAGGTATGAAGAGACGATATAAATAACTTTCTGACTTGAGTATCTGAAAAAACCAGGGTTAACAATTTTTCAGAACCTGACCGATCGGGGTTATACTTAAAATAGAGACCGAAAGGAATCAGGGGATAATCTACCCAGTTGAAAACCGGGGTTCTGGGAATAGAGCCGGACAAGGCGATCCAGGTTTCGATTAATTAATTTTTTAAATTGGTAAATGTCAATTTAACAATTGAACAATTGAAGGGTTCTATGTAGTATTGTCTCTAGCCAGCCTAAACATCCGGTGACTCTCGGACAGAATCCGCAATTGGATATAGGCTATATAGACCGGCTTCATTTTCAGTGTCTCCTTCACGTGGGTCACTGTGTTCTTAGACAGAACACCCCGCCAGTTGGCGACTAATAGCACCACTTCGGTGGGACTGGCAGAGTTAGCGGATATTGACTCTAACATGGCTGCCTTTGCGTCCGGAGTGCCATTTGTCGATTTTGGATGATTTGGCAGTTGCAATATTACCACCATCCGATGTGATGGTAGGGTCTATAACATAACACTTTCTTTCAAGCGAGTTTGCAATGATGTCCGGTTTTATGAAGGAAGAGCCAAGGGGGATGTTATTTTGTGTGCAACAATGGAAGCCACTCTTGTTGAGAGAGGACAAAATCATTTCCGCAATACCATCGTGGCGTTCGTCTCTCAGGTCCTGAATGAGGACGCATGCTTGCAGCACATGGCTCAGGTTGCAACAAATCTGGGGGCAGGCCGGGCATATACTCCCATCAGCAAAGGGCACAAATCTCGCTGGCTTGGACTTCGTTTTGACACTGCCGCCCATAATCTGCACAGCGGCACAGAACTGGTAGTCGGCAATGGTCATGTCCAGCCCTGATAAGAACATGAATGAGTTGCTACCATTCCCTGTTGATTTGAGCCCCCAGAGTGTCTATCCTCTCATAGAGGTCCTTGGTATATAAGCCGTTCAAAGGCTCCCTTTCTCTCAATGTCACACCTCGCACCACGATTGGCTTAACCTTAAAGGCGCTGGGTTCGAAGTTTAAAATCGAACAGATGACCGGATCAGAGCTATTTCGAAGGTGTCCCAGGCGTCTATTAAAGGCAATGGTTGTGCGGACATCAAGTTCAGGAAGACCGAACCCACCAGACGATACTTTGGCATAGTAAAATGATGTGGGGGTGTCGTGTGCCAGACCAAACCACGATCGGACCACCCGACGAATACTAAGGTCGCATGCTTTCAGTAATTTTGAAGTGATGGGGCTCCTCGTGTTATGAAATGTTAGCCTCGTAACGTCTTCAAAATATGGTATTTCAAATAGAGGAGACCGGGGCCCGCCCAATCCTGTCAATGTAAATATTCAGGGACTTCACCGGGTCCAACTTACATACACTATGTACACTAAACGTTAGGCCAAGGTATTTATACGTAGCATCAAGGCTTAATGCCCTGATGGGTGTAGAGTCAACACAACAATGGCTATTTATGTTATAGTAATAGCGCTAATCCCTCCTGTTCACCGAAATGGAAATGGAGGTGCATAAGAGAGTCATAGTTACTCCCGCCGTCTATCTGTGCTTGGGTGAATCTCTTCATTTCGACATTCAGAGCACTGGGTAGAAATCACACTGTGTCATCATTGCTCTCCAACCATCACAATGCTTTGTTTTAATTAGACAGAAATGCTTGGATCCCCGATCCCAATTTACGACTCTTACCTCATTGTAGGAAGTTCGAACAAGATGTAAGACATACATAATAAATGTATCAATCTCAGTTGGAACTGAATGCTTTTCTAATATCGAGAAAGGTAAGTAATATTGTATTATAAGTCTTCTTAGAATGTCGAATGGTTTGGTCCAAAATGAATTGTGTTTTCGGATACACTATCAACTTTTCTAAAGGCCTTATGAACATTGTTATAGGGAATCACCCTCAACCTCTTGTCAATAATCCTTTGAAGGATACGTGTGACATGAGGGAGGATGGTAATTGGCCCATAATCTGACCAGGGTGCAGGGGAGGGTATCTTAGGAATAAAAGTGGTCCTAGCAGATAACAATTTATCTGGAAAAGAGCCTGTTAATAGGGCAGAATTAAAAAGCCGTATTGAGTACTCCTTATCTATTTTATGTGTGGCGGCTCCGTTCCATCCAAGGGGGTATTTACCCCCGCATTCCAGGACGGGAGAGCTTTTTGATCAATGTAAGGTCCAATGTAAGATCCAATGAGGATCCTTCTCTATAGGATTGTATATATTAAAGCCAGAACAAATTTTTCAATGCTATGAGCATTTAATGATACAGGTGATAGAGCACTCAAGTTAACAAAAGACTTTCGTAGTTTAATTACAGAAGATGAGACTATATTCAATAATAACAATTTCAGTATTATTATGTAAAAATAAATCTTTTATATACAATGGACACTTATTAATTATCCATTCTTTAAGATAGACTCAGCAAAATTACTTTTTACTAATTTATGGGAGACTGGAAGGGGTTGAAACACTTTTCATTAAACTACTTGAAGATATTTTGAGTTAAAAATACCAAATTTTGCTACATTTTTGTACTAAAAGTGTAACTATTTAAGACGTTGATGGTATGTAATTTTTCTGTGATTTTCAGATGTACCGTAGAGGAATTCACTTGAAATCCTTGTCCTAGAGTGAAAAAAAAAACACTTACATATTTGTGTAACTGAGATCAAATACACAAAAAAATAAAATGGGGCATGGATTTTATAAAAATTAATTTAATTAATATTGAACCCTTGTAATAACTATATTTGGCAGTAAATTAAATGATTCAAAGGAACATCCATTAATATATTAAAATATGAACGAAAATGTTTCACATTAAACATGTAACACTTTGAGAAGACTTTGATCAAATAACACGTAAATATGAAGTCTATTTCTTTCTTTCAACTAAGTTCAAAGTTCACGAACTCACCTTGTTTCAAAGAAGTTCCTTTATGATAAGTATTCTCTCCATCCCGAACATTTGTGTGGCTCAAGATACCTGAAGAAAAACAACAATTAAATGAATTTTGAAAAAAAAATCAAGATTGACAAAGGCAATTTTTAAATAAAAACCAACTATCTGCTCAATCCAAAAAATAGTATCAATAGGCGGAACATTTATTGTATTCAATTCTAATTGGATACTAATTAGTAATTACTCAACTCGATTCTAAGTTTGTAATTGACAAATTATCAATACACTCAGCACCGCACCCATCAGGACTCACATCCCAACTGACGATACAAACAAACGAATTAATAACCTGATCAATTTTTTTAAGTACTCATACATCATAATTGTGAAACACATCTCTTACTTCTTTTAATATGGAGAAGGCTAGGAGAGACTGGACTAGATATTTATGGATGATAAAATAACAATAGTTATCGAGAGTCTTGATCAAAATTAAATTGAATTTTGATAAAGAAAATTATTTGTCTAAAATCATAAGTCAACTTTTCATTTGACATGTTAGCCAACTTTTTAACTTTTAAAAGGTAATTCTCATTCCACATAAGTTGCAAATCATGAGAAGCATGATTAATACATAACTTCAGATAACTATATTATAAAACATAATATTATCTCAGTTGTACAGACTATTCGGGAACACTGAAATGAATATGGTCTTTTTTATTTTTATACCAGTGTGCAAAAGAAAAAGTATGAACATGATTTTACTGTCTGATGTATGTTGTTTTGAAGTGTGTCCGCGGTGAAGCTGTAACCGATCGTCTCGAACTCGAAGTGAGAAACTTAATCAATATAACGCAAAATATTATATTTATAACTTATATTTTCTTTTTTAAATAGAATGATTTGCTGCTGTCCCGGCTCCAGGATTGGTTTTCCCCAAGTCAAAGAAAAAGAAACTTGAGGATTCAAAGAGAGAAAATAATTTTTTCATAAATTTTCTAAAGACCCTGAGCTTCTGATCCATTGATTATAGCAATTAGAAGGCAAAATTAGGAGTCAAACCATAATTCAATAATGAGTAGTAGGCAATTTTTGGAGAAAGTTTTTATAATTGAAAGAACAGATACAAATTATTTTTTGAAACCAAAGACGTGAACCTATCCAAAGAAGAAAACTTAAAGCAGATCCTGTCCCAACAATATTTCCCAATGTTCCAAGGTCCCAGAAAGATCTTGAAAGACCGGCTAAATTACCTTCTTGGACTAATAAGTAATGTCTTAGGGAAGTATTTAAACAATTTGACAGTTTATTTTATGTAAACTACATTAGAAAGATATATAGTAATAGGTACTAGGAAAACTTCCCTGTGGAAAATTGCCAGTTGAAGATTGCTTCGGAGAAAATTGCCAGTTAGGAAAATTTCTCGTATTTTCTTCAAACTTAATGATGAATAATAACACATTAGAAATTCGCGTAATAATATTTTTGGCAAATATCTAAATGTTTTTTTCTATTCCCCATGGTAGTTCCTTCAAGTGTGAGTAATATTATTGCAATACAATTTCCTGGCATTTTTTTTAAATTCAATCCAATCTCCTAAGAAATGGATCTAGAGGATTAGTAAGGAGGGGGATAAATGACTAAAGGGCCTCTTAAGATATGGTTGAAAAAACCCAGATCCTCAAAAACCACTGCCAATTAAACCATATTAAAAGATCTAACTTATTTATCCTCAAAAACCACTGCCTATTAAACAATATTATTACTCACACTTATCACTCAAAGAGGTTCCTTCGGGGATGGAAGAAACAATTTTATTTGGATATTTGTCATAAATAATATTCAGCAAATTTATAATGTGTTTTTATTCATCATGAAGTTTGAACAAAATAAGGGCTCTTTTCTCCCGAGCTATTCTCTTAACTGGCAATTTTCCTCCATGAAAATTTTCTACAGAGCAATCTTCCATCAATTTTCCCTAGGGCAGTTTTCCGCGCACAATAGTAATATAATACTTACAAGGATATGTTGAAATTTCAGAACTTCATAACTATGATAACCATTAATCTTCTTTTTTTTTTTTACAGATTTGAACGAGATAAAAGTCGTTTAACGAATCGAATTCACTAATTTTTAAAAGAAGATGCTATCCAAAAAAATCAAGGATATTAAGCAGAAGCTGGGTAGATCATGATTGATCGAAGGCATTCACGAAATATCGAATGAAGAATACACAATCTATTTTGCTGTATCTACAGACGATCTTGTAACTATCATTTTATATGGCTTAAAAGTGGAAAACGATTTTTTACTCGATTTTCGCCAATGGTTCCCGGTTATCTAACATCAAACTGAGCCATATTTGTTCGTCAAATATCTTGAGTCGTTTATCCAATGTTGGCCACATTTTAGCCTATCTGAAGTCTAGATCAGGTACAACGGAACCGGTATCAAGTTTAAATTATGCAACTAAACTCTTGGAAGACTCTTTTAATGGGTAAGAATCACATTTTCTCAACCCTCTTGGATTCATTATGTCGTTTACTTTCTTGGAGGACACCTTTAGGTACACTTTTAAACGAAATTTTCAAAAAAGAGGAAACTTGCTATACTCTGAAGATAATCAGACACAAAAATAAGGAGTTGAATACTGGATAATTAAAAGGAAAGAATAAATCATGTAATTGCTTTACAAAGATTATATATTTTTTAACATCAATAGGTGAAGTATATTGGATGTTTATCGGAAGTGGAATTACGGATATTATAGAAAAAATCTGCCTCTTATTATGGATATATATTTTTAACGTCCATCTTACTTTACTTATTTAATTTAAATATGATGATATTAATAAAGCTTTAATATATATCAAAAATTGTGATTTTATTTTTATCAGGGTGGTGGAAGTGGTCATTAAAAATATCTTGGGTTAATATTGAAAACATATAAATTAGTATCATTCATTCTTAGCTACTTCATTGATTCATACTCATTCAAATTCAAATTAGAAAAATTAAAATTTGTTGTACCTAATTCATTGATTTTCTGTATCTATACTTTTTTTATATTACAGCATACTTAATATCTACTTCAGTCTAGGGAAAAAAAAGTTCGTGATATAGAAAGAGAGAGAGAGAAAAAAAAAAAGGGAAGAATAATTAGAAAGAGAAAGTGGTGATGGTAGATTTTAGTATACGTGCCTGTACCTTCATAGAGGCTTCTTAAATACTTTTATCTGATAATTTCGGATGCAAATAGCCGCCTTCATGTATAAGAAAGAAGGAACATGTACTTCCAAAAATTGTCCTACTATTAAAATACTTTTTAAATCTAATTTCTATTTAATTGTGGATTGACTCCATTTTTCGCCTCCTATTTGTAAATGTATGTATAGTAAGACATTTATATATATTTCTATAAAATAAATTAAGTAAAAAAAATAAGTGATCGATTTTATTTGGGAAATTATTTTGGGCAATTTTATTTGAAAATATGAGTCCAAGTCTTATACATCTAATGTCTAAGTTATCTAAGATGTAATTAGTTACTTTTCATTGAGTAAATGATTATTTTTCAACTCTAGTATAAATAATCGCACGCATCGAAAGGCTTGCCTTCCACATTCATTTCAGTATTCCCTGGACTATAATATAAAAATACACGTAGAACAATTCTGGTCTTCCCTTGGAGTTGCTCGTGAATTTGAAGATCAAACACAGTGTTACTGAAATGAATATGGAAAGCCCTTGTCTTTGTTCTTTAGGGGAGTGCAAAAGATTTTTCTCAAACTATATTTCTAGCGGTAGTATGCTGCATTGCCTAGCGTCGACAAACATACGAATTTTGCTTTAATAATATATAAAATAACTCATCGATCAATCCTTAATATGGAGTAACCTCACTAAACAAAAAAAAAAATGAGTATTTGTTGTTAGCTGTCGATTCCATTGGCGGAGGTAAATATGTCCTTTCATCATTGTTATGACACTAAAATTACTTTATCTGAATTATAATTAGTTTTATGTGAATCTTTATTTTTCGGTCCAGTCCAAAAAAAAACACCTAAAAGGAGGACGGTGTAGCTCTTATTTTTTTTTTTTTTCCATTTCTACTAACTCAGACCTTAAGTACATTTTTGTATATAGTCATTTTGTTTCTTTGTTTAGCATAATGTTTTATTAAGAGTGTTGAGAATTGCGTCTTTATCATTATCATGTCTTGCAAAATTAGCAAATAAATCCACTATGGAAGATGAAGAAAGAATTCCATTAGATTTCACTGATTTTCAAGGATCAACATCGGAATTGTGCGTAAGAAGACCAGAAAGTTTTTCTTCATGACTCAACATATAAATGGCCATTGGAAGCATGTGCACTTCAGAGTGCTCACGCACAAGAAGTATTGAGCATATTAAATTTTACCCCTTGCTCAGTTCGGCGTCAGACATTTCACCGTGTCATGAAAATCCCAACTTTCTGTATGTATATAAAATGGAGTTTTTGTATGTCCTTTATGCTTGCATACACCCTTGAACCCAGGAAGCTGAAATTTTGCATGGGTGCCTCTTTCGAACCTCTTTCGGGAGTGCCGATTTTGAGGAGGTCATTTAAGGATGGCTTATGCTATACTCTAAACGCAAATATAAATTCAAAGCAATACTTATAACATAAACGTTGAATAATAACGTCAAGGTATAATCTGGTGCGTGAAAGACGAAGAGCAACTCTCAGGTGTTGTTGTAGAGTTATAAGTTTAAGTCCTTGTCGGATCGAGGGTAGAATTGAGGATCGGCACCGGAGTCATAGCTGATGGCTGTTAATCTAATGCAAGGGTCGGGATAGACGGGAAAATAACCTCAAATGGGGTTATCTAGAAAAAAATTTGGGTAATTTTTCTTGTGGTTTTTTTCCATGCCATACAGAAAGACTTTCACTTCCGAGTGTTAAATGAATAAACAAATTAATGTTATGCCACTAGTACGGGATCAATTGATTTTACTTCAAGTTCTTTGGGGTAACGCCAAAATAAGTTACTCGACTCCTGATCTAATGCAATTTCCTGACAGCTAAACTATCTGCAAATTGTTGGAGTGGCCATGTTTACTTTTGGTTTCTTTTTTTTATAATTAACTCTCGAGTTTTATTATTTTCAACTGTGCTAAAAGTTTAGTAAGCATTCGTTTTTACTATTAGTAATTGATGTGAAACAAATTTATACTTCTCGGTTCATGTACAATTTTCTTTGTGTTGTTCCTTCAATACATTTCAGAGATAGATAATTTATCAATTATTTATATCTATTATTTGTCAATAAATCAGGTGGATCCTTAAATTATGACATATTCAAATAAAAAGGTTCTTACATCAAAGTCTGGATTACTTTTTTTTTTTTTTTTTCAATAGAAAGGGTGGTGTATTTGCTTGAGTCTTTAGCCTATTGTGTAAGATTTGAATACAAATGAGTAGTCTCTAAAAACGAGTATAATTTATTGATTTATTAATGTTTCTATTATAGTAGGAATAAACTGTATGAGGCAAAATTTTATTATCATACAAGCTGGGTTTTTTTTTATATATTCAAAATAGCTTATGACAAAAAAAATGGCATAAGCATCGTGACCAAGGTGAGCAAGCCTTGCGATTACGTCTCTTTTATTAACTTGTGATAGAGTATTATCAATATCTCAGCTAATATAATGTGTAAATACGCAATCTTAAAACTTTATCTGGTGGACTTTTAAACGTGAAATGCTTTTAGATGGTACTGTCCTGCGAAAAATTGCCCAAGGAAGATTGCCCTGGAGGAAATTTCATGTTAGGAAAGTTGCGCGGGAAAATAAACTTTCAGAGCCTAGAGAATGACGTCTGTTAGTACAAACATTCTTCTCTTGAAAAAAACTTTTCGCCCATTTTCGAACGGGAAAAAATGAGCATCCTTCATATTGACTTACATTCGCATTTGTCACCAAGAGAGCGTTTTATGACTACTTTTTCCAAGATTACTACTTTTTTCTTTATTAATTATGAGATAAGTATTATTATCTTTGAGGGTACTTAAAATTAAAATTAATATTTTTTGAAAAAATTTGAATTACTGTGTACATAATTAATTTCTATCAAATGTCTCACAACACACCATTTGCAAATCACTGGACTATAGAATGGGCATTTCTTATTTTTATTGTATATCTGGAATGTAGTGTAAAATCAACTAAATTCAGGGGCATACTCTAAAAATGTATGATAGTAATGTCTTGTGGCACAAAGTGATTGGTCTCAAATTATATATCACCCGTCCAGTTATGTTAGGACCAAGGGAGGTCTAATATGTGTTAAGATTTAAATATCTTTATTTTAACTGAGTAAAAATGATCATTCCTTTTTACGAAAATAAAAAAAGACAAGACAAGAAAAGGAATACAAGGTACTATGATGAATAATTATTAATATCATCTATGCAAGTTGAACTCCTACACTACTCCCCCTGGACAACAGAGTGAGTAAAGAGATCGTCTAGTTAGTAGTACACAATAAACTACACCATAAAAACATTGATAAATAAACAAATAGATCATTCTCCAGTTGTAGATATTGTGCAACGACCATGCCTCTCAATCACCTTGCTGGTATTTAGTCACATTTCTGATGAGGGGTTCCCTAAGTAAATGATAACACAAATCATGGACGTATTCCAAATCTACTCTTCATTTATTACTGGACCAACTAAAAACAGATTTTGGGGTTTTTTTTTTTTCCTTTTTCTTTTCAGAGGAAAGGTTGGGGGATACAATAAAAATATCAACATACATTTATCGAATATAAATCTATCAAGCAATGTTTGTTTGGGGATAACATAAAAACAAGCTGGGATGCTTTTTCTCAATATTGCAACAGTATGGTAAACATATCCGTTTATATGAGTACTATAATTTATATCTATTTAAAAAAGTGATAAAGTCCTTAGGAGCCGCGGTCTTTAAGGTGAACTGAACCTGATAAAAATCGGTTATTTGTTAACACTGATCATAAACGATACTGAGACGTCATGACGTGAAAATTATTTTTAAAGAAGAGTGTGTAAGTATTCACATTGCGGGAATGATGGAAAAAAGAAAAGGACTAGTTGGTTAAGAACATGCCTCGCCAACTGAAATTGGTGATATTGATGAGATGATATCAAAATTCGGTTTAAAGTTCAAATTCCGCACGATCAAATTGACTGAGCTTGTATATAATATGTTTATATAAAAATTAAAACAATTATCTATAATATTAATAACTTGTTGGACAGGTTTTCAGTGTTTTAATATTGTATTTGACTCCTTAAAAAATCGTCTTGGTTTTTCATTGCAGTAAAAAACTTGTAATGCGTTTTTATCTGCTTCATCAAAAGAATCCCAGCTTGCTATTATGTTATCGCCACACATTTCAGGATAACAATGGTATAATAATACAGGTATTTATAATCAATACATTGTATATTTGTTGTTAACCAATTAAACACTACGTTTAAAAAGTTTGTTCAGCTGATATATATTCCCGAATTTACCTTAATTTATTCTCAACTTATTAGACTCCATAACTTTAAAATGACAATTCAACAAATAAATAAATATGGACTTGAAACAAGCTCAAAAGAAATAATCTTAAGATTCAAACTGGATGCGATAAAATATATTTAAGGGCTTTGATTTGAATTGAATGACTTGTGAGACTCAATCGCAAATACATTGATCTCTACTTGGACTTGTAATACAGGAGATACTTTTCCCACCCTCTTCAGCTCATAAATTAACAAATTTCGATTGTCTATAATGTGCACTATTAAAGAAAAAAACAACGCATTACTTCAGAAGTGTTCCTGGTCACGAAAATATATATATGGCTTATTTATAGCAATAGCTGAGAGTTTGAGAACCAATGACATTTATTGGTTAAGTATATATATACGATATATATTTGATTCATAGCGATATTTTGATATGTAGGTTAAGAGGAATTACCTACACAATTTGATCTAATATACTTTTGACTAACATTTGTGTATAATTAAAGCAAAACAATACAAAAAACCTCATACATATTTTGAAATACATACATGATGACGCATTCAGAACGCACGAGAGAGCGAAGCTAATATTATCACAAATCACTTAATCCAAGGAAAACTCTTCACATTAAAACATTGAGTCATTGTTTCCCTTTCTTTTTTTAGATCAGTTGTTCCTAACCTGTGGGACTCGACTCCTAATGGGGTCAAGTCAAAAGGTCCTTAATTGATTTCGAGCCGAATTTGTATATTATATTAAACGTCGGTGACAAACATATTAAGACGGTTATATAAATTCATACTATGGAACTAAATGTAACAGTTCACTCAACACAACGTCTGAGGTAGTTTTGAACATGTTTTGTTTTGCTCGATCCACCGCTGTTGTTCCTCTCATCAGTATTGCTAAATTAGCCAATTTTGGAATAGATTAACAAAATATGACATCATCTCCCGCTTTTTTTTTCAATAAATGGCTAGATTTTTTCTAAGAAAATTAAGAATACAATTTCAATGGCGGTCAAGGCTTCTGGTAGTAAGTCAAAGGGGTTTGCTTTAAGTGTCATTGTGGACTCAAAATCATCTACAGTTCCGTATGAAGCGTTTCAAAAATCTTATTAATAACCTCAAATATGATGGCGATCGGGTGATCTTCTTCTCTTATGAAGAATTTACAAAATTTATAGTTACTTCACGAAGAAATAGTCTATAATTCATAATCACAATTTATCACCGTTTTTGTAAAAAAAAAATGACTGTATATATATGATATTTTAAGAATTGGGGTCGTTTCTGGAATAGTTATTCTAAAATGGGTCGCTATATTTGAAAGGTTGGGAAACACTGTTTTAAATCAATTACAGCCAAAAAAGAATCTATTCAAAAATATTAATATGTAGGAAACGAAATGCACATTAAAACAATCGTGTAATGAATGATTTCAGGAATTGAAATAAAAAAAAATGTATTAATAATTATTTTATCTGACGACTCAAAATAGTATATCAACTAAAAATTAAAAATTAAACTTTTAATTCCTTAAGACACGCATTACACGATTGTATAAATTCAATAATAACCCTTTCATTTGAAAACTTATTCGACTCTAAAAATTCATCCTTATTTAAAATAGTCCTACCTTTATAAAGCATACAAAATATCTTTATTTATGTCGTAAAAATAGACTAAGATACGTTACCAAAAGGTTGGCTTTATTTAACATTTGTCAAACAATTAAGTATATATAGCAATAACGGGGTATTTAAATGATCAATTATACAAACTTACATAACATTTATTTAGACAAGAACTAGGTAATTAATATAAAGAGATGTAGGGACTTTAGTAAAACAAAGAACCATGTGCTGTTTCTTTGTTTACACATCATAGAACCTAATTATAACAATAAGCTTGAAGGAGGACAATAATATAGTGATGTACCGGAATTATCACAATTGACATACTTACAACATGGGAACAGGACATCTACACCTCCTAAAAAAATTACCCCTGTCTTTTTAAACTCCCTAGCGTTTCACTCCCCGAGCCATTTATCCCCGAATCCTTTACCCCCCTTCCCCATCCTTTTCTATCATGATTACTGAGAAGTAAATGTTAGAGGGTCAAAGTAACAAATGAATCTTATGGTTGCTTAGAGTGGTTGTTGGGCAATGCAACTTTAAAGTTCGAATCGGAAAGTAATTATGAGTTCTAGGTATAATTAATAAAAATGTTAATACTGAAAATGAAGCAGTTTTTAATGAATTGATTTGCCATAGGGATGTCGTATAAGCTTCAATAAATATTTCTACTTAATTCCATTCCCCTAAAATTGGAGTTTAAATAAGTTATTTTATACGGTGAATTTAGGGATCGATGTTTTAAGGACTATGTACATGATGTTATAATAAATGTTCTCGGAAGGGATTTTCGGATAACTCGTTAAATACTGTGAAATAGAGTCATGCATATCCAAAATAAATATATGTGTAGTTTAATTATATCTAATTTTTAATATATGTTTAATCTCAACATAACAAAAGTCAAATAGAATCATCCCAAATCTTCTCAATTAATATGAACAGCATAATCGTAATAAAAAGTTTTAAAATACTAACCTAGATGCATATCATTTATATCTCATGTTTGCTGAGAAATATCAAAACTTCGTATTACGAGGATTGGAAAAGACGGATAACGTAGAAAATCCAACTTTGTACCCCCATTATTAGAATTTTTGAAGGTACAAAGTATTAATTGACAAATGTATTATCACTTCAGATGACGAATAAGATTTGAGACATGAGACTCAACTTGGACTTGATTTTATATTTTGAAGACCTTGCAACTAGATTTGATCTCACTATCAAAAATTTGCGACTCCGTTTTGACTGTCAAATTATTTTAAAATTAACTCAAGAAAAGCATGAGCACTATGAACTACTTTATAATAATTATGGAATTGAAATGTTTGAAATTATGTAGAAAGAAAGCTGAGAACTCAATAAAAGATTCAAAGACCTGAACTTGTGAGCAAAAACTTGAGACTAGACTTGGAGTTGCAGTATAATCCCTTTTTCCTACCTCTGACTATCACTAGATGCAAGACATACCTCTTATTTAAGTACTTCATTTCGATATCCATGACTGTATTTTACCGTATTATGAACTTTCTTGGTAAATAAATATTTAAAACCTTCATAAAATTTGTTATAATTTTCTTTGATTTGCAAAGTTAAAATACCTAATAAAAAATTAGATATAACTAACCTATTTAAGTTTGTTTTTTGTTATGTTTATGACTCTATAAATAATACTTATTAATAATAATAAAGTTTAAATAAATCGGGGTAACAAGTGATGACGTCAAGATAAATCCAATACATCACTAATAATTACGTCATTAAGATAAATTAATAATTACATTTGTAAGTTTTATAAGTACGAAATCACACTTTCGATCGAATGTTTTTTTATATAGATGGCGTCATTACGTCTCTTTTATATTCTGTTTATTAGTCATTATGATCTGGAAACAAAATTTCACCCGTCCACTAACCAGTATATCAACGGATATAATTTTATGAAATTATAACACTTCATACATTAAAGTATAAATGGACAAAAAATAATCTTTTTTCAAACACAAACATAAAAAGTCAATTTTGAATGTATTAGAGCTATTTAAAATCAAATAATCTTTCACAAAAATTTATTCGTAGCCATAGATACATGTATTTTGTATGCCTCGTAGCCAACTAACTAAATATTATTCAAAATCAAATTATTTTCAAGTCCTATAATGTCTATATTAGCGAAAATAATTTTATACAATTTTAACAGTTTATAGAGAAAAAGCTTTAATTTTCCAGATCATACCTATAAATGACTGGAGATGTCTGAAAGTTTGCCTATTTTAAAACACAAATTTTAAAAATTTAATTTTGAATGTATCGTAGCTAATTAGACTAAAAAATTTAAGACAAAGTTGTACCTAACATAAAAATGTATTCTAGGCATAAATATATAAATTTATATTTTCTATGTATCATTCCAAACTAAATTGGTTATTACGATACAACATTTTACAAGTGCAATAATGTTTTTACATCAACTGAAGGCATTAATTGAAATTTTTCTAGTTGATAGAAGAAAGCCTAAACTATACGGGATCATATCCAGAGTTTACCAGAGTTATTCAGAAGTTGACGAAAACTAATTGTAAAAAAAAAAAAAAAAAGACAATCTTAAAAAGTTGATTTTGAATGTGTGAAAGCTATTGCAATTTTTTTTAAAAACCCACACAAACTTGAAGATCTGTTCATATTTAATAGAAACAAAAGAAGAAAAAAATTAGATTTCGCAAAGTAATCTGCGATAGAAGAAATGGATATATTATTATGTTTGTTTGTTTTTAAACAAAAAAAGGCTATAAAAGTAAGTATGTCAATTTGATTTTGGCGCCTTCTAGGTTTGCAACCTACCTACTAATGTATTTCGCTGTGAGCTGTCAATTCACTCATCTCACTTGATACATCATGACTATTTCATAATTGATTCTTTTGATAAATTAACGAAGTAATAAGTTGTACTTATGCATCGTTTCCTATTAGACAGGAATACAATTTTATGTTGATCCCTCGTCGTATAAATATATACGATTGGCCATCTTTATATTTATATGAAGATAATTTGGCTATCATATAGAAATACTAATGTATAGATACCATGACTGGTACGGTACAGGGTTGAACTGCAGTTCGGTTCTGTATGTTTTTACCTTCTATGCGGTACTACAGTACGTATATACTTATTAAATATTTTGATGAAATAAAACTTTATCATTTTTCAATATACATTCAGCTTCAATTTGAAGCTTCGACTTAAATTATCAGTTGAATCCCCACTATGTTTATCCGCTGAATTGCAATCCGATTCCGGATTATTACCGGGAGGAGTAATAAAATCCAATCTCCTTCTTGTGGTCCTTCCCTAGAATGGCCAAACTATATTGTACTCTCAACAACGAAAAAGTCAATTTTTCTTAATACCTTTGGCATCTATAAATTATTTAATTCGTTTAATAAATTTAAGACCAACTTATATTTTTAAAATAAAATGTCTAATTTAGACAGAATTGTCAGAAAAAGAAAAAAATCATACTCTTCTTCTGGTTAACATACTATTTTTAGTAATTTAGTTATAACATTGAGAATAATGTTTCGAACAATGAATATTTTTTAGGATAACTAAATTGATCAAATTAACATGATCTAAAGTTAAAAAATTTAAAAGCATAAAAAATCATGGTATTTATCTTTAGTTTTTCTTAGAAGCCATTATGAAAATTAACTACACGACAAAAGAATGTCGAATAATGATTCAATCAACACCTAACAGGAAAAAAATTAAAGGCCAATTTGGTTAATACAGTATTGTTACGTATCTGTAGACAAAAGAAAAAAAAGGTATTTTGCCTGAATATTTGTCCACAACGTCAAAAACATATAGTGCTATATATAGTAGGTTGGGTAGATATGTATTAAAAATTGATAAAATACATCCCAGTTGACGAAAACCCAGTGGTATGGTGGAAGGATTATTTAAATAAAAGTTCCAATGTTTCTAATTAGCTTGTCCACATTTCGCAACTACAAGTACATCATTATCTACCGAAAATATGATTTTTTTAGAGGTAGTTAAGTTTATTTCTACGTTTATTTCTACGGAGAAAAAAGAAATTATTATATAATAGAAAATCGAAAAAACTTGAAAAACTAAAGTAATTCTGATAAAAAAATTTGTTACAAAATACCGTACAAAACAGAGTACCGTAAAGGTTGTACGCAGTTCATAACAAATCGTGAAAATTCATATTTCAAACATACCATAACATTATAACTTGAGCCGAGAAACTAGCCCATGATTATAATATCAATTTGAACATAAACAGATACTTACAAATAGAAAAATAAAGATTAATGGACAGCATAAAAAATAAATCAATAGTAATCATAAAAAGTAAATTATAGAAGGCAGATATCGGTATTTATTAAACTATGAACATTAAATCCCAAGAAATAAAAGATACCCATTACTACACGAAATGACATCATGAAATCTTTACTCTGTTTCAATTTAATTTCCTTGTATGTAAGGGAAATAACTATATAATTGACCAATATTATATAAACAAAATAACAAATAAAAAATGACTAAAAATGGTACATCAAAGCACATCCATATTAAGCATAACAAAAATTGTAAAGAAGTGGAACAAATAAACGTATTAAAGTTGATTTCTATAGAGGAAGATAATATAGACGTGACAAGGTTTATAATTACTGTTCAATCGGTCTAAAAAACTAAAAAGATTGCTATCCCATCACTGATGGGATAGCAATCTTTTAGTTTTGATGGGCCATCAGTTTTGTCTTAATACAATTTATCAGTCCTAGGATTGGTCCTTATTGGTCTTTTATGAAAACTACGACAGCTGAAATTACGTAGTTACAACAAACTTAGTCATTTGAGTCGCTCAAGTTTTATCATAACTCATAATCCCTTTCAAAGATACCTGATATTAAAAGTAGAAGGTGTGTGACTGGAACCTATTATTATACGTTCTACCTATAATTTATTATTTTCTTCGTTCTTATATTCTTCAATCCTAGCTAGGAGGGAAGAAAATAAAAGAATCGATAGGATCGTAGGACTGAAAGACTGATGTATCTGTCCTTAGGACCATTGAAAGGTAAAAAAGATAGGATCGATAAAAAGTCATAGGACTTGGGACTGTTTTATTAGTCCCAGCCTAGGACTGATCCACCATTAGTATTATATGAAAAAGGTATGCGTAAGACTGTTTAATTGCCTTGGGCAGTTAACTTTGGTATGGCAAATGGAAAGCATTCCACCGAAACAGCCATAGAAATTATTAATATGCCAAAACACAAGTTAATAAGGTCATTTGACATATTTAAAAAAACAAAAACACATTAATTAGATTCAAATAGTCAAATTGAATAGTTTCTAATATTATATGGTCTGCCAAACAGAGCCAAGCGGCCAATGATAAATCCTTGTCACCTCTATTAGAAATTAACGAGCTCACCGCGTGTCCAAGTAGATCCTTTCGATAACTTTTTGACGAGAATTCTCTCCATCCCGATTTCCTAATCCGTTCCGATCATCCGTGTAGTTTCATCCAATTCAAGAAACCTGAAGAAAAACAACATTTAAACGAATTTTGAAAAATAATCATGACAAACAGAAGCAATCTGTAAATAAAAATCAACCCATCAACTATTTGCTCAATCCAAAAACATATCATCAATAGGATGAGCATTTATTTTATTCGATTCTGGTTGTATACAACTCATTACTCACCTCGTTTTTACGTTTATGATCGACGACACATCAAAAGGCACAGCACATCACGCATCAAGACACGCATTTGAACTGTCGATATAAACAAAAGAAACCTGAAGATTTATAAAGTACTCATAGTTTTATTAGGATTAGAGGAGACCGGGCTAGGTATCAAAGGATGATCGAGCAACATAAGCTTGTTATAGGCGATAGTCTAATTAATTTACCACATTTTGCGTTTTTAAATATTAATGCAACATTTATTAATTATTCTTTCTTTATCCGTTGTCCTGAGTATTTTAATTAAATATTAAATAAATAAAAAGTATAGATTATCTACTGAGATACCAAATGACTCAAGAGTATAGCTCGAATCGAGGGTATTTGTTGAATTAAAAATTAACCTATTGCCAGAAAAGTAAGTTTAGTGATTTATATGAATCAATTTTTTTGATAAGAAATATCCTAATGTTAACGAAATTTTAGAGACAGCGTCAAAGAGTTTTCTAAGGCAAGAGGGTAAAATATCGTTGAAAACAAGTATCTGTTATTTCCTGATAGCTCTTCTAAATATAACCAGGGTATATGAGAAGTTGATCTCTTGGATCCAAATGCTCTGTCTAGGGAGGGATAATTAGATGAAGGAAAGGGTGGTGGCCTATATTTAACTGATCAGTAGTGCTTCTGCTATTCAACATAACGACTCATCATAGCCAAAACAAATTTATATCTGTCTTATTCATAATTTATATGTCATATTGATCCGGTTTCTATTTTTTTTTTTTTTAGAGAAGTAGCTTCCAAAAGCTTGAGAGGAGGTCTTCTCCTTATTAGGTCTACCCATTGGTTAAGACGTTGTAATTTTGCTTTTCATTTATCATTTTGGCAACCCCGATCAACTTAAAAAGTAATCCGCACAAGCCGTAAACCCTAAGGTTATCTCAGTCATCTTGTCACAATGTCAAGGCACATAATTACTATGTAACTCCAGATAACTACTTACTTAGTATTATTTAAGCTGTACTGACTAATAAAAAAAATATGTAGAACCTCGTACGGTCTACCTTGCAAATTAGCGGAGCTAAAACTCTAAAAGAAGAAACAAGTTGGGAAATATCTTGATCTAACGTGGATATGATTAAGACTAAGAAAATATATAAAGTTCTTTATATGCATAAATATATTGTCTCTAATAACTAGATCTAGAAGATACGGTGAAAAGAGCTGAAGAGAAAAGAGTTAGATAAGACAAGACTGTCAGAGTATTAACTACTTAATCATACCAATAGGAAATTATTATTACAATTCTGTTTTTGGGGATATTGTATTGGCGAATCACTTCATCAATTTAATGAACTCTGCTGATAAAAAAACCAAAAAACAATTAGTAGATTCTTATAACGGTGTGTACTAGTGATGGCAATTCCGGCTCTTTTTAGAAAATGGGCTCTTTCGGCTCGGTTCACTAAAAGAGTCGGCTCTTTCGACTCCCAAATGGCTCTTCAGATTTTTTTGTTCCTTTAATCGATATATTACAATTACAGAGGAGTCTGCAGGATTATATCAGAGCGAAATATTATAAAACATATATTTTTTTTGGGGGGGAGGAGGCTAGGTTCGGATTTTTTTTCAAAATTTCAAATTTTTGGCTCCGCTGCATAATTTGGCCAAATGACATTCTTCATCCTACCGATTTTTTTTTAATAATAAAGAACTAAAATTATTTTATTTGAAGCGTCTGCCGACGCTCTTAGCCGATCCTGATAGGTATGGAGTCGGATCCCGTCGTTCACTTCAAAGACCCGGCACATGGAGTCATTACGTTCGCAATTAACATATCACTAGTAGGCACAAAGTTGGACTTTCTCCGTTAATAGTATCCTCTTTATTAGAAGACACTATTGGACTAATTTTTGTAATCTAAAGTTTAAATATATCTCATCAAATATGAGCTATCAATGATATGAATCTGTGTAAGTATTTTTAAACTTTCGATTACAAATATAATGTTGATATTACTTCGAGAAGATTTGGGATTCTTAAGTCTGACTTTTATAATGTTGGAATAATATATATTAAAAATTAGCCTTATTAACCTATTTCATTTTGATATTTATGACTCTAGGTATTTCGCCGCATTTGTATGTAGTTTCATCCAATATATCCTTTCCCTCCAGTGCTTTATGGATCTTGGATAACACTACTTTAGTATGAAACTTGATGATGGAAAAGAGAGAGAGAATTACTTTTCAAATGTAAAGTTCCATGAGCTTACCAACATTTGGATGATTCACGATATGAATTGAAGTATTGCAAGAGATAAGTATCTTGGTCATTTCAGTATTAAAATTGAACTTTTCAGAATTAAAATTCATTATGTGACTTGAATACAGTCCAACCATGTCATCTTATAGCATAATTACAAAGACGGCATGCCAAAAACCTAGAACATTTGTCGTTATTTCATACATTTTACCACCGTTATCCTCGATCCAGGATTTTATATCAATTTTAGAAGACATTATCTAACAAATAACTTGATGTAGCTTCATATTTAATAGGTTTAGAGATCCTCAATATAAATGTTCCGTTTTATGTATGTATAATGAAATACTATGTTAAAGCATGCATTAGTATACTGTATACTAATGTATAAAAAGACATATGGTATCATTGTTTAAAATACTGATGTGATTATCATTTGCCTGCTTTATTATGATTTTTGAGGGTATAACGAATGTATTTATTAGCAAAATGTTTAATGAAGATATACTACGTATAATTGACTTCGACGTTTTTTATCCGTTACAGTAGATTTGAAAACGTCACACTCCATGAAATTGTAATTCATTGTGAACCTTATTCTCAGAATAATTAATTAGTATTTGAAATATATTGAAGCTCAAAGTTTAAAAAAGAGGCTTTAATTAAATATAATCTACATACTAAAAAAATAAACCATTAAACATTTAAGTTAAATATACAAAATTAAACAATTAAAATCATATAACTATTAATAATAATAAATTATAAATACAGAATATTGAAATAATAGATTGATCCAGATAATTTTTTTTTGTTTTAACAAAGTAAAATTCAGTTAAATATGTCATAACTTTAGGTTGCAATACACAAGCGAGACGTGGAGTTTAATCAAAAAGATAATCACCCCTCTTCTTCATGTGGAAGTTGCTATATACAATTGTGCTCAGGATAGATATATCCCTACCGATGAGATCTAACTAATTATTAATAATAAAGTAAATGTCAAAGTCATAAAATTAGACAATAAATATACTAATAAAAAAATTTTATAAATAAATTCATCGTAAAGATTTAGAGTAAAAGCTAATTATGTAGTAATGTCCGGCGATATTACTCCCTATTAAGAGCATCAAAAAGATTTTCCCCCTTATTTAGGTATGCTTATATAACAACATACTATTATCATGATGGATATACACAATTGTTAATTATAATGCAACACCCAATGTAACTACCCTCGTTGTTGTGACCATTTAAACAGTTGTTTTTGCCTTTTATGAGTTTTCTGAACACCATTTCTTGGAGCCCATGAAGCTCATATTTTAGTTTGTTATTCAAAGGATATTATTTATTACTATTGTGACACTTAGGTCTTTTAATAATCATAATGGAATTAATTACATGTGTGTAACTCGTAAAAAGTAAAGGAATCAGTTCTTGAACAACAGCAAGTCTTCGGGAGTCTTTATTTATTCCTCAAATCACGAGGCAGATAAGTATATAATTCATTGTTGTCCCATGAGGTTCAAGATGTACCATTTTACTCCGAGACAGCAAGTGTATTTCCTTAGTTATAGTGATGAAGGATATATTCCTCCTTAGAGAAGGACTTTAACCAGAGGAAAACGAAAAGCACCAAACCCGCATTAATTTGCATGGTCCTTCCTGACCTTAAAATGCATCAAGGAGGAATATAATAATCCATGTAGCCGGATATATTTCAGGATCAATTAGTGTACGAGTTTTCCGAATCGACATACTACAACGTCAACATATATTATTATGTCTATATAAATGATCAACAAGCTTGAGGTTTTTGAGGAAGAGTAATCAGAATAAGCTTACGGAGATTAATCATTTTCTATTAATATTTATATTTAGCTTTATAAAGTTATAGGGATTTCCTGATGGGCTGTCAGAATGGTTTCCCTCACCACAAATGAAATAAGCCTGTCAATGACTCCTCCTGAGTCATTTTCCATATCCCGTTCAGTCCAATCCTTACTTTCATCCTTTGGTCATGACTCTAAAACCTCTTAAAAGGCAACGTTCAAATCGTAGCTGCTTTCGTCATTTCCTTTACTGTTGATCCCTTCATTGACTCGGCATAAGCCTCATATCAATATATTTTATGAGTCTTGATTGATAATTTACTAATAATATAAATTCGACATTTCAGCTTTATCAAATAGTATAGAATTAAAGCTTAAGGAAAAACGAATAATCCATTGCTGAAGGTTATCAGATTATGGTATATGTGAGCTTCTTAATTTGAAGTATTGTATCAAGAACATCATTACATTTCAGATTTAGTGTTTCTGAAATCTTCATCTAAAATAATGGACACTGTGACTGGTCAATTTAATTGCTTGCTCGAACTTCATATAGTTATTAAAAAACTTACAATGACTTTGCTTCATCAATATTTCTAGAAAGTTAGATGTCAATTCAGAATCCGACTACTGTGAAATCTGGATACCTATACTAAAAGATTGGAACAACGGGATAGAGTCCAATTAAATGAAGTGTATTGTTATTTTAAAAACGTTTATATTATATCAGCTTAACTATAAACCTACTGTTTACATAGTCTGCTTTAAATAGTTTATAATTATTTGATGTTAAACTGTAAAACCTATCCAAATATGGAAATTGGTTTTTAATGATAATTATGTTGTATATTTATATAATACAATTTTTAAAACCTGAAATATATCGTTAAAATGTCTTGTTGGTTGTGTTTGATAGTTAGTGTATAATAAATATTTTTTTATATAATTGAATTTTTTATATTATTATACAAAACAATACATAAATTACTACTTCCACAATGTTCATTAAATTTTATTAGACGTACTTAGTTTTTTGTTATGAATAATAACTGAGCTTCATTTTTCAGCAAAATATCTTGAATTTCTTTTGGAACGCTATTCAAATCAATTTTTCCCTTCAATACAGATAAAGATGAAACATTATCATCGTCCAAAAAAATTTCAGATATTTGATATGTTTATTCATTGTTTTCTTCCTTCGTGCATCAGCTCAAGAAGATTTTGATGTTCTTCTGGTGTTCTGCTCAATCATGGAAGTATTTTGAAGATTTAATGACGGAACTTTTTCTTCCTTCAGCGAAAAGTGTTTCATAGGTTTGTCGGAGCATATATATTCTGGGGCAAAAATCATCGTCTTTGAAATGAAGGACCACCGTTTACGCCGTCAGGAAGATGGGCTATGTCAAATAGGACAAACTGTCCCGGAGGAGTAAAATAAAATGGTTGAGGACAATACCCTCAAGTCCATGAGAACCCATGCAAGAGATCTTGGGGTTTCACACCAAACTGTCCAGATACCTATCAAAAAAGTGTATGGAAAGAGACTTGTTAGGGTGGAGATGTCACTCATGACAACAGCATTGAAAGAAACTCATCTTCTCCATTGCAAGACTATTTTGAATCAGTCTTTTGAGTTCTTTTGAACTTTTTTTTGACACTTTTGGGCCACATATAGCCCTGATGTCAATCCCCTTGACTACACCTTTTGGGTGCATGTCGAGGGGAAGGCCTGTGGTGCCCATTATCCAGACACCGAGACCCTCAAAGCCACTGGGAAGCCATGAAAGATTACTATATCTGCAGTGGGGTGAGGTCTTCCCCCGACGCCAGGAAGCCATCATTGCAGAAAGGGCGGCTACATTAATAATTAAGAGAGCTCAGACACACATCTTTTTTTATTTATTTGGTTGAAATTATATTTGTTATTTAATAAATTATATCTTGTTGAATTTTAAAATTCAAAGTGATCAGATTTTAATGGACCAATTGGTAATTTAAAAAATATTAATATATATTTATTTCTGTATGAATTGACTGAAGCATTGGATGACAATTTTGATGTATTGTTTAAATTTTTGTCGTTGTAGGGAAATTAAAAACATGACTGTGGATGGGAGACCACTCATGAAGATGATCGTTACTACAATCAGAATGAAAAGTATTTCTATATTAGATTAATTTATTTAAATGTAATTTTTTTAATATCTACAATGATACTGAAGGTTAGAGATTATATTTTTTTTTCTTTAAAGCCTAATAAGCATACCTTTATTTATAATTCTGATAAAAAAAACATTCTAACTTAATGAAATACAATCCTTAACATATTTGACAAGGATAAACAAGACAAAACGACACTTAAAGTAACAGGGTTTTTTTCCATTTTTTTATACAAATATTTCAGAGTCTGAAATAGCGACCATTGTCTGAGAAATTTGCCAAAACGTCGAGTTCTTTATCGATTACACCTTCCAAATTTGTTGCAAATCAGCAAGAAGAAATGATCACCTGCACTTTACTGATAAATGACCTCCACGTAAAAAGTCTTTGGAAAATTCGGATCTGTGGTCACTACCCAATCAGTTTTTGAGGTCGTGATTTGTAGATTTTCTTTTATTTTTAGTTCATACATTCGCATAAAAGGACTTATCATATGACTCTTGTAGAGAATGTCTACGGCCGTGTCTATTTTCTCGCTGGAGAATGTGCAATTTATACTTTCATCCGGATTATTCGACTTTATAGATTATAAAAACGTTGGTCTTTGTTTTTCTTTAGCATCCTTACGGTAGGATGATGGTTGAAGATATTGATATTTACCTATGTATACTAAAGTTTGGTTGATAGAAGGAATATATAACGTTGTTTGTTCATACGTTATATATATCTTAAAAATTGTTTATTGCATGTCGTCGTGTAAGGTCTGAAGATGACAATTTCTTTAAATAGCAGTATTTCTTCTTACTATCGGTTTCAGTGTAGAAAATGGTAACTAACATATTTACAAGAGGAAACGTTTTGCTTACCCTATTGTTTATTTTATCATATAAATAAAAGTTGGTTAAAATATGATATTCTTGAAACTGAACTAGAGTATTATGGGTAATCAGGGGGAATGGTCGGCGATAATTTCTCCCTCGAGAAAATTTTGAAAATAAAGTTGATTAGACAGGGGCGTCCGCCGGAGGTGGGCTGGAGAGGCTGTAACCCCTCCCCCCCCATTAAGGAATTTTTGCTTTTTATTTGATACTATTGGCAAATTATGCAGCAGAGCAAAATATTAATTTTTTTGTGAATAACTATGGATTTTTAATTTTTATGGGAAAATGTCCCCCATGGCAATTTCAAAGGTGCTCGGATCAGATTCAGTTGAGACATGTCTACAGAACAATAAATCCAGCCGGAACTATGGTCTTGGGCGTTGTGGCTAGCACAAAAGAAGTCTTCCCTCCCATTTTCGTATGGTTTCATCGAATTTCTGGATAAGAAAGTGCTACCTTACGCAAGTGAAAAGTTCAGTGACAACATATCACATATTGAATAAAAGTGGTACCATGCAAGATGTATATTCATATAAATAAATTGTTAAATAAATAAATGTCCTCACAAAACCTCCCGTTTAAATTTTACTCTTGAAAAATTGAAAATAATAAAATATGAACCTATAGATAAGGTCAACCCTGTATTTTAGACCATTTACATTGTAAGGGGGATGGCGTTTCCCTTCAACTAGAACACCAATTATAAGATATATAACGTTGTCCATCAATTGCAATGAAATCTTCAAAGGAGAACATAAACAATAATAAAATGTCAGATAAAAGGCCTCATGGTGAGACAAAATGTTAAAAGAAAAAATTTCAACTTGACAGCCTGTAATTTTCTTACAGTGTATGTTGTACATATTGATGATGGTTCTTAAAGTATTTTCATATCTTATCCTATTCTCTCGCTCCTTATAACTCATGGCCTTACAATGCTCCATTTGCAAGGTAACTAGAAGTACAAGTTATCTCGATTACGCTTATTTAGACTGATGTGTGTCTTCCAACACGTGTTTTGCTTTGTCGGCGTGACGTCATGGTCGATATACTATTAAATTTATTGATTGAATTCATGCATAGTTAGGAAGTGATTGATCTTCATAATTAAGACTAAAATGTTTTTAGTTTTTAAAACTAAATATACCTTAAAAAAAAAATGTTATAGAGGGAAATTATCTATATTTTGAAAACTTAAAAAAATACATAAATTTCTTCAAACTTGAAAAAAAAAAAAAAAAATTGGAGTAGGATAAAAATGGGATATTTTATTATTTCAAAATTTAACAGACATAATGACTCATCTTTCCTATTTTCCTAGCTGATTTATATTTTATACGGCACTTATTTAATTTATTAATATATTTTAGTCGAATAAATGTTCAAGTACGTATAAATTTTTTGATGACTTCACGAGGTTCATTGGAGTACTTACAATAAATAATTTTTATTGATTAAATTCGTCTTCCATTTTCTTTCAAAAAATTTTAAATTATATCGATGGTTGAATAAATCCCCCTCTTGATAAAGTTTGTAGCTATGGACTATGCGAAACATTAAGTATGAATTCCTAATTTTCGGAATTTATGGGCATATAGCCCACAACGTATATAAATCCCTCTTCCTGACAGCTGATTTTGATGGAAATACTGGCAAAATCTCCTACATTGTAGTTTATATTTTTCATCTTCACTACCAGATTCTGGGTCCCTGTATTCTTCTTGTTCTTCAAAAAAAATTGGAAAAATCAAAATCTTCAATATATTCGAACGTTTCCTCCGTTAAAAATTCATGATTTTGTCTTAAATCTTTTTCATCTAATATACTCCCTTTGACATGATGAATGATTGAGAGTGATCGTCATTTACTCCGTTTCGCTTGGGGTTGGCAGAGGTTTTTCACCTAGTACAAGATTTTTTGAAGGAATAGCATCCACATTTAATTTTCTTTTTAAAGTCAAGCCCAATAGTTCATTCCTTAAATCTCTCTCATTTAAGTTTTCCCCATAATGATTTTCAAAAATTCGTAGTGTCCTTCAATTAAAATTTAATAGAATGAAGCCATTTTTTTTTTATGATAAAATTTTAAACGTTTGTTGTGAAATTTTTGTAGCTTCCGACAACCCATGATGACACTATGTAGCAAAATTTGGCTCTTGGAATGCCCATGATTATTTTTTGAATATTTAATTAATCAGCAATACAAGTCTACATAAAAGGAAGTTTAAAACTTTAATAAAATTTGTAATTATTATGACTAAATAAGTTGTTACTACTAATTAATTAATCTTAGTATGAAGCTATCTTAAAATTTATTTTAAATGCCTTGCTTTTAAATTATAAATTAGTAATTATATATTTATTAAATTACAGGGCTCGAAGATTAAATCCACGCCCTATCTCATATTAAGAAAAAACAAAATAAACTCCATCATTTTTAATATTGTTATTTGAATTAAAAATCAAAGTTATTGTAGGTCATATGTCTTGAGGCTTACTCGATATAATTGCCCTCAGAGTGTAGTTCTTTGAAATATGGAATAACTGCGGAATAAAGTTTTTGATTTATCTCTCTCCTCCAGAGCTTTATAAAAAAACAAAAAAATCAATATTTCATTATCTCAATTATTCGATGTCATTCACATGAATGGATTATGAAAATGCTCCAAAGACAAAGAACTCTACCATATTAAGATTAAAAGTTGAGGGAAGGTAGTTATTCTATAGTTTAAGATTCACCTTTAAAATCAATGCACTCAAAAAAATGACCCAGTCCAATAATCTAAACTCAGCCTTCATATGCAACTGGCTTTAAGTCTGGCGATGATTCTTTGTGTCAGAATCCATTTACTCATCCTTGTCTTCATTCCACAATACAAGACAAAGAAAAGGATAGCAGGAACTGAACTGAGGATTCTTATTGTATTCATTTTGTAGCAAAAGACTAACAGGAGAAGAATATCATGTATTTTTGCTAAAAAATGCCTTTAGAAATCAAACTTAGGGTTTTAAAATTTGAGAAATTTTCTGCCAATACTACATACGATGAATTGAATAAATTAATTTATAACTACAGAGCCTGAAATAATATTTGCAGGATAATGGGATCGTAAAGCCTATACAAAACAATGTCATAAGGAAAGGCTTTCAGAGGCCCTAATATATTGGGAGTTAACATCACATTCTCGATGACCTACTAAAATATAGCATCTATTTTCTAATCCATTAGCTATCAGCATAGCCTGAATTGATTTACTTATTTATTGAAAATATATCAATGTCCCTTCCAAAACATTGTAACCAAGTTGTGATGGATGAAGTTTCAAAGAAGTGAAAACCTTGGAGGGCGAGATGAAGATCACGTAATTATATGAATTATGCCAAACCTGTCGCCATTATAAAATAACTTCCCATTGTCCTCAAATCAAGTGGAGAAGCTTCCGTGGTTACATAATGCACGATATAATTCACGAGCAACATATACTTAAACTTATAGCTTCTTTCCTTTTGCCAGACAGTCGTACTATCTTAGTTACAGTATGTGATTTCAGCTCTCCACGGTTTTATACTCAAAATCACAATAAATCAACTTTAATGGACAAATATTAAATTCATGGGAGCTTTTTATTTGCTTCGATTAATTTTCATTCATTAAAGACTTTCATATTCTCTAAGAATTAGGATAAAAGAAACTATGGGACTCTCATCTCTTTATTACTTCCGAAAGTTGAGTATTTTACCAAAAAGTAAATTTGATCTTATTCCACATTTTTATCGTGTTCTTAAATTGAAAAATAAATAGCTACTTGTTACAGCTAAGTGTTCAGTTTATGAAATTTCGTTAGGTATTGGTTCGTAGCTTTTGAATAAATAAGCAAAAAAAAAAAAAAATGTCGATGCTCACATAAATACTTTATTAACATATATTATGATTAAATATTCTGTATAGGGTTGACAATAATGATAAACATTGATAAAGCAGTACATGAATATAACATAGACAAGCACAATGAACATCCAATTATGTACAAAAAAAAAATTATTTCCATATTATGTACAACATATAGGTATATGATAGAGGGCGAGCAAGTAAGTTACTTAGCAAAAGCTAAGAAGGGTTGTGAATGAACAAGGCTGAGCACAGCATTGATCCGTGAGCCCTGCTCGTTTCTTCATGTTACTACGAAGATTATTCATACCCATCATTTCTTCTGAAAAACCATCTACAGACCTCTTTCCTCGGATTGAAGAACATGCGACTCTCAGAGCATTGAACAAGTTGTGTCCGCAGAGTACCATTTTCCCACCTCTCTTGACTCTTCCCTCCTCGGAATATCCTGTGAAACTATGAATTCTCTCCATTTGATCCATCTGTTTACCACTCTCATAATCTGACCAGGGGAATGATTCTCCCAGAGTCATGGAGAGAACAAGACAAATGAAAAAGGCAATGTAATGTTTGTTTGACATTCTAATGATTAATGAAACTTTGTTTCGAATGTTTTAGAGCAAATTAGTTTTGCTCTCATTGACGATGATCATTCATTGACACAAACACTTGAATTCACCTTCATAATTGTTTGTTTTTTTTCCAAAAATAAAGAATTTATTTAGTACACATGTTTTTCACTTTTATTTTTGCAAACTTTAATTTCACCTCCTTGAACGTAATTGTTTTAATTCAATTCTTTGTGTATTTGAAACTATGGGAAATTAGAAAACATATGGTGGAAAAATGTGTGGAAAATTACCAAAATTATCATAATTTAGATCAATGTAATCAGTGTTTCACAAAGCGTATGTTGATTTTCATCGTGATTAAAGTATCTACATTTTGAAATAATTTAAAATTCCAATTTCAACACTCTGTTTATTCACCCCAAAGAGCGAAATATTCTTGTAATACCTTATGGGTATCATATTTTAGTGCTGCCTTCTATGATTAGTAAATTCTTAATTTATCATTTACTTCATTAGTTTCTGTCTTATTAATAAAATCCAGAATTAATTATGATCGAGGTTTCAAAGATTGATTTTTTTTTGTGTTCATATTATTTATCTAATTTAACTAGGATTAGGAAAAAGTATGATCGTGAAGGAAGATAGGTGGATGTTTTATTCTGCATATAACTTTTTTTTGATAATTAACATCAAACTGTGCCAAAGTAAGTCATTATATTGCCCACAACAGAAAAAGTAGTTATACATCGAAAAAAAAAAAAATCCAAAAACTAGGGCAGTCTAATGCATTTATCGGAGTTAATAGGTGACAACAATAGACAGCCAGACAGACAAACTTTACTTTATTAATATAGAAGATATGAATTCTTTTTTTTATTAATATTAATATAAATACTGAACTCCAGAATTCAAATATGGGACCTACAAATAAATGGACTTAAACCTTACTCTCTATCAAATAACGATTCCTCTATTGCCTCGTTGTATTATATTTCAGACACTAATATTAAACTATGTATTAAAAAGTATGTTATTGCATTGTCATTCAAACTAGTGTTGATAAAAATTAACAATAAAAATCGAAGAATTACTTTTCTCTAATTATCATATTTTTCTCTCCAAATCGATTTTTAAATTGATTGTCCAAATCTAGCCATATCAGAAGGGTTTTTGTATGTATCACTTTGATTTAACTATAACAACAGTGTTTACCATTCACCAATAACCACAAGTAGTATTTAATACAACAGCAAACTCTTTTTCTTTATTCTGAAAGCCATTCGACAAAGTTGTCATCAAGGGCTGTAGGAAGTTTAACAATTTTATTTAAATGAAATATCGACTATAAGTTCCTACATGTCGCTGCCTTCAACTTTGATGACGTGAGTAAAAACACTCCATTAAGAACTTTAGTATAATATTTTGGAGAAAGATTCAATATTTTCATTTGTTCTTACATCTCAGAAACAAATGGAATATTAGTGCATTAATTCTTGTAGAATATAATATTTATGCCAAGGAAAGAGTCATAATGCGTCGTTTTTTTAAGGAATATTTTGGAATATTTCTACTCCGGATTTCAGAATATTTTTGAAGTTCAAAGAAGCAATGCTCTTAGAAAACAAATATCATATGACTTTATTCCTGTGTTTAAATCACAAAATAAGTCAAGTCAAGTCAATGTTCTAATGAATTCAAGGATTGACATATGTTCTTAATTGAATTACTTAACTTTTCAGGAGACTGAAAATGATTCTGTGTCTTGAGTGTGGCCAAACCTTTCGCTCCTACTCTCTTCTCCTCTGCCTCTTCCTAGACCCACCCCAGCATCTGCTAGTGGCCTACGACTCGAGCTCGAAAACGAGTGTCAGGAAGCCTTGGAACTAAAAATGCTTGGAGAAGATGAGGTGTTAACCATTAATGAGCTGTATGATAAGTTGTTACTTGAAATATTACCGTCGGGATTTATACTCATTAAATCCCCCAAATTGGCCCTTGTTAAGCTGGAAGCGACTGAAGGTAGGCCCTTGATATTAGCCTCTAAATCCAAGAAGACACTTCTTTTCGATTTTTTCATGGGCATCATACACCAAGCAATAGTTCTGTCTCCCACTGTCTTACCACAAAGGCTAATGTCATCAAATCAGTAACTGAAGTAATCAACATTGCTTAATGAACAAAAAACTTGCATCCCCAGACTTGGAGCCAATTCATGCTTCAAAATGGTATTTCATCATAGAACAGATGACATTACTCTTCAAAAACCCAACAGAAGGAGATTTTCACCTTTTCTTTTCTCTGTTTGTCTTCTGTGACAAAATGTTAATACGGCCCACTATAATCCAATCTTCCAGTCGAATTGCCTTACAGTTCCATGTTCCAAGTATCTTAGACCTCTGTCTACTGCACTTACAGTAGAGACTGGACTACCGTCATCTATAGTTAAATATCTTGGAACAAGGATCAAACACCTGAACATCAGAGAGCGTAATGTCAGTCTTATAATCGAAGAGGTCTACTCTGCAGAAAGTGTCGAGTTTGTCAGAGGTAAGTTCTTGGGCTGCCAGAACAACCAAGTAACTAAAACGATCCTTACATTTATAATCAAATCCGTTGAAGGAAATTGCATTCATGTGGTAGCACATAAACCAGTTCCCAAATTAAACGCTGAATTCCTCTACAGAAAATATACTCTCATTATGAGAACCTTATATCAAATCGGATTTATCGTTGTGGCTGTATTAGTTGATAATAAGTCCTATCAACAGGAAGTTCTACACTAATTTTCTTTGTGGTGGGGAGCTCAAGACTTCAATCACTCCCACACACAACATCAATAGAAAAGTTTATCTCCTTTTCGACCCTGTACACAAATTAAAAAATATTTATAAATGCTTCTGAAGGCAAGAATACTTCAGGATTCCCCTGAACCGTCTAGGAGTTAAATCATCATTACACCCTAACTTTGTTCATATCAAAGAAATCCACTATAAAGAGTCAAGAAAAAGCTCAGAAACTACCATCAAAGCAATAGTTGATACAGTTACTAGTTATCTGGATGAGTGCATTTAATTTTTTGTAATATTTTTAGATGGCAAATTAGTTGAAATATTGATGAAGCAAAAGTAGCAATTAAATTGACCAGTCACAGTGTCCATGATTTTTGATAAACATTTCAGAAACACTAAATCTGAATGTATTAATGATCTTAATACAATACTTCAAATTCACCTTCAGCATTGGATTTTTCGTCCTTAAGCTTTAATTCTGTACTATTTGAAAACTCTGAAATGTCGAAATTATATTAATAGGAGATTATCAATCAATACGTTCCTACTCATAAAAGGCTTATGCCAAGTCAATGATGGGATCAACAGTAAAGGAAACGCCGAAAGGACTTGCTATATGAACGTTACGTTTTAAAAGGTTTTGGAGTCATTGCCAAAGGATGAAATTAAGGATTGAACTGAATGAGATAAGGAAAATGATTCAGGAGGAGTCATTGACAGGCTTATTTAATTTGTGATGAGGGAAATCATCCTGACGCCCCTTCAGGAAATCCCTATAACTTTATAAGGCTAAATATGAATAGTCATAGCATATGATATATCTCCGTACGCTTATGCTGATAACTCTTCCTCGAAAACCTCGACGTGTTTGATCCTTTATAAAGATTCCTTGATTTGATTTAATCCTATATGTTGATATTGTAGTATGTAAATTAGGAAAACTCGTGCACAAATTGATTCTAAAATGTATCTAGCTTATCCAGATTATTATATAATACATATCCATTCTTGATGAATTTTAAGGTAAGAAAGGACCATCCAAATGAATGAGGGATAAGTTTGGTGTTTTTCATCTTCCTTTCATTAAAGTCCTTCCTTTCCTAAGGAAATAAACTTGCTGTTTTGGAGATAAATTTGACATCTTGATGGATGAAATAGATACTTGTCTGCCTCGTGATTTGAGGAACAAATAAGGACCACCACTATAGAACTAACTTTTTAAATACACTTGCTGCAATCTCTAAGTATTACAAAGTAATAGATTTATAAAAAAAAAGTCATTGAAGTAAAAAAAAAATTAAGGACTTTTTTCTAAAAATGGTGTCATCTTTTCATTTTTATTTACTTGCTACGTCAACCCTACCACCAGCTCCCTTTATTAGCCCCCCTGCACCGCCAACAATAATATAATCTTTCAGGAAACCTTAGTATAAGGAGGTGTAGCGTAAAGCATTAAATTAATGCTTTAGTGTAACCTAATTCAGGGGCCCCGTGATTCGTGATTAATTTAAGTCAATTTATTGAAAAGCCCCCCCCAAAAAAAAAAAAAAAAAATACTGCGGACGCTTACTGATCCGCTTCTTGACTTGAGGAAGAAATAAAGTATCCTGAAGACTTGCTGCTGTTCAGGAACTGATTCCTTTACTTTTTACGAGTCACACACATTTAATTAATGGCATTATTAAAAGTCCTAAGTATCACAACAGTAATTAACAATATCTTTTGAATAACTAAAATAACTGAAAAGGTTGCGTAGATAGTGATCAATGATGATCCATATGGTACAGTAATTCATGACTCATGAGTCATGCTTCCAAACTCAAAAATGTATTTCTTAACAAGTTGATTCTTAATGTAGGGATATTCATTACAGTGTTGACATTTGATTTGTATAATTAATGTAACATTATTTGTTAAGAGTATTAGTTTAATATACTATTATTAGTTTAATAGCTATAATTAATATAATATACTATTAATTAGTTTATATACTATTAATTATAGTTTAATCAGCTAGCGTAGCCTAATTAATATAAAACTACGTGTTGTTGTTGTCAGGTAATATGGGATTTATAAGGATATTCTTGGTTCTAATATAGTTCTAAATTTATTTCCAGTCTTTAAATTGTGGGTTGAAAGTGGCTGTCCAGTCGGAAGAAATGCTACAAGCAGAGATTACTTCATTATCAAATTCCTTGAGTTTCAACCAGCAGGAAAATCTTAAGTTTGTCGATCCTCAGGTTGGATGTGTGAAGGAAAAGGAAGATCTTGACCGTAAGCTCCTAAGAACTGGGAGGATCCATGAATTCCGTCGTGTTCGAGAGCTCAAAAAAGTTCATGAGATCAATGAGTTACGTTTAGCTCAAGACCTCAAAAAAGCGGAAGAGTCCCATAAATCTCTTCTAGTTCAAGAACTCAAAAAAGCTGAAGAAACCTATGAATTACGTAAAGTTCATGAGCTCAAAAAAAAAGCTGAAGAGACCCATAAATCCCTTCTATATCAAGAGCTCAAAAAAGTTGTCAAGATTTAGCTCAATGAATTACATTTATTCTAAAGAGCTCAAAAAAAAGCCATGAAAGAGTTTATGAGCCCATAAATAAATCTTCTAGTTCAAGAGCTCAAAAAAGTTGAAGACACCCATGAATTTATCCATGAATTACTTAGCTGAAGAGACCCATAAATATCTTATTCAAAGAGCTCAAAAAGTTGAAGAGGAACTCCCGTAAATCCCTTCGAGTTCAAGAGGTCCAAAAAGCTCACGACACCCAGGAATTATATCGAATTCAAAAGCTACAGAAAGTTGAAGAGGTCCCCAAATCCTTTCTAGTTCAACAACTCCCAAAAGCTGAGAATGCTGAATCCCTTCGGGCTCAAGAACTCAAAAAAGCTGGAGAGACCTATGCTTCCCTTCGAGCTGAAGTGCTAAAAAGAGCTGAGAAGACCCATAAATCCCTTCGAATTCTAGTGGAAAGAAGAGAACGCCTATAAAAATTAGACACTCAAGTCCGAACATCTGATTACTGATATTACGAGAAAGTATTATTGTCTCTTATTTATGTAGTATTTATTCGTTTACTGTTTTGTAAAACATTTTTATGAGGATTAATTATGCTGTTGTTATTCATGGAAATGGAAGTTGTATCATTTCATACAACTACTCAAAAGAAAAATTACATAACTTGTTTAATGTCATGATAATGGTATGGTTTTTCTTTACCTAATTCATTTTATTAATGAAATCTTTTTGGGGTCATTTTTGTAATATTGTTCTTTCGAAATCTTAAATGGTTACAAACAGCACACTTTACATAGACAAACCATATGGATAAATATAAGGTTAAAATTTTTACTTATATTAAAGTATACAATTAGAAAAGCAAATTTTTATAAAGTTTGAAGAACATAATCAATATTACTAATGAAATAATCCCCACTATTCAATTTTTGTATCCTTTTTACTCTTTAGTTTTTATATAAGTTATCGTTATATCTTTTTGAATATTATCATTTACTTCAGAAACTAGTTGTTATGTCATGCACTTGAAAATTCAACCAAAATATAAAACGATCAAATGGTCAAAAATTTATAGCAAATTAAGTCCTCTGCACTAAATTTAAATTATTATAATTAGTGAATATATTTTTTTGGATTTTTTTGTTGAAGATATAATTTATGAAAATATTGAATAAAAAAACGTAGACGCTAAGAAAAGTAAGCCCTATACTGAATTTTTTAAGACTTTGATGCCTTGTAACTTCTAAGGCATTCTGGAACGAAACAAAGACACTTATGGATTAACCTTTGACTCATGAGAGTAGTGAACAAAATACATACCTAAATAGTTAGAAGAATTGGAATAAGTGTAAATCGTAGTAAATTACTCAATTATCAAATATATTATAAGGTTAAACAATTAAAAAAAAATATATATATATAACTAAAGTCTTAAATCAATGAAGCAAATAAATAAAACACATATTTGAATTACACCTTTATTTACAATTGAAAAATAAGAAATTGTTAATGTCATATTAATATGCTTTACAATTGTCAAGGAACATAATCTATTATTTAAAGTCAATAATACTGAAACAATCTTTCTTATATACAGTTTTGTTACATCATAAACATTTTGTGTTATCCGTAATTTATTTATTTAATATTGATGTGACGATCGAATTTTATTTAAATATAATGACAAGTGATTTAGTAATTCAGAAAATGACTTTCGACTCGCTAACCTTTAAAATATGTTAAACGAAATTCATATTTTCCAATATAATTCTACTGAATTTATAAAGATATCCTATAATTTATTAACATATTTATCACGTAAAAACTATTTATGCATATATGTAGGTAATAAGAGAAGTGAATATGTTTTGTAGCTTTGGTGATAAAGATATCTAGAAAAGAGGACCACATGAAATTCATGGTCCAGGATAGTTTCCTACTTTTTTCCCAATGACACATAGTGTGTACGATTTTAATGTCATGATAATGATATTTATTATAATATCATACTCTTTCAAAAGTCAATTTCTAAATTAATCGTATAAATTAACCTACTAAAACTCGTTTTTTGTCAAGGGATTGAAGATTATATGCCATGCATAGGTCGAAACAATCTTTCTAATTATTTGTTTAAATTAAATAAGGTTTTGACTTTAGTATTAAAATTTTGATAATTTGGTGGAGATAATATCTCCGAGATATACATTACACCACGTGACTTTGAAATAAAGGAGAGACAATGATGCATTGAAGAATAAAATAAATTGTGCATATTGACTACGAACTTGCCATTTTATTTTTTCCGAAATATCAAATATGTTATTAAACCCACCGATGAGGCTGTTCAGTGAATAGGGTGTCCAATCAGATATTTATAGAACTCTTTGATAATTCCATACAATTAATTAATGAAATATAATTACATAGTTGGAAAGAATTGGTGAACAACCGACTTATTTTTGAGCCTTTTTTCTGTTCGGAGGAAAGGTTGTGTGATACAATAAAATAGAACGTTGGAATTTGTACAAGTTGTAATTTATTTGTCTAAGATTGATTTATTTAATAACAACAAATTAGTCTTTCTATAGAATATATAGTTGATGATTAATGATAAATTAAAATTACTTATAATGTATTAATGAGTAATTTAACTGAGGGCATTTGAACTTTACAATTTTCCAAAGCCATTTATAATATTCCACAAAAAAAGTAAAATTACATTAATTATATATGGAGCATTCATGGGATAATATTCAATTTTTGTGTGATCATCATACCAAGAACACTAAATCTTTCACATAAAATACTTCCGTCTCATTTAATTGTCTCAACTTGTACAGTTTACTTATACAAGTTACAACTTGTACTCAACATCTCAGGGAAGGATTATATATTTTTTTGGGTGGCGGGGGTAGGGGCCATATTTTTTTTACGAAAAGGATAATTTTTCCTTGCTCAAGAAAAAAATACCTTGATTTGGGCAGGAGGGCCACAGTCTCCCCACTAAGGACCGTCCCTGCATATATAAAAAACTTAATACATTTTCATAGTCTACTAGTGTTGGGTCGGTCTGGACTGAATGAACCGGACTATTCATCGGTCTAAATTGAGTGAGTCGATGGACCGTGGTCTGGACCGATATAAATTAGAAATTGAAAACATATTAAGTAACACACCTTTTTAAAAATTATATATATTAATTATGATAACTCATTTCGTTACTATTTCCAAGTAGGGCATTACTGCCAGCATTAGTCATTACTGTGTCTCCCCAGACCAGTTGTATAATTTTAAAAGCTTCTTTCTTTTGTGTTCTACGTCTTCAGTCTGCAGACCGGTGCAGGACCGAGTCACGTCACAAGAGTTTTATTATTGGTTCATGTTTTTAGACCAACCGTGTGAGTCGATCACATGATCGACTCAGACAAATAATGGACCGACCCAACACTACTAGCTACTACATCCATGTTTGTTAAGAGCTTAAATTTTAAACAAGATATTTCTCAACTTGTTTCTTTCTTTTTAGTTATATCTCAGCAAATTCAAGTTTCAACTCGCAGGGGAGACCGTACAAGGTTCTACATGTTATTTATATGTCCATAAAATTTACATAATAATACCTATTATTAGCTATCTGGAAATCATGTCTCTTGCCATTTAATCTGACAAGATGACTGATGTCACACATAACATATCGTCATCTTATTATGATCTGCGGATTGTTTTTTGGATGCAGTTTGCGATAATGATAAACGAAAAACTGGCCTTTGAATTGAGCCAAATGATTTAGTCTATCAATATTCAATTTAATTTTTATCAAGAATAGGGATGATGACTAATGTTCTTTATCATACCTATATATCTAGACCGGTCTTCCCTAATCTCCTCGAAATTACGAGTACTCTACAATTGTTTATATTTCTTTTGTATTTATTCGTCAGATTAATTCTGAGTCTATCGTGGTTAGTGATGTGCCTTTGGATGTTTCGTCGATCGTAAACGTTGAATCGAGGTGAGTAATGAGTACCCAACCAGAATCGAATAAAATAAATGCTCCTCCTATTGATGATTGATGGGTTTTGGATTAGGCAAATAATTCATGGGTTGATTTTTATTTAAAGATTGTCTCTGTATGTCTGGGCTATTTTTCAAATTTCATTTTAATGTTGTTATTCTTCAGGTCTCTTGAACGGGATGAAGCCCCACGGATGAGTGAAACGGAATAGGAAATCGGGATGGAGATAATTCTCGTGAAAAGGTTATCTAAAGGAACTCCTTTGAAACGCAGTGAGTTCGTTAATTTTGAATAGAGTTGACATAAAGAATAAAATAGAGGTGACAAGGATGTTCACTTGGCCACTTATCTTTGTTAGGTAGACATAGAATTCATATTCTGATTTTGAAATGTTTTAGGCGTCTATTTTAGATGATCTATTAGTAGATGATGTATTAAAATCAACCTAGCAAATATTATGGGTGTTTTGGCGAATGCTTTTCGCTGGGTATTCAAACTTTTGCATACATACCTCGTCACCTCTCTATTTTTTTCCCTCTATGACAGGGGTCGCGTAACTTTTTTTTAGCATTACTCCAAAAGAACTTGATGATGTAATATTAATTTCCCCGAAGTAGTGAAGGGGTGTCCGCAGAATAATATATATACGAGGTATGTTCAAAAGATAAGGTGGCTTAACAAATTTCGTGGGCAAGCTTCATTTTGTAGCACGATATATATATTTATTTTTTTGCGTGTTTTTTGCAATGTCCATTGGGACGATTGGGCTTTGATTTCGATATCAAAACCTTATATCCATGATTCGTCACCAGTTATGACCCTTTTGAACAAATAAGGATCATCATTGATGTCTTTCAACAGCTCATGGGAGAATTCTTTTGTTCAATATTAAGCAGTTTCGGATCAAACTTCGTTGACACTTTTTGTATGACACAATCCAACGGATATGTTTATATCCTCAGTAACTTCTCTGATAGTAATTTTCTTCATTGCTTCAACGTTTTCATCTTTTTGTTGACGTGCTGGGTCTCTAGAGCGAGGCTCGAAATCTTCCCTGCCACCTCGGAAGAGTTTGTACAACTTGTAAACATTTATTTTTTTGCTCAGAGCAGTTTTACCGTATGCCACTGTCAACATTTAAAGTGTTTTGGAGCGCTTAATTTCATTTTTTTTACACAATCTTTGATCTATGTATTTTCAATAGCATAAAATCGCCAAACACGCAAAATACATTACCTGTTATGCCTCTCACAAACCAAATAAACTTATGATTTAGCTGAAATAGTAAATATATGTTCATGGGGAGTCTACTAACATAAAAAAATCGAGCATAAAAAATGTACATTAACCGCTAAATTTGAAAAATCACTACTTTTTGAACACACCTCCTATAAATATATATATATATATATTTTTTTTGGGGGGGGTATTGTAGGGTCTTGGTTTTCTGAACTTGTTTATTTAAATTAAATTTTTTATTCCACAGCATAACTTAATTTGATTGAATGACCTTATTTTAAAAATACATCCTATAAAACAAAAAATTCTGCCATGTTTTCTCAAGATATGTTTTTCTTTTTGACATAAATAATTTTTCAATGCCCTCCATCTCCTCCTCGGACGCCCCTGTAGTGACATGATGTTTATTTCATTACACCAGGAAGTATAATTCCTTCTTCATGGAGATAACTTCCATTCGCATTAACCCCAAACTTTTCAAAATTACCACATTTGGTGTAATATACCCCGACCACTGCTCATTGTGAATCAACTTCATATTTACATTTTTCTTTGAAAGTTTTTTATATTTTGTGTACCATTGATTTCTATTAGATATAATGAAACTAAATTGTAACAAAGCAAAGATTTCATGGCGCTGAAATCTTATAACTTAAAGTTTGTCTAATAATGTTAATCTTTTATTCCCTAGGAGTTAATGTTCATAGTTCACTAATTACAGATACTGCCCGTATATTGTTTACTTTTTATGATTACATATCGATATTTTATATGCAGCTCATCCATTTATGTTCATATTTATTTTTGAAAATATCTGTTTGAAACTTAAAGTAGTATGCTCTATGGTTCCCTGAGAGATCTGCAATAAATTATAGTCTAGCCCTGGTACATATAAAGTATTTCTTAAGCGACATTTTGTCTCGATTCCATCAACTATCATGATTAATATCACATTACTACATCATTGAGCTTCCATTTTGGAGCCATCGCCCTGGCTTACCCAGCATTTTTCTTTAAATGGTAATGAGTGTTCAAAATCTTCTTCATAGTTTGCCATATGCCATGTTTCCCCATAGTCTACAATCCATATTCCTTCGGGCTTGATCCCACATCCTATATTGAAACTATGGCGGACATAGTTATTACCAAATTCTTAATTCCCTCCACCTCACGTTGAATTAACTGATTCCTTAGCTTTGACAACTTTAGCCAGATTTTTCTACCAGTTTTTCTTAATATGCCTTAGTCTTTCGACATTCAAAGCATTTAGTACCGTTTTTCTTTTTTCTACGAGACATTGCAAACCTTTTCCTTCAGGCTCTGCAGATTTCTTCAATTTTAGCTCCTCGTTTCTTAATCGTTCAATGACAATATCCCATTCTGGAACTCTTTAATGGGGTTACAATGCAGTAACCATAACATTGTAACTCTTCGGAAGGCTTGCTAATAGGTTACCTTATCTTCGACTTCTAATATACTTCCAACCATAGGCCAATTAATCGAAGATTTCAGTCATCACTTTGATGTGTTCTTGAACATATTTGCAATTGAATAATTTTCTTCTTAATTTTATTTTATTTGCCCATGTTTTCCGTTGAATTTTTTTAAGGGCTTTCCAAATCTGCTTCGGATCTACTGGATCTGTAATGAGGTATTAATAGCATAATAATAATTGCTAGTGTCTTATCCTTTCGGACTTTATATTTCAAGTATTCCTCAGCAGTAGAGTCTTCCTCATTTTCGTTCTCAATCGACCAGAGATTTTCTTTCATCAGAGCCATTCGACATTAAATCTTCCATGTTGGATAATTTGAGCCAGTCACTGGTATTACAAGAGTTTTCTCGGATAACATCTTCCTAAATATATCTCCATTCAAACACGGAAACGTCAAAGATACGCTTCTAAAGCCACTACATCTGCTAGTATATCAAGTGAAAATGGAACCATCATTCAACCAGAGCAAGCTTTTGTCCTAGTGGACTGTGTCATTGATTTCAATGACTGTTGCTCAAATGGTCAATTAAATACTTCCGAGTAACATCCATTAAAAAATGAAACTGAAGACTTACTTTAATTTTTCTACCTGTTAGAATTATCTCTAAAATTCATTCCAATCTTCTTCTTTTTTGTCAATGTTATAAAGGATCTGTTCTTCGTATCATTAGAACTTCAAAGTAACCTCATGCTAATCCAAGATATTATGACAGAAAATAAAACCCGAAAATTTGTCGCGAAAATATTTTCACTAGTTAATAGTAATAGTTATTCTCTATGACGTCACTATTAAAAAGCGTGTTGGAAGTCAAACATAAGTCTGAAAAGCGTAATGGTATAACCTTGTATTTCTATTAATCTTGATTAATACTAACTACGTCATTGGAGTCGCTGAAGTTTCATCCTAATTCATAACCTCTTTCAAAGAGACAAGATCCTTAAGTTAAAAGTCGGAGGGGTGTGACTCGAACGTTCTAGCTATCATACATTATTTTCTTAGTACGTAATGCATTTTTCATTTACAACGAGTGTTGTGTCGGTCCTTATTTAGGACAGAGGGCTGTGGTCCAGTCAGTACGGTCCCATCTAGTCCAGTCCCACCTGTGTGATCTTAAAGAAGCTAATCCCTTGTGACGCCAATGATGGCTTTTTTCCTGTTTTAATTATTCATTTATATAATAGAATGAATTATTTAACTAATTAACATTATAATATGTTCGTATTAAATTGTAATATAATGAAAAAAATTATACTTTCTGCAAGATATATGCAATTATCTTATTACATAATTCATATATATTATTTATCTTAACAAACCATCGTATTTTTTATGAAACATTTCAAGGACTGGTTCCAGGGTAAACAGTCCTATGGACCGATCCCGAGGACAGAGAATCTTAAGGACCGGTCCCTCGGATTGAAAGTACTAAGGACCTATAGGACCGATCATTATACTGGACTGGACCAAATAAATATTTATTTATTTGGTGTTGTCCACTTTGTCTTAGTACAGGTCCTATGTGTCATTAGGACCGTCTATCCTTGGGACTTGTCCTTAAGACCGTTGGTCCTTGGGACTGGTCCTTAACTGTCGTTAAGTTAAATAACTTGTAATTATTTATTAATTCAAGCTAATTGCAAATACATTGTTAATTTTAATTATAGGTTCCACAGATTTATGGATTATTTATAAATCTGTCAACTGCTTCTGTTCTAATGGTACTGAAATCGATTTATTATAAAACAATGGACAGTAATAACTTACTAATTAAATATAAGACGCGAAATAATAACAACAGACGTATGTATAGTTTAAGCTCTATATTTAGATTGAATGGAATAATTCAAAGAACAGAAAAAACCTCCTTTTCGGAGGGTAAAACAATCACCGGTTTGCTGATTATATTGATATGCAAAAGACTCAGATTTTAACAAGTTCCAATGATCCTCTTGCCTGTTTCGCTTTAATGTCTGACCCCTTACATGCCACGCATGATTTCTTTTGTAACACAGATACATTTTCGACGCTGTAGCAACGCCATTACTTCCCGATTGGTCGAGCAATCTAGGATGGCTTGTCTGCCCGTTACATCCTCTGCACACCATTGTCCTGCATTCCTGAGAGCTGATAATGCCCTGTCAGAGAGTACTCTCCTACCCGTCTTGCTAAAGCCTTGTGAAAACAACGCAACAAGTGGTTAGTAACGGCATTTCGAGCATCTCTCTTTCTTTGGAATAAGAGTCGTCCTACCTTTAACAAAGTCTACTGGCGACCAATCTGTTTCCGTTAACACACTTAAAACATCTCTCATTTTGTAAGGACACACTGTCTGCAGCTCTTCTAGCAGAACCCCGTCAGGTCCTGCCGATGAAGGATTCCCCTCCAATGCGGCATGGATCTCCTTGCAGTAACTCTTGACCAGCCCGACCTGGAAGGTAAAGCGGTTCCATTGTCCTCAACAGACGTGGCTGTGAAGAAATCTTCCCACCATTTCCTTTCCGAGGTACTTGCACCTAACAGTTTTACCAATGGGACTGGGATTTTCTCTGTCTATAAGTGGAATATTGCTATAAACAATTACTTTTGCATGAGTCATATCTAGAAAATATGTAGGACTTATTCAGATTCAAATTTTACTAGCCGTCCCCCAAATAAATTCAATGCTAATTCAAGCTAAACCAGAACACTCCATGATCACCTCTTCTAAGACCATATTGAAGAGGTACTTACTAAGTGGGTCCCGCTGCAATATGCCAGAATTTATTTTAGTAGCCCTCAACAGAGTTGTTGCGTTCATTAAACCTACTGAATATAAGAAACGATCCCCTACGGGATCTTTCTCTTTCTTAGAAAGTCTAGCCAGCCCTAGGATTTCTTAGCGAGTTGATATTCCTCCGACAGGGAGTACACTTGCTAAAGCCTTATGAAAACAACGCAACATATGGTTAGTCACGGTGATCGGACGAAAGTCCGATGCGGTTCCGAGCATCCTCCTTCTTTGGAATAAGAGTCGTCTTACCCTTAACAAAGTCAACCGGCAAACAATCTGTTTCCGTTAACACACTTAAAACATCTCTCATTTTGTATCGACACACTGTCTGCAGCTCCTCCAACAGAACCTCGACAGGTCCCAAATTCATTATATAATGAAAATATTACTGCTTTTTTATTAGTTGTTTTTTTACTACCCCCCTTAAGGAGGCTATCCTCCACTTTAAGAATGGGTGAAAAGGGTCGCAAACCTTTAGTTGTTTTTAGCTTTTATATTCTCTTATACAAATTCATTTTATTTAGGGTCCCGCCACGGACAGCCGTTCCCAACATGTTACCCTTCACACAATTAAACACATATTTTTTTCATTTTAACATATGAAAAATATATACAAATTACAAAGAGTCATTCATGGACCATGATAAAAATAGTAGAATGAAATTTTAGAAGTATGGCCATGAAAAAAGAAGGAAAAAAGTCAAATAGTGCTGATAAGAACAAGGCGGACATTGATATCTACAATCACCACAGAAAGCCCAACCATGTGGGTTGTGCTTTAGAACTTAAAAGGGGTTGAGGCGGGGGGAGTTTTGAAGGAAAGGTATTGCAAAATAGTATATTACCCCATGACCTCTAAATACAGTTGCAATAGCAAGGTAACCGGATCTATCTCATTTTTTTGTTACCAAAACCACAGCAAAGCACTTGCTAATGGAAGGTACCAAATTAAAATCATATAATTAATAATATATTATTTTTTAAGTATCATTGCAAAAAAGATCACGTATTCTGTAATTAAAAAAATATTTGTATTTCTATTTACCATTGATGAGTGTACATTATATTGTATATATATATATATATTGTGTATTAGTGTAGTTCAAGTATTATAAAGAAATAGTGTAGTAATATTCAAAGATAATTAACTATGGTACGACTTGAAGCAGTTAGCTTTATTGTTTATACAAAGATTGATCTTGCACTTTTCGAAAATAATGTTTGTCCTCCCATCACAGTTTGCTTTCATGCATCGGGTTCTTTTGCTTTCGAACATTGGTAAGTGTCCAATAATTCCATCCTTGTGCAACAGATCTGATGGGCGAGAGCAACACTTTTTGGAGGCATATGGACTCTCAGATGATAAAGGTCTACCTCTTTTCTTTGTCTTTTCAAGTCGAAGGCAAGAAGTAGTTTGAAAGTACCTAATGACATTATTTCTTTTGTCGGTAAATTCAAGTTATCAGCATCTCTTCTGTACATTAGCCATGAATTTACAACGGTCATATCAGTCATGTGCAATATCAACTTCGTATAGTATTTCTTTGACCGTACTGTAATTCTATTCTAGCAAAAGTTGAAATCACATTTACTACCTTATTGTCGAGCCATTTTACATAAACAGTTTCTGGATTATCCTGTATAATTTTTGCACTTTCGTATGCACCCCTGCCATTTTTCAGAATCCGTTTTTGGCATTTGTTATTTTTTGGCATACCCACTAATCTTGGTGGTCTTACCGTTCCACAGCACCATATATCCCGACTTGCTAGATGCTCCAGTATTGATAATGAAGTGAACCAATTATTGAAGAAGAGAAGGTGGTTTATATTTGTTGGGATAGTTTGAGCCAAATGCAGAACAATGTTGGCACATTGTTTGAGGTCTGGTACAGAAGGATCGTCTACTGGTTTAAATTTCCCTATGTAGGGGATGAAGTCGTAGGTCATGCGTTTAGAATCTGATAGAAGAAAGAACTTTTATCCCATTTTTTGGCTTCCTTGGAATATACTCTTTCATGGACGAACTTTCCTTTGAAAGGAACTAGTTGCTCATCCACACATAGATTCTGTATCTGCGGAATTGTTTGAAACTTTTCTCTTCGATTATTAATCATTGGCCGTATCTTCCAAAAACGTGTCAGAATTGATTAAACCATTTTGTCGTAGAGAGTTGTCTACCATGTGAAAATTAATTTTTATTGCCTCAAATCTGTCACGACCCATTATTTCTCTAGCTATATCAGTCATTGCGATAAATTTTTATTTCAGTGCATTGTTGTATTGGGCAGCTTGCTGATGGAGAAGTAGAATACTAATCCAATCCATTGTTCTTGTTACATGAGTGTAATATTTAGTGGTTTATTGATGTTCTGGGCTGAATATAAATTAGTTTCTCTGCCTAACAAATCTAAAAAACCATCAGAATAGAAACTGCGTGAAGTACTGTAGTGGATTAAGTATATCAAAAGAAGATGGAAGTTCTGGACCAAGAAATTATGGGATTTTAGTTTCCCCATTCAGAATAGAAGTTCCATTTACTACTATTATCCTGTGTCCTTCCTCTTCCATCTATAGCATCAGCAATTTCTGGCTCATGAGTTTCAACTACACCTGAAGATTCATCAAATCTTTCCATAGTAAATTATCCGAACTTTCAAGTCTTTCTGGAGTAATAGATCCTTCATCTCTTTCTGGGGATTGTTCTATCATGTCTTATCAAAATTCATTATTTGACATATCACTATTTTTAACAACACTTGTAAGTACATTTATCGTCTGAGATCTCTTGCCTCTATATAATTCAGAAAACATAATAATATTTTATAAATATAACTATTATGTAGCACAATTTTGTTTAGGTATATGTTATGCAGTCATTCTAAGTATTGTTATAATAAACTATGTTTAAAATAGTTTATAACACATAGTAAGACAATTTGCCTTTACTGTATATATAAATATAAAATAACAATTTACATATATGCAATGATGTATGTGAATTATTAAATCATAATAACAAATATGAATTGAAAAATCATGTTCATATAACGGATTGACAGTGATTTTTATTCAAAGGAGTATCACTCTGCATCGTAAGTTTGAAGCACTTAAGACAATTTACAAAAACTCCTTTAGAACTGGGCCTCCTGAATGGTTCAATCCTGCTACCGGAACATCCGGAACGCTCAATAAACGCTGCCTAGGCATTACTTCCCCTTCGGGTATCGTAAGCTCTTTATCATGCATGTTTCACTTTTCTATTTAAAACTGACAAGTCTCAATGGCAGGGGTGATAGAAATGAAAACATAAGAAAAACTTACCTCTCATTTTGGAAGTTCTCATACAGGGAAGATATATGCGTCATAAAACTTCATTGTAGACAGACTACTGCATTTTTGTGTCTCAGGCACCTCGACCCTCGAAGTATACAAACCGAAAACTTGATTAGATGATCTTTAGTGAAATTTCGAGTGACTCAACGATTACTAGTCAAAGGCAATACTTAACCTACCGTCTCTGGTGTTCACCAAATCATCACTTTCATTCACCATGGAGTCTTGCCACATTCGATACTGGAAGCATAAAATGTAGACCTGATTCCAAAGAAGTGGCCTAATCGGTTGACCCAACTTAGCCTTCCAATCGTGAACCTACCTCTTACAATAAGTGCCTCAGAGGTTCATGATTAAAGGGATTACATGTAGCACTTCATGTTTTTCAAAGCCATTAATCTGACTGAGGCTTCCACGGGACAATGACTTATTAAATTTGAACTTCTTTGCTCTGTAGACACGATCCAGAGATAAAAGATCACCTATAATAGCCGGGTTAATGATAGCGGCCACATTGCCTTTTACAGCCATGAGGTCGGGGCTCAAAACAAAACCAAACTCAGCACCAACAACTTGTTCCTGCTCAACGAACCATCCGTCCTCCTTAAGAGCCTTTGCTATTCCACGAACCATGTTATTATGTCTCTCCCTTCTTTTTCCTGAACCCCTTATCATACTTGAAGCACATGCCTCAGCGTGGGTGGAGCCGAGCCACATGTTCTACATATGCTTAGTCCTCCTCTTTTGTTGACGACAGCTTTCCAAACCTCAGTCTCAAGCGCACCCGACTGCACTTTGAGGGCCATGCGCAGAACAGAAACAGGCAAATTTAACTCAGTCTCCGTGAGGAAACGTCCAGTAAGGCACCCCTTGTGGGCAAGGTGAAGGCCCCTTGCAACGTTAAACTTACTCATTCTCTATGCACTGTGAAGCCGCTCACTCAAAGGAGCAGAAGATTTTATTATGCTACCAGTCGAGTCTCTTAAATCCACTTCAAGAAAATGCTTCAGTTACCCCAGATCATTCTTTCCCAGACTCAAATGGACTCTATACTTCTGCTCAGCCGCTCGCTGAACAAAAGAACAGAAACCCATTCCACCATTCTTGACTTTCATTTCGAAAAAACAGTTTGGGGTCCATCGAAGACGGAAGTATTTCTTGAGCCACGTCCTAAGCACCTTGTTGCTGATCTTGGCCTCTCTAAGCTCAATGTTGCCTTTAGTCAGAGCATGAATATACTTCGGCAGTAGGAATATTCTGATGACGTACAGCTTTTTACAGAGGAGACCTGAAGGTTGTTCAAATGGCGAAGACGAATCCGAAGGTATTCTGAGAGGCTAGCACTTAGCACAAAAGGTTGTCCAAGGTACTTGCACCTGACAGTCTTACTAAGGGGACTGATGTGTGAAAACCTTGATATTTCATCTGCTATTTGCCGTATAACTACTATAATGCCCGTCTATGGAATATAAAACAACTACAACTTGGTGGTTCATCTAACGTCCATAACAGAGAATTTAGAAATAGTACAAATTTTAGAAGGCAAATCTATGTTTTAGGGAAACTTCACATTGTTTACTCCTATGAAAATCTTGCATCCTACGGTTAAGATGATGAATTAATACTCAAGTCTCTTCAAGTCTCACTGTCCTTTGTATATTCAATTTTGTTCGAATGGATCCATTTCCATCTAAATATTAATGATAATTTTTATATTTATAGAAATTTGAGTCCAGGAACTTTCTTTATAAATTTCATTTCAATAATCTATTGTATCTATTTTCCAATAAGAAGGAAATTTAAAAGTCCAATGTTCAATATCCATAATGTATAATTATTCTATTATATAATTTAAAAAAATAATAAAATTAACATGAAGATATACGTATCACCTAGATAAGTGTGTATTGAAATTGTCAAATTTATAGATATAAATTTTATTAACCTAAAAAAGTACTGTATCGCAAAATTTATATACTTAAAAAATTATTATTATATTATGAAGGACATAGCTCCGAGTACCCTAGGGCCTTGTAAGATGTGGGCTTGCATTTTTTACCCAATCTACCGATTTAAAGCGTGCTATTTTTTATTTGGTAATTATATACATCCCCTCATCCATTCTGAGAAATTCATCAACTGCAATTGTGGATGGGTGATAGTGGTTTACCCCATCCTCTGTGATTACTTTTTTTAACTGTTATCTACCATTTCCAAGGATCTTTCGATTTCTGCCATCTTCTTTTGAAGCAGCAGATAACTTAATGACACATCCCTTATAAAATGCATTAACCCTGCGTTGATTATAAAGCCGAAATCGAACTGCTGGCAAACACAGCAATACAGTTCATTCGGGACTTCCCTGACAAATCTGAGGATGATATGAGGGATCATGTCTGCATGAAGTTCTCCTATAGTCCGAGACGATCTGTCATAAAACGCCTTCAGAATCCAGACCACTTAAAGAAAGTAAAGTTGGCCATTTCTGCTCAAAGAAGGCTTGAGAATACCACAACTGAATTGTCAAGTGACTCTTCTGTCAGTTCACGTTGTGCATACATTACTACAGACACATCTGTGTCTGCGACTGACTCACCTGCTGCCCCTCAAGGGCCTACAGAGGTGATTGACCTTGAAACATCTCCTGTGCTTAATCCTTTTATTGATTCTCAGGAATCCTTGAGGAATGAAGGCACTACCATATTGACACGTCCTGCTGAGATGTCAACTCTTAATGGCATTGCTGGACGTAGACGCGAAATTAAACGACCTATGGAGACTAATGGCTTAAAGCTGTTGAGGCGGGAGTATAGAAACCCCATTAATGACACACTCATCAGGAGCCCGTCTGAGCTATTAATCCGACAACCTTGGCCTAATTTCAATGACCTACTTAAGGTTATTGTGGAATCCAATGTTGGGTTGAGAAAGGGTAGGGCAACTGATGTACGACCTCGACGGATAACACCCTCCTCAACCGCGAGGTCGACCTGTGCAAAGTCCCTTAATTGGGACTTCCCTAAGACCGCACGAGCCATACTATAAGGTGACCCCCTTGATGCCAATAACAAGATGCCAGCTGTGTTTGCTGCTTCCTGGAAAACCTACTTTGAGCGTCCCTCCCAGAGCGATGAACGCAATGTACCAGAACCACTCCAAGTGTACGTATCATTGTTAGCACCCATCCCTCTAGAGGAAGTCAGAAAAGCTCTCCCATCTAGAAATGCGGGGAAGGACCCCCCTTGGATGGAACGGTGCAGCTACCTATAATATAGATAAAGAGTGGCTTGTGTCAGTATTTAACTCTGCACTTCTTAGGGGATCATTGCCGGACGTTTTACTGAAGGCAAAAACAATGTTCATCCCAAAGACTCCCACCCCAACAGCATGGTCTGACTTTAGGCCCCTTATGGTCCTCCCTCATGTAACTCGAGTCCTACATAGGATCCTAGAGAAGAGGTTGAGGATTGTACCATACGCCAGGGTCCAGAAGGCCTTTAGCAAGGTTGATGGTATCTCAGAAAACACTTATGTGCTTGATGAGGCCATTCGGCATTCTAAGAGGTCTTTTGAGTCCATCTCTTTGGCTTTCTTTGATATCAGGAAGGCTTTTGACTCTGTGAACCACCAGTCAATCGTGCGTGCACTCACCAAGGCTGGGGTTCCACAAGAGATTACCAATTATCTGTCTTACGTCCTGTTGCATGCCTAGACGGAGTTCAATAACTTGACTGAAGTGGGTTATGGTTCGGGTATCCTCCAGGGCGATCCAATCTCCGGGTTAGTCTTTAATCTGGTCATTGATATGGTCTTGGAGGATATGATTTCCCATAGTCCATTTCGGTTGAATGGAGATGAGCTATCGTGCTTACTATTTGCCGATGACATAGTGTTGATATCCTCTACCAGTAATGGCCTAAAGGCCTCGGTAAACTCTTACGTTGCTGTGTTGGTTTGACACCCAATGCAGCTAAATGCGCCAGCCTTACAATTAAGGGACTACGTAGTCAAAAGAGATTCGTAGTTGATCTTGAGTCCACGATTAAGGTGGGGATACTTGTATGCCTCAACTGAAATCAGAGGACTTTTATAAGTACCCTGGGCTCAACTTCTCCTCTAAAGGTTTATTAAGGTTGTCCCCCTCTAAGAGGGCCGTGATGATGCTTAATCGTTTAAGGACTGCTCCAATATCATCATTTCACAAGTATATTATCCTGAGAGATCACCTGACTCATAAACTCACTTTTGAGATTGTGAGGGGTAAGGTGCCTCAAGGGGAATGCAAAGTGATTGATGTTGAGGTATGTAAAGCAGTTAGGGAGTAGACTGGACTTTTCCATAACACCCCGACCGCTTTATTTCATGCTAAAATTGCTGATGGGGGGCTTGGAATCTTTCAATTTGTACCAAGAGCAATCTTGGCTAGGAATTCACGTGTTCAAGCCTTAAACTGGTCAAATGACCCTATCATAAGAGCAATACTGCAAAATAATCCAGCTCAATATACCTCTGAGCCTGTTACTGTGAGAGGATGTCAGCTGCATCAGCATTCTACCTTGGATAAGCTTTATGCTGAGAATCTTGCCTCCCATGTGGATACAAGAGGATTGGCGTCGGCTGTTCAGGGGAAGAACTTTGGGTTTCTCTGGTCTTACAGGAAAAAGGTCTCTGACTTCCAGTTTAGGTCTGCAATTCAGATTATGGGTGGGTCGGTTAAGACTAAGAGTAAGGCGGCCAGATTTACTCAATTTAGTGACAGCAACTACTGCCCGTCTTACCCTAGGTCCATAGATTATTTGGGGCATGTCCTACAAGTTTGCATAAAAACGGGCAACTTGTGTACAGGTCGGCGTGACGACATCCAATCCATGGTGTCTAGGTCACTTGTTGAGAAGGGTTTTGTTGTAGTTGAGGGGAGTGTTATCCTGATTGACAACACGACTATTAAACCAGACATGGTTGCTGTTAAGAACAATATGGGTTATATTATCGACCCCACCATTGTGAGCGACCTGGGGACCCTGACTGATTACGAATTACTTAAAGCACAAAAGTACGGTTCCCCTACTGCTATTGAGGCCATCAGGTCTCATAACAACCTGAATCCTGAGGTCCAACTCTCTGTCTTACCCTTTGTCACGAATTGGAGAGGTATAATCTCAAAGAATTCCTATGTCTCATTAAATGAAACTTTGGGGATTTCCCCTCTTTATATTCAATACATTCAGCTAAGAATTCTCTCTTGTGGTTACCATATATATAGATCGTGGTCGCCTGACTATGAAGCTGCCCACAATTGAGTTAGGTATTTATCTAAAAGTATAAAAAGTATGTTTTATATGTAATTATCTGAAAACGTACATGTACCATATGGGTGTGATGCGGACTCTATGCCTCTCACACCCGAAAGTGAATCAATCTATATCATAAAAATGATTGAGACTCTTTTCATTAACATTCGTACTGTCTTCCTTTTTCTCTCCTTCAACTTACACTGTAGTCATATCCTTAGTTCGGACATAGGCCTTGCTTATACTGTTCTGATTCTGAGTGTTATATTTATTGTGCTGTAAGGTTGATTTTTTCTTTTAGTCGAGCCCTATTAATGTGTGTTTTCGTGTGTGCTTACTCATTAATTAATTGATATAATTGTGTATTTTTGTCTTTTTTTTTAGTATATACTCTTCCCCTTCTCATTTTTTCTGTCTGTATAATTATTCTTTTTGTTCTATTTGTGTGGGAGAACTAAATATAAATAGTTCAGCCCCCCTCCCTTTTAGATAACTCGCATGAGGCTTTTAACTCCTCAATGCTGTGATTGTCGTTTTGCTGCTGTGTTGGGGAATACCTAGCTTGCTGTAAGACATCATCCTTACCTACAATCCCAAATAACACTTTCCTGCTATTTCCTTTCCCAGACTAAAGTTTTGCCTTCTTTCTCTATTTTTAGGCCGAGGATGAATACATTCAAAACTAATGCCAGTCTACTCAACCTTTTAATACCTCATATGATCGGTCGATGTCATTGGTCTTATGGTGCTGGATCGTCGTCCCTTATCAGGAGACTGGATGGACGTCACCTATTAAATTTGTTAGAACTATACTATATTATAATGGCTATTTTTTATTTATTTAAATGTTGCAGGGCATGCCCAATTATAATTATTAGTATTGTTTAAATCTTTGTGTAAGGCATATTCTTATCAAATGTGGAATATGTATTTTATGCACCTCATACTTAGGGAGGGTTATGGCGGAGTTGCATCAGCTCGTACTCATATCCGCAGCAGGTCTCCGAGGTGAACAGCCTCTGGTCGATAGAATAATGTAGGTAAGGGAAGTCGGCAAATTGGATCCGTAACTTTGGGATAAGGATTGGCTCTGAGGACTGGGATAATCGGGCTTTGTGTAGGAAGCAGTTGTTTGCTCATCGGTGGGCCTGGACGAGTGATATCGTTTATTTAGTGTTGCAAATTCGGTCCCATTCAAGAGCCTCTGTGGATTACCTAAGCTACACATGTACTTGAGGGGCAACTTTCTTGTATTCATGTTTGGCTATCAATTAACAGTCAACTCAGAACTGGCACGGACAAGGGGAATCTGACTGTCTAATTAAAACAAAGCATTGTGATGGTTGGAGAGCAATGATGACACAATGTGATTTCTGTACAGTGCTCTGAATGTCAAAGTGAAGAGATTCACCCAAGTGCGGGTAAACAGCGGGAGTAACTTTGACTATTTTTCGGCAACGGCCATATCATGTTGAAAGAACCAATTCTCGTCCGATCATTGAAAGTTAATCAACATTGAGTCAGGTCAGTACTTGGATGGGAGACCGCTTGGGAATACCTGATGCTGTTGTCGTTTTGTACTTGCTTTGGCAGTACATATACTAAAATTGGAACAATACAGAGAAGATTAGCATGGCCCCTGCGCAAGGATGACACGCAAAATCGTGAAGGGTTCCACATTTTTTTGGATGTCCTAGAGAGCTGCAGTTCACAGTCTCAAGTCAGAGGCTTCAGTATCAACACATTGGGATCTCAATTTAAATCATTATTTCGGTGATTTCAACACGGCTTCACGAAATTTAATCAGTCAGCACATTGGAAAACACGTCCTGCTCTTCTCCTAGTGAAAAATCGATTGATTTCAGTGTCAAAGAAAGTTAATTTGGATTTGTGGGCCTGCCTTTTGTAACATTCAAGTTATCTCGTCCTCCTCCACCTCTGTGACGTTCTTATTCCTACAAACTCTGTCAACCTACAAAGAGACTTGCACTCAGCCTTAGGATTAAACCAGGTTGTACTGCCTTTAGATTATTAGAGTGAAGAGTAGCAATTTCTTCTCTCTCCTTTTCCCTTTTCTGTAAACAATATAAAAGGTTTATTATTTATCCTTTTTGTCTTTTCCTTTTTCCTTTTTGTCATACAAGTTTGAGTTTTTTCCTCTAACCTGTGGTAAGCAACTGTCACGTTACATTGTATTGTTATTTGCTTGTGTTGAGCTGTTATACCACCTCATACATATATTTAAAAGTAAATTCCTTATTAAATTCTAAATTCTTTTTCTCCTACATACATTTATTTTCTTGTGTTTTGTGTTCTTTAATTATTTTACCCCCCAAATAGAATTTATAATGAGCTCACAGAACGTACTATGGATTGACTCCACCCAGTTGGACTGTCCACTGTGTGACTTTATTGCAAAAGCCAATTCCGGCTTATGGGTGCATATTAATGCAATGCATCCCTCAGAGTGGGAGGAGTATAAGATAAGGCATTATGCCTCGAACCCCTCCCCTCAATGGGATGAAGATACTTATAGGGCCTTAGCCTCATGGAGAAACACCTTATTAAGGAGCGCTCCTCTGAGGCTAAGCAGAATCTACATACATGGCTGTCACCACTTTTCGCCATATCATGTGATGATGTGGTGAAGATGAGACATCGCCAGGCATATCTCAACATCTTTGATGAGATCCAAATTGCCCCATTGATGCTGAGACAAGGGAACTCCTGTCAAAGCTCAAATGTGTCAACAGATGGGTTAAAGCCGAAATCGAACTGCTGGTAAACACAGCAATACAGTTCGTTCGGGACTTCCCTAACGAATCTGAGGATGATATGAGGGATCATGTCTGCATGAAGTTCTCTTATCGTCCAAGACGATTTGTCATAAAACGCCTTCAGAATCCAGACCACTTAAAGAAAGTAAAGTTGGCCATTTCTGCTCAAAGAAGGCTTGAGAATACCACAACTGAATTGTCAAGTGACTCTTCTGTCAGTTCACGTTGTGTATACATTACTACAGACACATCTGTGTCTGCGACTGACTCACCTGCTGCCCCTCAAGGGCCTACAGAGGTGATTGACCTTGAAACATCTCCTGTGCTTAATCCTTTTATTGATTCTCAGGAATCCTTGAGGAATGAAGGCACTACCATACTGACACGTCCTGCTGAGATGTCAACTCCTAATGACACTGCTGGACGTAGACGCGAACTTAAACGACATATGGAGACTAATGAGACACCCATCTCTAAACGAAATCAAAGCCCTCTGACTGTTCCCATACTGAACCTGGGTAGGAATAACAATGTATCTATCAATCCCACCCATTGTTCTATTCCTGTTGACCCCCCTGTTGTTCAGAGACAAACTAGACTTCAATCGACTTTGACTCCTGAAGACCATGCCCAAATGTTGAGTAACCTCAATAGGGCTATGGATGTTCAACTTAACCGACTGCCTACACAAGGACGGAGACTAGTTCGGACAAACACTAGGCAGCCCACATCACCTACGACTTTACCTACACCTGCTTCTAATGCAGCTACGTTTGAAATGGAGCAAAGCAAACCTTGCCTCTTCGAACCCGGCTGCTGAAGCTGAGGCTATGTCATTACTTCGTGCTGCAGTCAGTTCTTATCAAGACCAACTCCCAGATAATATCTGAGCTTGAGTGTCAGGGTGTCTGTCAGCATGTTGTAATGAATATAGCCCGTAATAATAATACTCTAAACGTCAATCCACAGCCTATAGCTTCTTCTTCTGCGCCTCACGGTCGATGAAGTTAATAGAGCTAGAGACAGAAAGATTACTAGACATCTTAATCTTCTCTCATTTAGGGAGCAATTACCAACTGATGCTTCCCAGGTGAGATCTTGGGTTCAAACGAACCCATTATACCTACCTTTTGCCTGTGGACGTCTCTCTAGCTACTTAAGAGACAGACTACAAGCCAACTACCGACTAGACATAGTGACCTAGTAACGAACCTCCATGGAAGGTTGAACTACTTAACTGCTTCTAGGACTTTTAGCTCTCTGTCGTCTAATGGCTTTAAGCTGTTGAGGCGGGAGTATAGAAAACCTATTACTGACACACTCATCAGGAGCCTGTCTGAGCTGTTAATCCGACAACCTGGACCCAATTTCAATGACCTGCTTAAGGTTATTGTGGAATCCAATGTTAGGTTAAGCAAGGATAGGGCCACTGATGCACGACCTCGACGGATAACACCCTAGTCAACCGCGAGGTCCACCTTTGCTAAGTGCCTTAACCGGGATTTCCCTAAGGCCGCACGGGCCATACTTCAAGGTGATCCCCTTGATGAAAATAACAGGATGCCAGCTACGTTTGCTGCATCTTGGAAATCTTATTTCGAGTGTCCCTCCCAGAGTGATGAACGCATTGTCCCTGAACCACCTCAGGTTTATATGTCATTGTTAGCTCCTATCACTGTTGATAAGGTTAAAAAAGCTCTCCCATCTAGGAATGCGGGGAAGGTCCCCCTTGGATGGAACGGTGCAGCTACCCATAATATAGATAAAGAGTGGCTAGTGTCAGTATTTAACACTGCACTTCTTAGGGGATCATAGCCAGACGTTTTACTGAAGGCAAAAACAACGTTCATCCCAAAGACTCCCACCCCAACAGCATGGTCTGACTTTAGGCCCCTTACGGTCCTCCCTCAGGTAATTCGAGTCCTGCATAGGATCCTTGAGAAGAGGTTGAGGATTGTACCATACGCCAGGGTCCAGAAGGCCTTTAGGAAGGTTGATGGTATCTCAGAAAACACTTTTGTGCTCGATGAGGCCATTCGACATTCCAAGAGGTATTTTGAATCCATTTCTTTAGCTTTCCTTGATATAAGGAAGGCTTTCGACTCTGTGAACCACCAGTCAATCGCGCGTGCACTCACCAAGGCTGGGGTTCCACATCAGATTACTAGTTATCTGTCTTACGTCCTGTTGCATGCTCGGACGGAGTTCAATAACTTAACTGAAGTAGGCTTTGGTTCGGGTATCCTCCAGGGCGATCCGATTTCTGGATTAGTTTTTAATTTGGTCATTGATATGGTCTTGGAGGATATGATTTCCCATATTCCATTTCGGTTGAATGGAGCTGAGCTATCGTGCTTACTATTTGCTGATGACATAGTGTTGATATCCTCTACCAGTAATGGCCTACAGGCCTCGGTTAACTCTTACGTTGCTGCTGCTGCTCGTGTTGGTCTAACACCTAATCCAGCAAATTGCGCCAGCCTTACTATAAAGGGGCTACGTAGTCAAAAGCGATTCGTAGTAGATATTGAGTCTCACGATTAAGGTGGGGGATACTCGTATGCCTCAGCTCAAGTCAGGGGACTTTTATTAGTACCCTGGGCTCCCCTTCTCCTCTAAAGGTTTATTAAGGTCGTCCCCCTCTAAGAGGGCTGTGATGATGCTTAATCGTTTAAGGACTGCTCCAATATCATCATTTCACAAGTATATTATCCTGAGAGATCACCTGACTCATAAGCTCACTTTTGAGATTGTGAGGGGCAAGGTGCCTCAAGGGGAATGCAAAGTGATTGATGTTGTACGTAAAGCAGTTAGGAAGTGGAATGCACTTTTCCATGACACCCTGACCGATTTATTTCATGCTAAAATTGCTGATGGGGGGCTTGGAATCTTTGAATTTATACCAAGAGCAATCTTGGCTAGGAATTCACGTGTTCAAGCCTTAAACTGTTCAAATGACCCTATCATAAGAGCAATACTGCAAAATAATCCAGCTCAATATACCCTGAGCCTGTTACTGTGAGAGGATGTCAGCTGCATCAGCATTTTACCTTGGATAAGCTTTATGCTGAGAATCTTGCCTCCCATGTGGATACGAGAGGATTGGCGTCGGCTGTTCAGGGGAAGAAGAACTTTGGGTTTCTCTGGTCTTACAGGAAAAAGGTCTCTGACTTCCAGTTTAGATCTGCTATTCAGATTATGGCTGGGTCAGTTAAGACTAAGAGTAAGGCAGCCAGATTTACTCAATTTAGTGACAGCAACTACTGCCCGTCTTACCCTAGGTCCATAGATTATTTGGGCATGTCCTACAAGTTTGCATAAAAACGGGCAACTTGTGTACAGGTCGGCGTGACGACATCCAATCCATGGTGTCTAGGTCACTTGTTGAGAAGGGTTTTGTTGTAGTTGAGGAGAGTGTTATCCCGATTGACAATTCGACCATAAAATCAGACATGGTTACTGTTAAGAACAATATGGGTTATATTATTGAACCCACCATTGTGAGCGACCTGGGGACACTGACTGATTACGAATTACTTAAAGCACAAAAGTACGGTTTCCCTACTGCTATTGAGGCCATCAGGTCTCATTTCAACCTGAATCCTGAGGTCCAACTCTCTGTCTTACCCTTTGTCACGAATTGGAGAGGCATAATCTCAAAGAATTCCTATGTCTCATTAAATGAAACTTTGGGGTTTCCCCTCTTTATATTCAATACATTCAGCTAAGAATTCTCTCTTGTGGGTACCATATATATAGATCGTGGTCGCCTGACTATGAAGCTGCCCACATTTGAGTTAATCTATGTACTTGATTATAATAGTTTAAAAAGTGTATTTATTATTAAAGCGTACATTTGTCATATGGGTGTGATGCAGACTCTATGCCTCTCACACCTGAAAGAGAAGCATTTTATGACTGATTGAGACTCTTTTCTTTTTCATGTATATATGTAATCTCTTCTTTTCCTCTACTTACACTCAAGTCATATTCTTTATTCAGACATAGCCTGTGCTTATACTGTTCTGATTCTGAGTGGAGTGTTGCATTTATTGTGCTCTTAAGTTGACTTTCTTTTTCGTTAAATTGAGCCCAATTAGTGTATGTTCTTTGTGTGTGCTTACTCAAAATTTAATTAATGTAATTTTGTTCTTTTTGCTTTTTATTTTTCTTTTGAGTATTGTTCCTCCCATCTTTCCCTCAGTAAAATTAATAGTTTTCTTTTTAATTCTATTTCTGTAGGTGAATGTAATATAAATTAATTTACCCCCCTTTCTTGATAACTCACATGAGGCTTTTAACTCCTCATTGTTGTGATTGTCATTTTGCTGCTGTGTTTGGGAATGCTTAGCTTGATGTATGACTACATCCTCATCTACAATCTCTATTAACACATTCCTGCCTTATCCTTTTTCCTTTTCCAAACTAAAGACTTGCACTCTTCCTCTATTTCTAGGCCGAGGATGAGTACCTTCAGATATTATATCCATCTTCTTCTGGATTATGGTTTATGCATCTTCGTTTCTCTCAAATGGATGAAGACCAACCATTAAACTTCCTGTGATGTTATACTTATAGTTTCCTTCTGGTTTATGCATCTTTGTCATTCTCAAAATGGATGAAGATTAACCTGTAGACTCGTCGTGGATGAATACATTAAATTTATGGTGCTGGATCCCTTATCAGGAGATGCCGTCACCTATTAAATTTGTTATATAACTTTGTAATATATTAATGGCTACTTATTTATTTAAATGTTGCCGGCAATCCCGAGTTATAATTATTATTATGTACTGAATACGTGTGCTGATTTAATTCTTACTAATGATCGAATTTGTATCTAATGCACTCCATGTTAATGTCTTATTTATAATCATCTTTAAAAAATGTTTTCTATATTATGTGAAGACTGGACTCGAATACTTACAATGCAAATCATATTCTTCACCACTGTGGATATGTATCTATGCATTCTCTTACCTCACAACAACTGTAAATACTTTCAATATCATCATACTTCTCTTCTACTTCTTCTCAATGACCACCTTGGTATTACCAGGTCTTTTAAATGTGGTCGTCTTCTATGCCTTCTTCCTTTTTGTATATATATATATATTTCATGCTAATGGTTAATTTTTGTCTTGTTCTATCCTTCATGTATTTATCTATTTATTAGAGTATTGCTCGGCAATGTTTTCTTTTGTATGTCTTGTTGTATATATGACAATAAATGTTTTAGGTGTGGGGGGAGAACAGGTTCGAGAATGACAGCCCGTGGTGGGGCTATATAAGTGCTATAGAGTGCCCTTTCTGGCACTGTAAGATTATTAAATCAAGGGATTGAGACCCACTGCTCCATCAGCCGGAGCAGGGTTATCACTGTCAAAGAGATAATTAATTTATTACGAAAATTTAAAATTAACTTTTTTAAAGGACAATTCTTTTTTGTTGTGGTTCTCGTTCCTGTTTCGTCCATAATCACTCCTTGTAGCCAAATGCCTCGTCATCTAATTAAATTCTCGTCCGATCATTGAAGTTAATCAACGTTGAGTCAGGTCAGTACTTGGATGGGAGACCGCTTGGGAACACCTGATGCTGTTGTCGTTTCGTACTTGCTTCGGCAGTACATATACTAAAATTGGAATGATACAGAGAAGATTAGCATGGCCCCTGCGCAAGGACGCACGCAAAATCGTGAAGTGTTCCACATTTTTTTGGGCGTCCTACAGAGGTGCAGTTCGGATTATTCTCTTCCACTACGCGCACTCCTTCTACTGAGTCGATTAGATCGACCCTCGAAATCGATCTCCGATTTTTCGAAAACCTTTCTAAGGATTGTCCGGATATCTACATCACAAATCACAATCAGTTCACCGAGGATCACTAGTTTTCATCGAGTCCAGAATAATACTTTTTCACGAACTTTAATAAATTTTTACCCTGCGTTTCTTACCATACCGGTGCCCCCTAACATAACAATCATTTGATTGTGGTCCCTTGAGAGCATAATCGGTGACCAGACACCACTTCAGAAAAATTGAAAAAGTGTGAAAACCTTGATATTTCATCTGCTATTTGCCGTATAACTAATATAATGCCACTCTATGGAATATAAAACAACTACAACTTGGTGGTTCATCTAACGTCCATAACAGAGAATTTAGATAATAGTACAAATTTTAGAAGGCAAATCTATGTTTTATGGAAACTTCACAATGTTACCACTATGAAAATCTTGCATCCTACGGTTAAGATGATGAATTAATACTCAAGTCTCTTCAGGTCACACTGTTCTTCTTATATTCCATTTAGTTCGAATGGATTTAATATCCGTTTCCATCTAAATATTAATTATAATTTTTACATTTATAGAAATTTGAGTCCATGAATTTTCTTTATAAATTTCATTTCAATAATCTATTGTATCCATTTTCCATGAACATGGAAATTTATAAGTCAAATGTCCAATATCCATAATGTATAATTATTCTATTATATAATTTAAAAAAATAATAAAATTAAAATGAAGTATCACTTGGAGAAGTGTGTATTGGGATTGTCAAATTTACAGATAAAAATTTTATTAACCTAAAAAAGTACTCTATCGCAAAATTTATTTACTTCAAAAATTATTATTATGTTATGAAGGAAATACGCTCTGTGTACACTGGGACCCTGTAAGATGGGGACTTGCATTTTTTACCCCATTTACCGATTTAAAACGTGCTATATTTTATTTGGTAATTGTATACATCCCCTCATCCATTCTGAGAGGGTCATTAACTGCGATTGTGGATGGGTGATAGTGCTTTACCTCATCCTCTGTGATTACTTTTTTTTAACTGTTATCTACCATTTCCAAGGATCTTTCGATTTCTGCCATCTTCTTTTGAAGTAGCAGATAACTTCTTGACACACCCCTTCAAAAATGCTTTATGGGTTGTGTGTATAATGGGATCTCTGTCGACTTTTCCCACTAATAATGATTGTGACATCATCTTGCCCATCATTAAAATTTAAATAGACCGAGTGCTTGTAGTTAGAATTGTCTCAGATTTAGAAGCAAATAGAAACATCAAGACTAAGGAAGGTATTCAATATATAATTTTTAACATTTCACGTCGTAGTAATACACATCTGTTTACTAATAAAGATGTGTTTTGAATGATTAGGTGAAATATTACTTACTTGGCCGTTCAGTAACATTAGCTATATTTACCACCTCTGTCCCACTAACTTTTGACTATAGCCATTGATTTATTTAGTACAGCCAATTGTAAAATAGGTATAATCTCCAAGGGTAGTATTCTTTGGATGCACTATTGTGTTCTAGGACACAAACCCTATCCTATTCATCATTACTTGAACTATTGTGACCGATTTTAGACAAATTTTACGTCTAATTTGCTTTATCAGTGTAGTAGTGCTCTATTTACTCCTTTTTTTTATCTTCTGCATCTTTCCATTGTAAAGAAATTATGTAAATGAAATTATGGTTTTTTTTGTTTGTAGTCATGTCGATCAAGACGAAAACCTTGTGTTTAGGGTACATTTGCGGTATATTGCCTAGATTTTTGACTTAAATCTGGAAAAGTTCGCTTAACCTCCTTAGTTAGAATTAGGCTAGGTGTTCAAAGGTTTTTTCATTAGTCATGATCTAAATGCTTTTGGTAAGACCCACAGCAACAAAATCCCAAGATAACCACTTCTGAGTTCTATAGGAGGAGGGTTATAATATCAAAGGCCTTTTTTTACAGAGACCTCATCAAGTTATCAGAAAAAAAAATTCTAGCCATAACGCCACTGCCAATCCAACATTTTCACCTACCGTAAGAAGTACAATGCTATATTGCCGTTTAATCTTCGCAGCCCATCATCTTCAAAAACTAGGCCTCACCATCACGCTTCCTTAACACAATTTTAAAGTAGTCTCTCACATCCGAGCACAGTTGGTCTGTTGAACCAAGCATACTAGGTGTGTGAATTGTGCAGCCAGTCTGCAATTTCAGATCATAAAAGTCTATGAAATACCTATTCTATGCTTAATAATGGATTTCAATTCATATTTCCATTATTTATATATGTGTTTTATATATATACAGAAAAATTTCAATTGAAGCTCTCTTGAAATCCTTCAAATAATCTAATGTATATACGAATGCTTCTGATTGTATTTAACGATGAATCAAAGAAAAATTAAAAATAAATATAACTTCCAATATTGTAAATAATATTTCATTTGAAAATAATTAATTACCTTTCCCCCCTCTCGTCATTCGACTTCCACTCCAAAAAAGAAGACTAAAGTAAGTAAAACCCCTAAAAAGTATAATAAGAAATTATTTTAAAAAATCTTTAAAAAGTCAATAATAGTGATTTAGAAAAAAACAACCAAAGTGAAAAATAAAGAATGAAGATGAAGAGAAAAATGAAAGAAATCGTAACAACCAGTAACTAAAATAAGTTGAGAAAGTTAATGAATATTAATAATTTTATTTAATAGTAAAACAAAACACATCATTGTATAAGAAAATAAGCAGCTACACATCAGCATGGTATGTGGATTGAAGTCTTGAGGAGGAACTTTATGGGGACGAATACAATATAATTCCTTAAGGCCATCACTACAGAAAGACCAAACTAGTTTAAAGGAAATCTGGTACCTAAGAACACAAATAAACGTATACTAAGTAAGTGTATTGTTTGGCTTAATTATATTATTAATTTATTCATTTTGTAATTAAAATGAAAGAATTCCCTGCAACTACCAATTTAATAGTTGCTGTTACAAGACATTTATTATAGCAAATTGGCCAGCAACATAATCAGTGGACACAAAATCGACCGGACTAAACCTGGCAGGAATATACATTTATGCTGGACAAACCAAGGTGCCTCTGTCACTATTGCTAAGGTTTAATTTCTAATTTATAAGTATCAGTTTCAACTAATATTAATTCCATATATTTTAATTTACATTTTTACAGACTCTTTTACGTATAAAAAATATACGACAAAGCAAAGGCCGAAAAGGAAAATTTAATAAATACCCACAAAATTATAATGTTTAAAGGAATCCCTGGAGGGATCATACAATACGGGCCGCTTTAAAATAATTTTGGCTCATTACAACAGCGTACGATACGCAAAAATTGATTTATTCAGAAAAGTTGGGCTCAACTATTGTTTGTATTATTTTGTGATTAAAGACATCAACCCATAAAATGGAGAACAAATCCCAAAACTCAAAAAAACAAAACAAAAGTCTACAGGAATTGATGTTCAAATATTCTATGGCTTTTTTTTATTTATTTTTCTCCACAGCGGATATCAAATCATTGTTGTGATCACATTGCCTTCTAATAAAGAATCTATAGTTTACCACGTACCTTTGTACATTATGATTAATATTATTAGTGAAATGCCTAAGAAAAATTCCCTATGGCTAAATTGACATTAATGGAGGCCATGAAATTTTGTCGAATTTGTCGATGTTAGTACTCTTACAATAACCCATCCAGAGTCCAACGACACTTTATGTCCTCGTCCCACATCAAGAATATGAACGCATTCGAACGACATCTGACTCATGAGGATTCAAGAAAACTCTAAATTTACCACCCACCTCCTTAAGATGGTTGTTTCATGTAATATACCTTTTTTTCACTGTGGGAACCCCAAGGTCTCGAAATTTATGAAGAAATATGTTGATAGAACTGTGCCTAATTAGAAGGATTATACATAGATTAATGAAGGTTGTCAGCAAGGATGTAAACACCAAAATTGAAGGATATTTTCATAGCTGTTGATGAGACGAAATACAATATGTAACGATCAGTGACAGCAATAATGATTGGAGGGCTGTTTCTTGGGTCGTCATTATCTAATCAACACGAAAGACATAAAAGTTGCTAATTCTATTAATAACGCAAATTTTGTCGTTTAAATTATCAACAAACTCTTGGCTTGGACTTTGATGAAAATGAGTTTTTAGCTTTTATGACGGATGGAGTGTCCTACTCTAAAAAAAAGGTGGCAACGTCCTTGAAAAAAGCTACCTCCAATTGAAAAATACTACTTCTGTAGCTCATGGACTCCTTAGCGTGGCTGAACTTGGACGTAAAAAAATCCTAAGACAAACGAGAGCTTATTTCAGAAGTTAAAAAAATGTTTTTGAATCCGAGGCAAACAAAACGTAACTTCACTACTTCTTACCAAATTTCGTTACCCTCCAGTACAAGAACAACGCCAACTGTATGCTCTCAAAGGGGATCTTAGCTTCAAATGGCGTGCAAGTAGTTTGTCTAACATCAGTTTCTTCGAGTATATACATACATTGCTTCATTGATTCGAACATGTTGATATGTAAGTATAAGTCGTTTTAAATACTGAACACATTAATTTACTTTTCTTTTTTAGCTTTGCAAATGACTTAGTGGACGATTCTACATGGAATTTGAAGTATGATAGGAAAAAGACGGATTTTATTTCTACTCATACTTAGTATATTTATTTCTGTATAAAAACGTCTCATTATATTTTGTCCCTAATAAGTTGTTGAATCCATTTGAAATACTTAATATTTATAACAAAATAAATATTTTTTATAATACTTAATCGTTTTTTTTTATATATATATATATTAATTTAAACACAATTCTTTAAAATAAAATCAAAATATACGTTATTGAACTGTAATTTGTATCTATATTTTGTTAGCGACTTTTATAAAATAGATATATAATAAAGAAATTTTGAAGTTTTTTTCAGGATTTTCACCAAGTAGATCAAGTATATTTTGAATTTGAAAATTATTTTTCATATCAACTCTTCAGGTATTATTTGAAATATAGAAGATTCCCATTTCTTTACCTGAATCACGTGATATTCTATCCTCCAAAATGATAGCATCATAGGCTGTTGATTTTTTAAATAAACTTTAATCAATAGTACCATGTGTCTCGCTCCCACCCTTTCCTTGCACTCGCTCGTATGCCCAGCCCTAACCATTGGCAATATTAGTGGGGTCACTAGACCCTTTTTGAGGGGGCTGAATTCCTCCTTCCCCTAACGATGAAAACTAGCATCGCCTCTGGGTAATATCACAATTTGAAATTCGCAAAACTATTTGAACACAAATAACTCCACGGATTATACATTCATGTGCTAAAGGGCTCAAATTAGTGCCATCAAAGAATGCAAGGATTTTATATTGGTTTGATTAATTCCAATAAGGTTAGGTGATTTATTCGGTATTAGTTTAGTAACAGAGACATATCTAAACGAGATGACAAGGATATTTTAAAATATATTTTGATAGTGTTGTGTCGGTCCTTATTTATTCGGTCATGTCCAGTCCAATATTAGGAGCAGTCTTTAAGCACGTCGTTACCTTAAGTGTATCACTCAACCTTTCCTCTACGAAGAAAGAGAAAAAAGGCCCGAAATCATCTGGTAGTTAGCCAAATAAGTCAAACATATCAATTGCCATTTATATCTTTTATACTCTTGGACCATCAATGCCATATTATTTCTTACCCGTTTTTAAAAAAGAATTACATATTATAAAAATCGACACAGTATATTATTAGATACTGTATTATAATATTGCTTGTAATATTTTATTAAAAGAGTAGTTATTATATTATTTCTGTGAAGAAATAGCCAATATTAAAAAGGCCAATATATAAATTATATTCACGACGAGGGATCAACAAGGAACTGTAAATATTCCTGTTCTTTTGGAAATGGAGTATAACTATAAAATAACTTATTACTTAGTGAATTTAACAAAAATAATAAATATGAAATAGCCATGAAGTATCAAGAGAGAAGAGTGAATCGACAGTTGACAACAAAATACATAGGGCATTTTTCTGTTAGCGAGGTTACGCCGTGTAAGACCGTTTGTCTTGTCTTTTTCCTTTAAGGATCGGTACTTGAGTCTAAAGGACTGAAGGGAAAGAGCAGAGAGACAAAAAATCAACAATACCGCCATTAATGAAAGGGATATTTAATTATTTTTTCGTGCCTAAAAAAAACTTAATTTGATCAGATTACGGATAGTGATTTTAATTAATTATTTGAATGAACGACTTTTTATTTGGGAATCGATTTCATGCATGATTGAGAAACGGTCGTTTGCCAAGTGGAATCAGTCCCTTCGCCTACTTGCATCAATTTTCATGTTTTCTTCAGAAATAGTTCGTAGATCCTCATTTTTATAGTAATTTTCAAATAACGTTCAACCCTCTGTCTCTTTAGTAACCAAGGACTGGCTCAGGAAAAATATGGCAGAGCTCACATCGTTCTGGATAATGATCTCTAAAGAGAATTAGAATATAGTCCATTCATTAATTACTCCTTGACACGTAGTGATTTTCTTAATGAGAGTTACAAAAAGTCTTAATTGCGATATATTAATTTCCTACTTTGGATAATTTTCTTTTTATTATTATTCAAAGGAGCATTATATATTATTTATCTTACCCCAAAAAATGTATCTATATAACAAAATAATGGGGATTTTTAAAATATACTTAAATAATTTGCATTGATTTATTACTTTGCCAGGCTATGTTAATAAACACAAATATAAAGAACTCAATAACTTTTTATTATTTTGTTCCACTGCTCTACCAAAATATATAAAAAATACTCAAATACATCCTTGATTTCCAAAATTATCTTTCAAAAAACACCTAAACTTCCCTACCCCCTCTATAAATAAAATAATAATCATTGAATTAATTAATAAAATAATTATTATCATTTCAAAGTTACTCCATAATAAATAAACTATAATTAATATCTTTAAAAAAATATTTTGAAAATTTTTTTATAAACAACATGTTAATTTTTTAAGTTGACATTTAATACTATTAAAAGTTCAGCCAAAACTACTTTAGATTGAGTTATGATTCACCTTGCAGAAAAAGATAATCTTTCAGAAGGATCAGACGATCCAGGAATTGAAAATACTTTTTAAAAACTTTGAAGAGCTTTGGAAAAGATTTTTATATAAAGACAGTAATGTATGTACTTTTGTATCAAAGGTATGAGGCATATTGACATTGCTTTATTATATGGTGTTAAAGAGCATGAATTAGCAGCAGCAAATCCACACTTTGGTATTAACCAAGCGGGTTTTTCTCCAAATTTCCAAAGTACGCTCCTACAAATGGGGTAGAAGAACTGAGAAATTACTACAATTACATATTATAAGTTCAAAAGACAATTTGTTATATTTTTATTTGTAAAGAAAGTTATTTATTAATTTAGATTTTATTAGATTTATTATTAATTCATAAATCACAAATTATTTGCTTCTAATATGAAGCCTTTTTTAGGTGAAGGTATACATTTGACTATTTGAATGTAATAAATGAATGTTTTTTTTCATAAAAATATGGCAAATGATCTTATATTATGACATTGTAGCCATTTATCAGTTCTTCTAACTCATTTGTAGGTTTCTAAGCTTATATGACTCACTTAAACTAATATTACAATTGTATAGCCTTGCTTTTTACTCTAACCTTTTTAAAGAGTACTTAAATCATCACGCTTTCAAATGATCAATTCTTGCAACTTGCTTCAGATTAAGATTTAAAATTGTACGGATCTATGAAAGCGACTCGCTATTTTTCTCAATTTTAGACACCAAAGGGCTTAATGCAAGATGATGTACAGACATTCTTTGTAAGGGGAAGAAGAAATTACCTGTATCAAAAATGGTGTTACGTTTTAGGTGATTTTTACAAGCTCAGGCGGGTATCGACGATTCTTAAAAAAAGGGGTTTTGCTCAGGTTTTGGCGAATGATGTCGATTGTGTTATTTGAATTAAAATAAGGAGTATTTTCCCCGATGATTTGCTGAGTGGCTGCTTATTCCTTTGATATATTGAGAATGTGGTTATTTGAAAGGTCAGTGCCAAACACTAAATAACCAAAAGCATTAGAACTTAGAATTGTATAAAAAATTTCTCCATTCCTGGTGAGGCTTAACAATTATATCTTTAAATTTTTTTAGATATATTTTAGATAAAACATTATCTACTCATACAGGTCCTCCTCTTAATTGAGACTGCAGTCTCTTTATGGAATTTGTGCTTATCTTATTGCTCTCTCAGCTGCTTGAAGCTAATATAAAGGAACGTTGTTAAGAGATAAGAGGCTCTCCTATACAATAATATTCAAAATTGTTAAAAGTACCAAGTTAATTTTTGGATTTATTTGTAAACCATCATGACAAATTTATTAAACTTTAATCTTAGATATAAATAAATCTATCAAATCCCGGTACGTGTGAATAATAATAATATCAGTTGGTTGTTTGCTTATTCTAGAGCAATGTTATGATTTACTTTTTCTTATTCGCTGTTACTGTCCTATCATTACTCAACTTACAATCAATAAGAAAACGAAAATATAGTTACAGACGGAGCAAGAAGCACTTGTTATGCTTGATAGTAGTTAAAAAGCTGTTGGGTAGTAAGACAAAAATAAATACATATTTTATGTTAGATAGAGTATGGTAGGGTATAATGGGCGTTTGTGTTTGGGGGATAGTTCCAAGACATTGGGTTAACTTTTCAAAAAAAAAAAATATATATATATAATATATGTTTGCATTACAGGTATTAGATATCAATTTCACATAACCAGCGTTAATATGTAATTAAAAAATAATTAAGAAAATTACAATTAAAGAATAAAATTCAGATGCACGCATTTGACCCCTGGGGTTTGGTCAAACTTTATCATACATAACTACCAATATTGATACATTTAAAAGAAATAAAGCCTATCTTTATTTACAAACTTTTACCTACATTATTAAAATAAGGATAAATATATTTAATCTTAGCGTTAGAATAGAAATCCATTAAAAAAAAAAGAATGACCGTCAATCTGTATCCATATATAATAGAGTTTATGTCCTTTAGGGTGCCCAGACCATTGGACCTAGGAGGCTGAAACTTTGCCTCTTTTGAGCCTAGTCAGGATAAAAAGGGGGATGTTGATTTTTGGGTGTCATAAAAGGGGGGCTTATTCTATACCCATAACACAAACAGTGTTTTTTGGAGCTCAAGGAGACTAGATGGGGCGTTGATTTATTATAGATCAAAAATAATTAGAAATCAAAAAAGTTATGAGTCAAAAAATTCCGGTTAAAATTCCATTTTTTTTTTCAGGTGCAAAAAATGGATTTCCAACTGAATATAGGATTCGTAGAAAAAATAAAGTTTGTCTAAAAATTCGTTTGCATAAAATTAGACATAAAAATTGGTGTTTAACTGAAATATGTGTCATTTTTCAATTTTTTCTCTTTTTTTCATCGAACGTCAATTTTCAACTTTTTAAAGGAAATGCCATAAAACTGTGGATTTTGTAGAAAAAATTAAAAACATTACCATAAAACAGGTAATTTTTAATTTCAAGAAAATTTTATTCATAATTTTTGCAATATTTGAAAAATAAACCAGTTATCGAGGGTAGTTTTTTGACAACATTATTCTCCATCACTTTTTCGATTTTGTAATTACAATAAAAATCTTGGTAGGTTTGTATTTCTCTTCACAATGGCAATAAATGCTCTTTTACTTACTTTTTTTTGCAAAATTGGCAAAAACAGTTTTTGCAATTTTTCGCAAATTTTGATATGGCAATTTTTAATAAAAATAAAAGATGTAAACTTCAAATAACATACCAACATTTACACATAAAAATATTTGTCTAGATGAGAAGTACTTTACAATTTATTTAAAAAAAAAAAAATCAAAATAGCACATATCCTATGTTTAAAACAATATACAATCTGAAGAAACAAGTAAATCCCCTGAAGGTGATAGTGTGTGTATGTAGCTTTTGTTGAACAGAACTAATTTGGTCCAACAAAAAAGCTCGGGTTGGACCGGTCTTATAGAAAATATTCGGGTTAAATCGGTGGAGAGGAAAAATTCGGTCTGGTTCTGTCCTAAAAAATTTTTGTAATACTTAAAGTGATTTTTTCAGTTAAAATTTTCAAAAAAAAAAAAAACACTACATATTACCCCAAATAAAATAGAATCAATTTTATGAATTTGATTTAATTTCCACAGTCAATAGTGTTGCATCATTTCAGTAATTAAATGAAAATTTTATAATTTTTGAAATTGAAGATGATAATGAATATTATTTGAGGGATATTTATGGATTTGATTAAAGTTTTGTTATTTTTATTCTAGCTGGAGTGTTGGTGATGTTCTTTTCAACTTCATTTCGTGCTTATCATTTTTAAAAGATAGAAAATTGTTCATCATGAAATTTAAAAATGTATCTCCGATTTTGAGAATAAAGGAGGAAAAATATTGGCCAGATTTACAAGAATATGAGAAATTTTGACATGATAAAGAACAAGGCATTACAATTTCTTATAGACATATATTAAAAACTTTTTAAGGGGACGGACTCCATAAAAAAGATCAAGACGCGATTTCGTTTCAAAAAATATCATTTTGAAGCTTTAAGATTCTCAACGAGATGAGATGTATAAGGATGAGAAGCTACAAAATCAATAAATTTAGACTTATCGAAAAAAACTTATCTTTAAGTTTGTTACTAAAAATTGACTTGGGATTAATTTAGATCGAATTTGAACTAACTGTAAAAAGTGATGTAAAGTCATGACATCTTAATTTTTTTTTATAAGGATCGTGAAATATATCTGGCAATATAAAAATGAGTCCTTACTGGCATTGAAGATCATAAAGGAATATTTCAATATTTAGGAGGTGTTTGATTATAATGTCTGCATTACAAAAAATTTCATTCACATGATTCACATTCGGATAATAGATATTTAATTTACTGAATATTTAAGTTTTTTAATATTCCCAAAGACCTTAGTCAAATTTTCTTTTCAGCTTCTAATAATTGTTTGGTCGACTTGTGAAAGTTTTATCCTCCTAAAGAACGATACCATGAGAAGCGTTTCTATATTCTGTCATAGTTTATCTTAGCAAATAGAAGATATTTAATTGATTTAAAGGATTATAAATATTTAGATAACTTTGCTAGACCATTTAATGTATTTTTTCTGACCAAAAATATTTCTCTGTTCTAGCCTATGGTTTTATCAGTCTCTTATTTTATTACCAAAGATTTGAACTTTAAAAAAAAAAAAACTCCACCAATTACATATCCGCAAGTCCAACAGCTTTTTTTCCTACGTCTTGATGTCGCTTGGAACATCCAATAATTTTAACATTTCAATATTTAAAAAAACTAAAAAAACTAGTTTGAGAAGCTCAGCTGTTTGTTTCCAATCTGTGTTTTTGGTTAAAAAATGAATGAACCTATTAATAGTTGAATTATAAAATAATACATTTACAAAAAGTACATTTATCCTTTCTATTGGCTTAGGAGATAACACTTTGGAGCTTAGATTGTGGGTATATCTAACTAATCTTGTGCATTCAAACTTTAGTTATTTGATATGGATTAATTGAGGAGATACTGGGGAGTCGTCAAAATGTGGACATCCAAATGTAGATTTGTCCAAAAGGTTGTTGTATATATTTTAGAACAAATGAACAGTATCAAATAATAAAAAAAATAGGGGAAAACTTGAATTAGATCCATCACATTTATTGGAAAAAAAATTGACATTAGCAGGCTGACAATCTCAAGTTGTTGACACCATACTAAATCCTATTCCTGTTATTAGTTCTAAAACTTTTTGATACCATTGTTTAATTATTCTAGATCATATATTCTCAATCGATTTCATGGCAACTTTATCGTAATATTGACCAGCAAGCGAATTTACCATAAAACAGAGGACAGTTTTAGTTACTTCATCTTCGTTGAATACATAATATTTCGATTAATATATGCAACCCTTTGAGAAAAATATACTTGTCATAAAAGAACGATACTCCTTTATCATTTCGGTTCAAATCCTTCAATCTTTGATTGCGCTACTTTTATGTTGACGGTGAAATTCAAGTAGTAACTTGCATGGAGGAGGATATTGGTGTTAAATAGGACAAGCTGGGAAGAAATAATGTATTGTATAATTCATGATGTAGGAGAGAATATTTTTTTACTATAAAAAATAAATACCAAGTGTCTCCGGTGTCTTTGATGCTTTTTTGTAATAACAAATTAAATTGCTTAGAAATAAATACTTATATTTCACCTCCCACTATTTGTGGCAGTTCATTAATTCTTTTACTGAAAAAATTTATTTTTATCTTCATATATTCTTTACTTTGGTGCTGTTCATACGTTGTTTCTAAAAAAGTTCATAAATATAGAATTTCCGAACAGGAAGTGAAATAGTCCAAAACAACCATATTTATAGCCTTTTCTTTAGATATTTCAATCAATGTCCCTCCCTATATATTCAATTTTAAACCATTTGTGATAGTCAAACTAAAAACAATACTTGGTCAGCATTAAGTAAAAAGCCAGATCTATTTTAAAAATATATATTTTTAATTCTAATTTTAAAGTCATGATATTTACATAAATAGAATAAACCGAAACACAAATAATAGGTGATCCATTAAAATCTGAACCCTTATTCACTCAATAATTAATCAAGATTCAGTAATTGAAAATAATTCATATTTCGATATATTAAAGCATAAACAATTATTTAATAAACTAAACAAATCTGAGCTCTATAGCTTACGTACAAGTCGATAAAATTACCCTTGAACGTGATCCACGAATTTCCAATTGCGTACTTCAAGCAGTTGGGTGTCTCTCGGACCACATCGTCAGCAAGTCCAAAATGTTAGAGAGGAAGAAGGGCTCAGTCAAAAAGGCCTAACTAAACTATCAATCCCCTGAATACCATGAGGGCGGTGTGCAAGAGCTCTCGGGGTAAACATCTGTTTATTGTGTAGAAAAATAAATATTTAATGAAATAACGTTATCCTTTAGTTGTCAGCTACGACGTGATAGGCAACACATATACATATGTTTATACTGGCCACAGAAAAAAAACTTTATCAACACATTATTTTTTAGCATAATCTCAATTTCTCTTGATAAACTTGTCTTACCACTCCATCTAATTGGTGAAAAGGTGCCTCGTAGTCATCAATGTGATGGTTATTCACAAGCCCTCCAACTCTATTTTGAAAGCATTCCCAGCAATTGAGTTACTTATCAGGGGTATCTTAGCTCTTGGAGCACAAAAATAGACTGATGGAACCATATAAGATGAATAGGGGGAGGGGATATAGATTATCAATCTGATAGACCTGTCAGTGTGCTTCCTATAATTGTCCACTTGCAAAAACCACTCGTGATTGCCCATAACAGGTATTTTGCACCATAAAAGTAGACACCACCTTGAAGAGAAAGCGTGAATTCACCTGGATTCTAAGTGGAACATAATACTGGTATTTAAGTCTCTCTTTATCAAGGCCAGTGATGACCAGGCCCTTCTTTCCCCTTGAACTGAATGTCACCAGATTTTGGGAATAATATATTTTTTTCTCTGGGCCTCGTAGATGCATTTATCTTTGTGTAAGATATCTCCTCGTATAATAATTTAAAATAGTTGATGACTAGGGGGAAAATAGACACATTATGTAAATATCAGATCTGATTGTTATACTTATTTTAATCTACTTTAAATGAACACATTTCCAAACAAACTATGATGTAACTTCATCCAATGTCTTTAAGAATTAAAAAGGAGTTTGCAATGATACTACTTGGTGCTAATGCCAACCACTGATATTAAAGTTAAATCCAAACTTCATTTTTTTTTTTGTCACACAAAAATATTGTGCATCTTGTTTTTTATAATCTGAGGACTCTAAATTGTGCTCTATGATTTACAGTTCCTCTGTTTTATCAAATATAACATATCCAAATTGAGCACTTGTTAAACTGAAAGCTGTTGAACAGAAATAATGTTATCCATATTAATACAGCAAAGTGTGTCTCTATGTTTTAAAACGAAGCCTTTTTGAGAGACCATTTAATCTTTTAACAATGGGTGTCTATTGATGTAAGAATGTAACAACTTGCGTGAGAGCAGCAAATGATTAGCGTGCCCACATTATTAAATAAGTTGAGCATGTAGTTTTGACACTATTAAGCAAAGCTTGTTACCCTTTAATAATAAAAAAAAGTGTTCAACTCCTAATATTTATAATAGTATCAACTCCTGCTTCTTTCAATCTAAAGCGATGTTCCGTGAAGGTAATTAGAGCAATTCATAATGTGACCATGAGATACAATTTCAGTATTCCGACAGTTGATACAATTTGACTGAATTAAGCGAAATATTAGTTTAACTCATATTAAAATGAAAAAAAAACGGGAAGTACTGTCACATTTAATTTAAAAAAATGAATGTGACTTTAAATGAGGGTTATCAACGACCTAAATTACTCCCTGGCTCATCAAATTATTGAGGCAATAATGACTAAATATTGAGTAAGTACTGACTTGTGAAGGTGTTCATAAAAAAACGTTGGGTAACAACAGGGATTTGTTGGGGTATTATTTTCTATATCAATAGCAAAAAATTTATGTTTCTTTGACGCCTAGTACCTACGGGCAATGACGAAAACTACCGCGTGTGTTATTATAAAAAGGTTAGTCTGCAAATTTACTAGCATACCCGATGACGTCATGGGTATCCTATACCTATATAGAATAATTTAAGGAGCTAAATGTACACTAATAGATAAGGACTCAATTGAACAAAGAAGTTAAATTGAGTAGGTATTCATAGTTTTTTGGTTTTGATTTTCGTCTCGAAATTTATAACCTCAGTCTTGACTTGATCTCAATCCTTATATATGACGCGGGAACAGATTTAGGCCGATATTTATAAATAAGAAGAGGCTGATTATTCTGAAGAGCTGGAAATTATCTTGGCCTTCCAGAGGGTCAAAAATGTATTTCAAAGATATAATCTCGTGCTTCCGAGTATTACCATCAGCGAGGGTTTGTTCTTCAAGGCCAAACCGATCTGAGGAGGACGGCACAGAGGCTTAGAGATGACAACTTTGAAAATCAGCTTCTCTTAATATCAAATAAAGAGCTAGAAGAGAATTGATTGATGTCGATATTATAATATTCGTCGGCAGACGATATATATGTTACTATACGACATCCATCTCCAAGTACAAAATTAAATAGTCCAGATCCTAAAAATGAAAGGATTTTGTTTGACTATGAAGAAATTAATGCATAACCCCAAATCTGATTCTCTCTTTTTCAAGTCTCTTTTTTCCTTAGTCGTTCAAATGTTCCTTCATTTTAGTCAAATGAACAAATCTAATTATTTTATATGTTGTTGTAATATGCTGGAAGCCTTATTTGTGTTGGATGATGGGATCTGCTGCTGGATATGGAAAGAAAACTTAATCTTATGGATATTAAATATGTTACTTTGCGACAATACACTCAACTAAATGATTGTATAAATTCAGATCCTTAAAAAGAAAGGATTTGTTTGACTCTGAAGAAATTAATGGCTAATCCTAAATCTGATTATCTCTTTTTCAAACTCTTTTATATTTCTTAGTCGTTCAAATGTTCCTTCATTTTAGTGATTGGGATGAAACAATCTCTTGTCCTATTTTATAGTAACGAAGCATGGAATACCTTTTTTGTTTTGGAGATGGGGATCTACCGCTGGATATGGAAAGAAAACTTAATCTTATCTCATGTTATTGTATGACAATCAACTCAATACTAACAACATCAACGTGCCTATTTTCATATCTTAAAATGAAAGGATTTTGTTTGAGTATGAAGAAATTAATGCCTAATCCCAACTCTGCTTGTCTTTTTTGGAGTCTCAAGATGATCCTTAGTTGTTTATCTCCTTCATTTTTGTCTCTTTGAATTCTGTCGTCCCATGTTGTTGTAGCTTCTCTATTTTCAAACTCTTTTATACTCCTTAGTCGTCAAATGTTCCTTCATTTTAGTCAAACGAATCACAATCCCTCGTCCTATTTTATAGTAATTAGCCTGTAAGCCCTTTTTGTCTTGGATATGATCTACTGCTGTATATGGAAAGAAAACTTGATCTTATGGATATATATATATCTGATTGTATGACAATCATCTCCATGTACTAGTTAACGTAGTCCATTATCAACTTTGCTCACCACGTTGATTGGGAGGAGTACAAAGTTGCTAATTATAGGCCAAAGAAAAGGGACCTTTTATACTCCAAGGAGATGGTGAGCGTCTAACCCGCTTACAGCATAGATTCTTAAAATGAAAGGATTTTTTGTTTGACTAAGAAGAAATTAATGCATAACCCCAAATCTTCGTTTTTTTTTCTCTCTTTTTTCTCTCTTCTATTCCTTAGTCGCTAAATGTTCCTTCATTTTAGTTGAACGAATCTAATTCTCTCGTCCTATATTGTTTTAATATGCCTGGAAGCCTTATTTGAGTTGGATGGGGTCTGCTGCTGATATGGAGAGAAGACTCTATCTTATAGATATTAAATAGTTACTGTATACCAATCATATCCATGTACTAGCTTACGTAGTCCAGATCCTTAAATTTGAAAGGATTTTGTTCGACTCTGAAGAAATTAATGCCCTACCCAACTCTGCTTATCTCTTTTTCGACTCTTTTCTACTCCTTAGTCGTTAAATGTTCCTTCATTTTAGTGGAAGGATTCACAATCTCTCTTCCTATCTTATGGTAATATGCCTGGAAGCCTTATTTGTTTTGGATAAGATCTACTGCTGGATATGGAGAAAAAAAAACTCGATCTTATGAATATTTAATATGTTATTGGGCGAAAATCAACTCAATATATTAATTAACGTAGTTAATATCCTTAAAATGAAAGGATTGTGTTCAAATATGAAGAAATTAATGCTAATCCCAACTCTGCATCTCTTTTTTTAAACTCTTTTCTACACTTGGTCGTGAAATGTTCCTTCATTTTAGTCGAACGAATCCATTTTCTCGTCCTTTGTTTTTGTAATATTCCTGGAAGCCTAATTTGTTTTGGATGGGATCTGCCGCTGGATATGATATTATTTTTTACCCCAGTTCCAAAAATCGATTTGACGTGTCTAAATTATCCGGCTCCTTAGACCGGGGTGAAACCATTAGAAAGGTTTTTTTGATTTGGAGCCGGGAACTTGTCGATAATGGAGAAAATAAAAAACGGCAAAAAGTGCTGTTAAGAAAAATTTGTTGTAATAAAAGTTTTTTTTTTTAAATTCATTTGGCTGCGTTTCCTTAGAAAAGTCCGTAGATGAATTCCCTCCAACTTTTAGGTTTCGGATTCATTCATAGAAAATGACAGTAACTTTTATCACAAATGACCAGTAACTTTTTATAGCATAACGCCGAATCTTAAAGGTTTTGGAGTAAACTGAGGAGGAGTCATTTCCTGGCTTATTGCATATCAGTTTATTAAGCTATATATGAATAGTACTAGAATATGATATATTTCCATACGCTTATGCTGATAACTCTTCCTCGAAAACCTCAACGTGTTTGATTATTTATATGGATATCGTAGATATATTCATATATGTTGACGTGGTACTAAGTAATTTAGGAAAACTCGTGCATTAATAATCCTGAAATGTATCCAACAACATAGATTATTATTTCCCTGCTGGATGAATTTTAAAGTCAGAAAGGACCATCCAAATTAATGCAGGTATCAATTTGATATTTTTCATCTTCGTCTCATTTAAGTTCTTCCCTAAGGAGGGGGATTTCCTCCACCACTATAACTATGTGAATACACTTGCTGTCTCGGAGTAAAATTTGACATCTTGAATCTAGGTAGTTGAATTCCATATGACGACAATAAAGTAGATACATCATGTAGGGAGTACTGAACCTTCGCACTTTGACTTCAAGAGAATAACTTATATTTATAAATATCCCATGAATCCCTTCGATTTCAAAATGGAAACTGAAAAAATGAATTATAGCAAAAAACTTCGAGTCAAAGACATCGAAACAAAAACCTATCAAAAGGTATGAATATAATAATTCATGACTGATATTACGAGAAACTAATATTGTCTGTTATTTATGGAGTATTTATTCGTTAATTTAATTTGTTATAAAAATTGTCTGAAGATCAAGTATGCCCTTCTTATTCACGGAAATTGAGGTTATATAATATTTCATAAACATAACTCCACAAAAGTAAAAAAAATATACTGTCATATATTTATATTACTTAATAATTCACCTAATTTTGAAGACAATTTAAGGCAAACAATATCTTTGAAAAAAGATGAAAATGATATAGAAAAGGATTTTTTTTTAAAAAAAAGCTGAAATTGAAACATGCAAGAACTCCTGAGAATGTTCGAAAGATCCGAGCATCTGACATAGGATATATCGCCGAATCATCCAAAAGGATCTAAAAATGAAGTTCTTTAAATTAAAATCTCATCCTCTTTAAGGAGGAAGAATACAAGACATGGGCATGGAATAATGTGTGATTTGTTTTGTTTTTTTAAATCCTGCAATGTACAGATATTATCTTCTCAGATTATAAAAAGTTCGATTTCAACGCTAAATTTAACCTCGCAAAGGACAGAATAATCGGTATAGATGTCCCACTTGAAGATAAAACAGTTATAAAATCGAAATTTGCTGAATCCGTGATGGTTTGGGGAGGGATCTCCGGAAAAAAACTTCAACTAATTTTCCTCGAAAAGAACTTCAATTTAAATCAGGATAGGCATAGATTTTAGAAATTAAAGTCCTCTTTGCTACCGGAAAAACAAAGTTAGAAACCGAAAACTCGTATTTCAACAAGATGGAACTCTTTCCCATACTTGAAAAAAGACTCAAAAATTGTTGGAATGAAACAAAGATTTTTGCCCAAAATCCTTTTGGTCTCATTCGAGCAAAGATTTGAATGCCCTCGATAAATTTGTTTAGGAATATCTGGAGCCAAAGGGAGGGAAAATTTGCGATAAAAATATTGAGTCTCTCAATGCAAACATTCTCTGGGAATGGGAATATCTTCCTGAGAAATCAATCCGTGAATCATGCAAAGCATTTACAAAGCGACTCCAGGCTGTATAAAACAAATCTTATTAGATGATACACAGTCGACATAACCACAAAATTACGCTATTTAAATTTACAACATTTTCCTAACTATTTCACCCATTTTGCACTTGAAAATATTAATAAAAAATGCTTAAAAAACATTACTTTTATTAAATTTAATCTTAATATCAAAATTAAATTTGTGATTATTATAATCAAAACAATATAGTTTTATTTTTGATAAAAATTTGTATGAATATTAATTTGGTTACAAATTTTAAGAACAAAACTCTACATCTTAATTTTGATGAAGTGGAGAGTGATATTTAGAATAACAACGGATATTACATTAGTAACAACCTTAAGTTGTATACCTTACGTTAAAAAAAGGAATAGGAAAAGTAAAAAAAGAACTTAAAAGTGAACAAATTAATCAAATTCACCAAACCTTTATTATAATTACATTTTTACAACAACCAAAAGTTGCATTGATTTTGAAGGATGTTTCAGGAGTATACTAAAAAGTTCCGGCAATGAAATCTATTTTAAAGAGATCTGAAGCAATTTTATAAAACTTGGGGTACAGAAAATCCCATTTCACTAATGAAGGGTTAAATCGATATTTTTTTTAAAACGCAAAAGGATGAATCCAAAAAACACCGTTTACGTGTAAAATAACTTTTACAATGATAAATATTTTAGCGATTAGTGGTATCAAATCCAAATGTAAAATTTTAGTTTCTAGTAGAAAGTTCGCAGGGAATATTATCTGACAAAACAACTAATTATCTTAGCATACATTCTATAGAATTTGTTCTTAGAAATGCTGATGTTATCTATGATATGCGCTTAAGTTTCTCATATTAATCAAGGTTAATATAAATACAAGGTTGTATCATAACGCCTGTACGATTTATATTTGACTTCCACCACGCTTTTTAACATTGACGTCATAGTGTATGAGTGGTCCTTCTTCCCCAGCAGTCTGTAGGATACATCAAGTTGAAAATTCTAGCAAGCCCAATTACATGATTGCCTATCCTTGTATTTCTATTAACCTTGGTATTAATAAGATAAAATCAGTAAATCGAAACTTTAAAGCTCATATTTTATCCATTTAAAAAAATAATTGAATTTCTTTTTAGAGGAAGTTTAACCATTAAACAATTATCATTTCAATGACATAGAAAATGTGCTGAATATTTGGCATTTAACTCCATTTTTATAATGAAATACATACATTAAGTACAATATATATTTTGAGAAGTTTAGAGTACTTTTTTAGAATGTTCCCATGAGCAATGTTGTAAAACACTTAATTAGTTGACGATTATTGCCCTAGTTGCCACCATGACCACATAGTACGTGAAGAGGATTGAGATCGTAGTGAGCCTTCGTCTGGGATGGTATTAGAAGGTCATCTGGGGGCAGACTGGGACCACGAGGAAGACGATTTACAATGTATCCATGCGGTTGAAGGTTGGGGAGGACCTCAGATACTATACAGGAGGAGATAGGAAACCCTCCTTGTCCTTTAACCGCCTTAAGTCAGTCTTTAAAAAAAAAAAGGACAAATTCCTCCATTGCTGACATTTCCAGAAGAAAACAAGTCCCTCTCAGCGGTGTCCAGAGGTCTAAAAAAAGGCAGGAACCATGTAATCTTTTCTGATAAGAAGTTTCCTTATACATGCAGAATGATCGAGTAGTAACATTTGGGGATGTAGTATGTTTCCACCGCCAAACACCCTGCTTCAGTGATGACTTTAGGCCTGGTTGCATCCAACCATAAAACCTGTGTGGTTCCCTTTAAGATACAAGCTTAAGCGGATGAATACGTCATAGTTCTTCCATGGAACAAATCCATCGTTGGCAATTCTCCCTGCGTGTTCCAACAAGATGGAGCACCTGCCCAAACCACAAAGAAACCCCAAGAGTGGCTGCAGGCCAACATGCACTTATGGGCAAAGTACTTCTGGCCTCTTCCAGAGTCCAAAGCTGCAGGAGATGCCACAACAGCACCTGCTCTCTGAAGCCCTCCATCAACAAGGCATATACCTCTATGAGCGCTGATTACATCCAAAGAGTCTGCGGTAGCTTCCACCACCTCCTGGAGCTCACCATCAATTCTGAGGGCGGATACATTGACTAAAACATGTCCTGAGTGTTTCAATTAATAGTTAAAAACAAATTTCCTAATTCAACCAGGATCCTGCGATGGACTTCAATAATTTTTGTGTTAAAATGGGTATATAATAACGTTGGCCGGTACATTGAAGATAAAATGGAGTTAATTCACAATTTGATCAAACTTCGGGGGAAAATGACAGTTTCAGAATTGTTTTTATACATTTATCATTTTTGATTTGCATTAAGTTGGATGTTTGCTCCATAAACATAAAACTAAGCTTACATATTGCATAATTTTGATGCAATTGGATTGGAAAAAGTACTGAGTAGGTTATTATTTCTGTATGACGAATTTTAAAACAATGTTATTTTGTCAGGAAATTGATTTGCTCTCACTTATTTGCAGAAATTGGCTTGGATACACCTTGCGTAATAATTTACGTATAGTGTACATAATAAAAGTTTGGTTAAATTGATAATATATAATACATATTTTATGTCATTGAAATGATAATTGTTTAGTGGTTAAACTTTCAATAAAATCAATTAATTATTTTTTGAAATAGCTAAGATATGTGGTTATTTTCATAGATGAAAATAATACTATCCATTGATTTTTTGATTTTTTTAAACAATAAAATTACTGTCGTCAACCTGACAATTTTCAGAGTATTTAGGAGAAAAGCAGCATAGCTGTAATAACGTGTCATTAAATTATCTGCAAGCAGCTATTAGATGAAAGAAATAAACACAACCCTTACTCCTTATTTAACAATGCTAAAGGCAGGAATTACTTCACAAACTTTCTAGCATTTTTATATTTTGGACTGTAATAATTTAAGGCAAAATCCATTAAAGAACCCGTCTTCGTATCCCTGGAGGAGTCATATGAAAAGTTCTTATCATGTTCTTAACTATGATCAGGGCTGTAGTGCCTGATCCCCTCCCCCAAATGAAGGAATTTTTATATTAGACTAAAAATATTTATAAAAAAATAGGGCTTAAAAAAATATATATAGAGGGTTCAGAAGCAAAACGTGGACTGTTAATAAATGCTAATTATGTAATTAAAATATAGAGGTTATGTGATTTTTTCTGCATATTCCGAATTTCCTGACCTTTTTGCATAAATAAACAATAAGAAACATTTCTCAAATCTTTCATCATGAGTGAGCAAGAAGGAAAAAGGCAGAGGATCTCAGACCTTCTGAGTGTCAAAATTGAGGTGGCAGCGATTATGGACATTGTGAAGTGCTCCAGGAGCCTCATTTTCAATGTGACCAAGATGAAACAGGATGGAAAATGTCTCTCAAGGAAGTAAAAAATTGGCAGACACACCTTGAAAAGGGAATATGAGTTTTTGGGATACCAGAATAAGAAGATCAAGGAGGACCCCACAAAATACCAGAATCACCTGTCTAACGAGTTTGACGTGGACGAGGGGACAATCAGGAGGCCTGTGAAGGAGGACTTGGGGTTGTCCAGGTTACACAAGGACCCCATACAACCTGTTGACAAACACTCTGAAGGAAAGGAGGCTGCAGAGGTTCAAGAAAGTATGTGAGTGGACCAAGGCAAATGGATCCACAGTAAAAAAATTCTCTGACGAGAAGATTTTCACCGTGGACCAGGTCTACAACTTTCGGAACGACCGTTGGCATGGGGATCACTGGAAGAGCTCAAAGGGGTGTTCTGTACAAAATATCTGGCCCAAACAATAGGCCTGAGGGTCCGACTGCAAGAAGATGCTTCCCTTCTTTTTAAAGAAGGGGAAGGCCTACTACAAGGTGCTGAGGTTCACCATACTGCCATGGCTCAAGGATAGCTACCCAGAGAAACTAGGTGTGGATCCAAGATGGTGCACCCCCACGCACATCGGCCAAATGCCAGAAGTTCTGCGCCGACAACATGGCTGATTTTTTGCCCAAGGACATGTGGCATCATCTTCGCCGGATTTGAACCCGTTGAACTTTGCTGTGTGGGGCACTTCGGTGAAGGAGACTAACAGGACATCTCACCCGAATGTAGACTCCCTAAAGGTCGCCATTGTGACGGAGTGGAATTTTCATGTAGAGTCCGGAGCCAAATCCCAGAACGGTAATGAAATTATTTTGACTTACACAGTCTATTAATATTGCATTTGTCGAAATTTTGTTTAATTTTGTTGAAGTAGAGAAATGTTTTATCAAGCCATTGAAAATGTGGAAACAATATTAAAGTGTCTTTTAAGGGCCTTTAAGTTTATGATAACCAAATTACCTAATTAATGTTTGTTGAAAATATTAAATCTTTGAAGATTTATTTACTTATTGATACAAACTGAAGGTTTTGGGGCGCGACTGTCGCACATTTGCCAATTGCACTTGCTTGTAGCTATACCTCTATATGTACATGCTCTGTGGTTCTTTATTTATCATGGACAACACTACTTAAGTTGATGATGTTGTGGCATGCAAAATCCGCTTTTCCACTATATAGTTCTATGAATTTTAAAAAATGGGGATGACTAGCAACATCGAGTGGGACATTGAAAGAAACAAGTATTTTGATCATATCATTTATGAAATTATTGGTTTAAGTATTTGATTCAATTAGATTCCTTGAATACATCTCCAAGTTCCTCTTATGGATAACAATTTTAGTATGTCCTAGAATGTTGAATTTGGACACTTGTTTTTGTCTTAAAATCACAAAGACGACATAACAAAATCTTGCAGGTATCTTCTTATCGTTTCAAAATTTGTTCATCTCTTGAATAATTGTAATTTACTTTATATATACAGTCTTCAGCTACACGAGTTGATCCCCTTTGAGACATTGTACCTCTCAGTTTTATTCGGAGACTGAAATGAACAAGTGTTAGCCTTCAATTACCGTGTTTAATTCCGGAAACGTAAACTGGTAACCCAGAAATGAGTAAATCTAAGCCAAATCCTGAAGTCTCTCATGTAGTAGGTCTATTTAAGATTGGTCTCATCTGGCAAAGCAAGGCCAAATCATGGTTCCAGCGTCTCGATGCGTATTCAATTTGTATCGTGTCACAGAGAAGTCTGAAATGTATAATTACATACAATCAGCAATTGACAAAGGAATCCTGGATTTCTTTGATGATGACGATGAAGATATCCCAAGCAGCCAGCCCTATTCTGATATGAACCCGAAAATCCTGGATGAATATAAAATTTCGACACAAAATAAAATTGAGAGATTTTTTCAGATTGTCAAAGGACCATAAATTCATTTTGTCGACGAAATTGTTAGCCTTGTGAGGAGTTACCTCTACAACATCAGTTTTGAGGGTCTAACTCGACATTAAAAATCTGCAGTTCATCAAGTATAAACTCAAGTGCAATGCCTAATTATATTTTATTTTTATTTGTTCCTTCGATTATTAATCGAAAAAAAAACGGTTCCTCATCGATGGTTTAAATGGATGGAACGAGGCCGGTTTTAATGACAAACATAGAATACGGTGTCAATGATGATTTCCTAAGCCATTTCAAATTTTATGTAGATGTGGAATGAGCGACATAACGAAGTGTGTACAACAATATCTGTAATACAATAGATTATGTTTCGAATTTCCTACCCCTGAGTCCGAGAAGGAACTCTGTTTGAGCCTAGTCATGGTGTCAAGCACAAGATCTTCACAACAGGGGCCCTTGTTGCTTGCATACTCGTCAAATAACTCCAGAAAAGGAAGCTATAGTTAAGGCAGAGATATCCAAACTAATCTCAGTGGGAACTTTGCGCAGATCAAACTCAAATTAATTGGTTACTTATGCACATTATATGAAAATGTATATATATATATTTATAAAGAAATATGGTTAAAAAAAGAATATTAATAATTATAAAATCCTGCGGATTATATATACCTTCTATAATTATAATTAGATATGCAAACGATGTTAAATATTCCTTAGCTTATTTAAAGCATTAATTACTATACCACATGGATGATCACTATGTACGAAACCTCTGAAGTTCAACTTTTCAGTTACTTATTTAAAGGATATTGTTTATTACTGTTGTGATACTAAGGACTTTGAGTAATGTCATTAATTACCTATGTGGGACTCGTAAAAAGTAAAGGAATCAGTTCTTGAACAGTAGCAAGTCTTCGGGAGTCCTTATTTGTTCCTCAAATAACGAGGCAGACGAGTATCTATTTCATTCTCGTCAAGATGTCAAATTTTAATCCAAAAACAGCAAGTATATTTCCTTAGGTATAGTGGTGGAGGAAATCCCCCTCCTTAGGGAAGGACTTTAATGAGAGGAAGATGAAAAATCACCAAACTAATCCCTCATTAATTTGGATGGTCTTTTCTGACATTAAAGTTCATCAAGGAGGAATATAATAATATATGTAGCTGGATACATTTCAGGATCAATTAGTGCACGAGTTTTCCTAATATGCTTACTACAACGTCAACATAAATGATTAGTCTATATATCTTTAAAAATGATCAAACAGCTTGAGATGTTTGAGGAAGAGTTATCACCATAAGCGTACGGAGATATACCATATTCTATGACTATTCATATTTAGCTTTATAGAGTTATAGAGATTTCCTGATGGGCCGTCAGGATGATTTCCCTCATCTCAAATGAAATAAGCCTGTCAATGACTCCTCCTGAGTCATTTTGAGTCCCATTTTTACTTTCATCCTTATGACCCAAAACCTTTTTCAACTCAATCAAGACCTATTGTCTTTCATACATTTTGACTTGGCATAAATATCAATATATTTTATGTCAGAACGTATTAATTGATAATCTCCTAATGATATAAATTGACATTTCAAAGTTTTCAAGTAGTAAAGAATTAAAGATAAGGAATAACGAATAATCCATTGCTGAAGGTTATCAGATTATGGTATATGTGAGCTTCTTAATTTGAAGTATTGTATTTAGAACATCATTACATTTCAGATTTAGTGTTTCTGAAATATTCATCTAAAATAATGGAAACTGTGACTGGTCAATTTAATTGCTTGATCGAACTTCATATAGTTATTCAAAAAACTTACAATGACTTTCCTTCATTAATATTTCAAGAAATTTAGATGTCAATTCAGAATCCGACTACTGTGAAGTCTGGATACCTATACTAAAGGATAGGAATAACAGGATAGAGTCCAATTAAATTAAGCGTAATCTTATTTAAAAAAAGTTAATATTATATTAATTTAACTATAAGCCTACTATTTACATAGTCTTTTCTAAATAATTTCTAATTATTTGACTTTAAACTGCAAAACCTAACTAAATAAGAAAATTTGTTTTAATATAGTGATGATTAATTTTTTATAATACAATTTTTAAAAGCTAAAATATATTTTTAAAGTTCTTGTTGGTTGTGTTTGATAGTTCTTGTATAATAAAGATTTGATTTTATAATGGAATTTTTAATATTATTGTATAAAACAACACATAATTTACTACTTTCAAAATATTCAGTAGGTTTACTGAACGCAAACACTTCTGTTGAGGGCGGGAGAGCTACTAAAATAAATTCTGACATATTACGATTGGGGACCCACTTAGTGGGTACCTCTTCAATCTGGTCTTAGAAGAGGTGATCATGGAGTGTTTTGGTCACCTAGGCTGTATTTGTGCATTAGGGAGCACCTTTTTGTTGTTTAGTCTAAGTGGATGGCACTGTACTTTTGGATGATTCAGCTTGAATTAACATTGACTTTATTTTGAGGGACGGCTAGTAAAATTTGAGTCTGAATAAGTCCTTCTACATATTTTCTAGATATGACTCTCATGGAAAAGTAATTGTTTATAACGATCTTCCACTTATAGTCAGAGGAAACTCTATCAGTCCCCTTAGTAAAACTGTCAGGTGCAAGTACCTCTTACTTCCCTTTGAGGGGAAAAAAGGAGTGCTTAGTGCGAGTCTCTCAGAAGACCTATGAATTCGAATACAGCGTTATCAGTTATCAGGATATTCTTACAGCTAAAGTATATTCATCCACTAACAAATGGCAACATGTTGCTAAACTTAATTAAAAAAATTATTTATTTTTTTGAAAAGTATTAGGTATAATGATAATAGGTTTGCAATTCTGAATTGAACATAAGTTCGCTTGCGTTCATGGAGTACTGAGTGAAATCTTGAGAGGAGATGAAGGTATCAAAGTGAAGAATGCTATTCTCATTCGATGTTCAATAATTAGTAAATCAGTAATTTACAGGATAAGAGTCCGGGTACACCTTTCAGTACGTTAGGTTCTAATATAAACCAAAATCAGAGGTTTGAATGTGTACTACCTTAGAGTGTGTAGCAAACTGCGTGGCTCAATCTCCAATTACTGTGTGACCTGAAGAGACTTGAGTATGACCCCATCATCTTAACCTTAGGAGGCAAGATCTTTATAGGGGTGAACAATGTGAAGTTTTCCTAAAACATAGATTTGCCTTCTAAAATTTGTACTATTATCTAAATTCTCTGTTATGGACGTTAGATGAACCACCAAGTTGTAGTTGTTTTATATTCCATAGAGTGGCATTATATTAGTTATACGGCAAATAGCAAATAAAATACCAAGATCTTAAGTGGTGTCTAGTCCCTGATAAGACTATGAAGGAATCTCAATCAAATTAATGTTTTTGTCAGGGAGCTCCGTTATGGTAAGTAAGGCAGGGTGAAAAGCCACATCCCGAATGCACATATGTATCATGGCTCATACTGTTTGGTTAACCCCAGTTAGGCAGCTGCAAACAACGCAATTGAGATGCTAACATTAATCATGTTTAATAGCCTAGCCTAATGAGAGTATACTTTAGACCCGTGGAAAAGTTCTGCCTTCTTGCTTTGCAGGTTTTCTCTTTCAGGTGGAGATTACTTTTCAGTTTAAAATCCCCCCCCTATGTATGTATCTAGTGTTTGTGTTGTGTCTATATGTGATATATGTAATTCAAGTACTTAACAATTAGCAATAATTTTTATTTTTCTGGTTACAGGTAATTGTTTGGATTGCTAGACATGTAAAGATAAAAAGAGATTAATTGAGAAGACTATGGAAGGAGGAAAGAGGAGTCGTTCTAAATAATCCAATTGAGTTTACGTGAAGCAGGTGAGTGTAAGTTTAATTTATGATTGTATTAACACCTTAAAATTCTGACATGACTCACAAGAAAGGTACATTTTGGACGGGGACAAGGCGCTTATTAACCTCCTCGAGTCAGAATTGGGCTTGGTTCATGAAATTTATTTCAATGGAGAGACTGGTACTCCTACAAATACTAGCCTCACCTTTGCTATTGGTGGGATATACCCATTAAGAGCTAAAAGTAAAAGGAATACAAAGGATTAAAGGGATGCTATGCAGACCTACCTTGAGAACATTCTTCATGAGCAGGTGTTGAAACGAAGGGATCCAGGTGGGGTAAGGTATCAGGTTGGAAGGTGGACTACTTTAAAGAAATCTAAAATAGCAACTCTAATTGCAACCAATCCCGGTTACAGTACGACCGCCATGCTGGAAGAACTGGTACAGCAACTTGGGGGCAGGTCCCTGGGGAGTATACTCCGGCAGCTCAACAATGCTGAGCAAAAAGTGTTGGTTAGAGGTGTAGCCGATGCTATAAGTAATGCCCAGCTATAAGATTCACAATATTTTGATGACGATCCAGGACAAAGGGGCTCGGAGGATGTAGAGGGCAGGCAAGCTATCCTAGATTGCTCGACCAATCGGGAAGTAATGGCGTTACTATTGCGTGCAAAGTGTATCGGTGTTACAAAAGAAACGTGTGCGCTGCTTGTAAGTGGTCGGACATGAAAGCGAAACAGGCAAGAGAATCATTGGAGCTTAAGCTACAAGCAAAGTTAAACTGCTCTTGTCGTAGGGCAAACAAGAGAAGTGAGACGAAGAGTATAATTCTTAATCGAAAAACAACGAACCCTCCGGTTTGAGGATCCTCGAGGCTGGTGGGGCAATTTCTGCTGATGGGTATTGGTGGGATAGAGCCTCAGATCAGGAAATGGTGCGAAGATTTATTCGCAGCCCAGTCGGTTGAGGATAATCGAACTGCTTTACAGTCCAGGTCGGGCTGGGCAAAAGTTACTGCAAAGGCGATCAATGCCGCATTGGATCGGCGGGACCTAACGGGGTTCTGCTGGAGGAGCTGCGGAAAGTATGTCTATACAAAATGAGAGAAGTTTTATGTGTGTTAAGGGAGACATAGTGGTTGCCAGTAGACTTTGTTAAAGGTAGGACAATTCTTATTCGAAAGAAGGAAGATGCTCAAAATGCTCAACTTTCGTCCGATCACCGTTACTAACTACTTGTTGCGTTGTTTTCACAAGGTTTTAGCAAGACAGGTAGGAGAGTACTCTCTGACGGAGGATTATCAGCTCGCTAACAAGGCTTTGGATGGCTGTGGAAGGGGGCTAATGCTATTAGATTCTTTTATCTGTGAGCAGCAGGACAAAAAGCTGGATCTTGGTGTAGCTTGGCTGGACTTTGCTAAGGCTTTTGATTCATCACCAGTCTGTAGTTTACCTGCTAAAAAAAAGAATGGTACCAGAGGGGATCTCGAACATTTTGTTTCTCTCTGACCTTTGTTTTACTTTACACCATGGGCCAAACTCCAGGTCTGCTAAGTAGTTGTAAATAATCATGTACGTTTATGAAAGTATCCAGAATATATTTATTTCAATAAAATACATTATAAGTTGTAATTTAATAGAAATACAACAGTTTTTATCGGTGTGACTTTTTAGTCACATCCCTTATATGACCATTATTTTTCGATTCCTATTTGTTCTTATGATTTAATAATTACATACATCATATATGAATATATGTAAATTGTTATTGTATATTTATATATACAGTAAAGGCAAATTGTCTTACTGTGTGTTTTTAACTATTTTAAACATAGTTTATTATCATAATACATAGCTATGTTCGGTGCTTAGAATTACTACATTACATATACCTAAAACAAATTGTGCTATATAATAGTTATATTTATAAAATATTATTATTTTTTCTGAATTAGCATTATCTACAAATACGTTCTATGTTCGCAAGAGATCTCAGAAGATACATATACTTACAAGTGTTGTTGAAAATAGTTATATGTCAGATTACGACATTTTTGATAAAGACATGATAGAACAGTCTCCAGTCTTTTTAATTACAGATGAAATACAATAAGGATGATTTATCAAAAAAATGGAGATATCTAAAGGAAAAATATTTCAAAGACGTAAGGATGATGAAGGAGCACAAAAGGAGAAGTGAAGCAGAAATATAGTGGAAGAAATTTTTTCCATTTTTATGTTTTTTAAAGAGCCAAATGAAACATAATAGGTATGTTTAAGCGAATATAATGGTTTTTTTTTTAAATTCCTTATATTCTCTTAATAATACTCAATCTAATTTCTCCTTAACTAATGAAATAAACAAGAGCAAATCAGAACTGTAAATATAGCCTTCCATTATTCATAATTTATTTCAATTAATACACAGTTATTGCAAATAATAGAATTCATGATATGTCAAGGCCATTAACATCTACAACATATTACAAACAGGAATGGGCAAGTTCACCTTCCGCAACCCCACAAAAATCGTTCTTGGTCTCAAGATCTGCAATAAGATCGAATGTTTCAGGAGTAATTGTTGTGGCCAAAAGTGCAAACTTTATCTTCGTAAACGATATTTCTCAGAGCTCAAATTCGATTGTAAGTCGACGAAACCAACGTTCAGGATAGGACGTTATGAATGGTGGTGAAGGGCTATAATTAATTGCTCCTAAGTTTGAAACTGCCTGTAGAGATAACTTGGAACTATTACGTGTTTTAGTCATTGAATCACGTCGGGGTCCTCCTACAATATGCCAGAATTTATTTTAGTAGTTTTCCCGCCTTCAACAGAGGTGTTCCCCTTCAAATAAACCTTCTGAATATAAGAAACAATCCGCTACAGGATCTTTCTCTTTCCTAGCACGTATACGATTGGCTGGTGACTAGAAGAAACAAAAGCCTTACTGAAGTCTGTTATGTATTTAATATCTCCTTACATGTTTTTATCTTCTTGTATATTCGTCTATGTATTATAAGTACTGTGTTTTACGTATTATAAATAGTTTCGTCTTTTGTAAATATATTAGAGTATAATTAGAATACACATGATCTAAAAACAGTGTTACATTATTCCTCCACGTGAATTCTTCTCCTCATGTCTCTTGGTCATCCTACTATAAAGAAGTTTGACTCTCTCGTTCGTCAAGACGCAACATTGGCGACGAGGATGGGATCAGGATCACATGACCTCCCTGCTGTGGGATCGTCGGCGAAGCTAGCCCTGTTGAGTTGGGTAGCCCTTTTTCGTCGATGGGGAGAACGCTCGTTCGTCTGCGGAAGGCGGAGCAATATGGACTGTGCCTATGTTTGGGCCTCGTGGAGGAAGGAAGAGAACCTTGGTCACTTTCAAGAAGTGAAGTGTGTGTCCGGGTCAGGGACCACATAATTAAAAATGGATTTATTCCTACACAATTTTGGTTCTCTACTGTTCCTACTCTCCCGTTCACATCATTGGTTAATGGATGTGGAACGGTCTCTCTTCTGGATCATCCCGAGTTGGATGAGGGTACATCGAGCAAGATGTCTCCCAGGGACGAAGGGTGCTCTCCTTAAAACCTCAAGGGTGAATGTTATCCCAGGGACGAAGGAAGTATTGCCCTCCTTTCTCCGGTGCGCGTGCTGAGAGCACAGCACGTCTATGGAGATAAAGTTTTGCAGTACAAGGAAGAATGTTTTGTCCGCGTAGGCTGCTGTTCATGGAGAGGAACCTGTGTAAGCACCGCCATGGATTTGGTGCTTGGGGGTGATGTTATGTATTTAATATCTCCTTACATGTTTTTATCTTCTTGTATATTCGTCTATGTATTATAAGTACTGTGTTTTACGTATCATAAATAGTTTCGTCTTTTGTAAATATATTAGAGTATAATTAGAATACACATGATCTAAAAACAGTGTTACATTATTCCTCCACGTGAATTCTTCTCCTCATGTCTCTTGGTCATCCTGGATCTCTCCTATTATAAATAAGCTTGTGTCTTCCCTCGTCAAGACGCAACAAAGTCCAGCCACGCTACACCAAGATCCAGCTTTTTGTCCTGCTGCTCACGGAAAAAAGAGTCTAATAGTATTAAACCTTTCCAATGCCATCCCAGGCCTTGTCAGCGAGCTCATAATCCTCCGTCAGAGAGTACTCTCCTAGCCGTCTTGCTAAAACCTTGTGAAAACAACGCAACAAGTTGTTAGTAATTGTGATCAGACGAAAGTCCAGTACATTTCGAGCATCTTCCTTCTTTGGAAAAAGAGTAGTCCTACTTCGCGTTAATGTCCTACCACTTACCAGCAACGCACCACGTTTCTTTTGTAACACCGAGACAGTTCGCACACTGTAGCAACGCCATTACTTTGTTATTGGCTGGGCACCACCTTTAATCAACACTTTTTGATCAGCATTGTTGAGCTGCCGGAGTATAGTATACATGGTATTGCTGTGCCCAGCCAATAAGTTTCTCGGACTTTTGGCAAGACTTAGATGACGATCCAGGACAAAGGGGTTCAGAGGATGTAGAGGGTAGGCAAGCCATCCTGGATTGCTCGGCCAATCGGGAAGTAATGGCGTTGCTAAAGCGTGGGAATTGTCTTGGTGTTATAAAATAAACGTGGGGTGTTGGCTGTAAGCGGTCAGACATTAAAGCGAAACAGGCTTTAGCTGCCCACATTGTGAAAATTTCCAACACAAATATGCAAAGCAGACCAGCTATCCACCCCTTATATCTTTCCACAATGCAAATCAACTCCTCTGTTGTTGTGTAACTGGCTTCTTACTTCAAACACTACACTCCTGACAAAATCTTATCAAAGCAGGGACGGACGTTCCTTCAGAGAATATAATCTCAAAAAGCTTTGTATCATAAATTACTCCTTTTAACTTTGTTTTTTTCCTCCCTGTTGATTTACATCACCCTTCTTTTCTTACCTTTTCTTTATATATATAATTTTAGGGTTACATATATATATATATAATAAAAAAACCTTTTCACCCTCTCTCGTTAAACCTGTTTTACCGTTTTGTTGGTATTTTTACCAATAATTGTGCACGTTTAGACCTTTTTATCACACAAGCTTTTCCCAGTTCTCCCTTTATTATCTTAGAGAACCCTAAATATATCTCTACTCACAATTGTACATGATAAATCAATATCCATATCTTTATACTTTCACTTGTGTAGAGAAATAATTGTTTTCTGTTTCAAATCATGGAAGACATAATCTCAATAAACTTAACTCAACTCGATTGCCCCTATACCCTTATAATGCTAAAACAAATGCTGGCTTACGTTTACATATAAACGCTATACACCCCGACAGAATGGGACTATTACATGATCCATATACTTACATCAGGGAAATGCCCGACCCCCCTCCCTTTGAGGTATATGAGTCCCAAGCAAATATGGAGGAACATCTCCTGCGCCTATGGCCAAACGACGCGCCAATGTACATTGCCACATGGTTAGCACACCTATTCCCATACAGAAATAGAGATGAATACCAGACCACTTTCCCAAACCTTCCGGCCCCAAAACCCATTGATGACCAAACAAAAAAGCAAATAAAGCAACTTAAAGCATTAATAAATTTACTTCTGAGGAAAAGGACCACCTGGCCCGCCTGATAGTAAATTTCAAACAACAAAAACCAGGGAAGAGTCACATAGAAATGACCTCATAACTTTGCTATATTCTCTCTTACTGGCCTGCTTCCACCATAAGAAAACGCATTACTGAAAGAAACCACATCTCCATGGTCAATAAATTCAAGGCCTTGCCCACTATCTCCTCCTTTGATGATTCCCTTTTCACCCTTTTTGCTCCCATCTTTGAGGACGATCCTACCTCAAGGATTCTTGAAGAGGTAAGCATCGGTTTGTCGAACGAAACGGAAACTATCCCTCAGAACGCAGATCAAAACCCATCCCGGCCCCTCCATAACCAAACTCAAAACGCCCTCTAGACCCAGCCAATACCCCCCTAGGTATGATTGAGAAAAGATGACGACGGATTTTCAGTAACACCACTCCCTCTGACACGCCTATGGCAACTAGCCCAACCCTTGTCCTGCGACAGATGGCCCATATCATGGAGGCACAACCTCAGCCTGGTAAAAAGGAAAAAACCTCGGATGAGCTCATCCTTGAGGAAATTACAAATAATCTGAACCTTATAAAAAAAATGACCACTTAAAGGCCCCTCTGAACCCAAATATCTTCCTCTACCCCGAATCCATCTGTCAGATTATATAAGGGAAACTTGCACATTTAAAAAAAAAAGCCAACATGCACCCCTGCATCTAACGAGTTGCTAGCTAAACTTTTTTTGTGCAGATGGGAAAAGGGATATAACTCAAGAGAAGTGAAAGAATGCCCATCAAAATACAGAGTTTTTCAAATTTTTGGAGACCCAAGATGAAAACCTTGGCCCGAGCCCAATCAAAGAGTTAATCCTTGACCTTCTCCAATAATTTTTTTTCTTTTTTTTTTGTCTATTCCCTAATATTCATACTTTTCTTTGAAAATATTATTTCAGTTTTTCCCCATAATAATCTTCATACATTTTTTTTTCAAAATATTCTTTCACTTTTTTCAAAATATTCTTTCAGTTTTTTCCAAATATTCATTCAGTTTTTCCCCATAATTGTAATCATAATTCATTTTTCTAGAAATTTACAAACTTCATAAATTAACTAAATTTATTCTTATTTTCATATAGCATATTTCATTAACGTAAATATTATTCATCCCCCCCCCATAATTTCACATTAATCATATAAATAGTTTCTTCCTTTTTTATTAATAGATTTCGGAGTTATTCCGAAAAAAATACCTATTTTTTTACTTTACGAAAATGCCTCTATCTTCTATAAAAAGGCTTGACTGGCTTCACTTATTTTATATAATATCTAGCCAAGTAAATTTTGCATCTTTCTGTATAAAATAGTAATATCTAAAAAGTCCCTGAAAAGAGCCATTTTTCAAAATTTTGGATAAAAAAAAAACAAAAAAAAACAACGGTATGCAAATATATCATACTTTATAGATAATATTTAATTGAAATATCACAACATAAAAGTTGTGATACACTAAAAAACTATTAATACGAATGGTTTTAAATCGTATCATACAACATAATACAGTTTTGAAATTTTGAATTTCGCAAAATTAGTGCAAATTCTAAATTTTCTAAAATCTGGTTATATAATGCAAAATTAATCTATATTATTAAAGCTTTTGAAGTTCAAAGAAGTTCTCAATTGCTTTATTACCAACGATATTCTCTAAAGCCATTTTTTTAAACAAAAGTTTTTAAAATTCGACCCCAATTTAAATCTTCATAAATTAATTGTTTTATAATAAATCGATTTTAGTACCATTAAAACAGAAGCAGTTAACCGATTTCCATAAATCGAACCAATTAAAACTCAACAATGTATTTGCAATTAGCTTGACTTTATAAATAATTTAGTCAAACCATTTTTTGCAACCACATTTTGGCATATAATACGTGAAAAATATATTTTTCTAGATAAACCATTTATTAATTTTTCCCGACCTGTGATATGTGCATTAATCTTGATACATATTTCATATATCTCTTATTTCCAAGAACTGACAGTTAAGGACCAGTCCCAAGAACCAAACGGTCTAAGGACCAGTCCCAAGAACCAAACGGTCTAAGGACAAGTCCCAAGGAACGACGGTCCTGATGACCCATAGGACCTCTACTAAGAAAGGAATGTACTGGACCAAATAAAAAAATATTTATTCGATCCAGTCCAGTATTAAGATCGGTCCTATAGGTCCTTAGTAATTTCAATCCTAGGGACCGGTCGATAGGACTGTTGAACCTTGGGACCAATCCTTGAAAGTTTTCATAAAAATGCGATGGTTTATTAACCCAAATAAGATATATGAATTATGTAATAAGATAATTGGATAAAACTTGCAAAAAGTATAATTTTTTTGATTATATACAAACATATTATATTGTTAATTAGTTAAATAATTCATCCTATTAAATAAATGAATAATTTAAAAAAGGAAAAACCCCATCATTGACGTGACAAGGTAACAATTTTACTTTCTTTAAGATCACACAGGTGGGACTGGAATGGATGGAACCGTACTGGACTGGACTGCGGCCCTCTGTCCTAAATAAGGACCGACACAACACTCATTGTAAATGAAAAATGCATTAGGTACATACATAATAATACGAAGTTTCGTATTTCATTTGTTGATCCATATACATAGAGTTCTATCGATCCTTAGTATGGATTTCAATTGATCCAGCTCAACTTTTTATCCTGTGTAATCTCATTCCTGTTATTTGCCCTTGGAAATGGTAATAAATTTTAAAACACCCTTTACTTAGCCTCAATATCACAAATAGTCATTTTAAGTACCTGAATTCGTTCGCTAAAACCTCAAGTATGTTTGAGGTACGATAACAGTTCGCGGAACAATATTTCACAAAGAGCTTCTATATCCACTCTCAACCTCTACTGTCAAAAACGAAATGAAGAATTAAAACTCAACCTCCCCTCACCCCAATCACTTTTTTTATCCGTCCTATCTTTTTTATCACTTAACGGTCCTAAGAAATGATACATCGGTATTTCAGGCCTACAGTCCGAGTTATCTTTTTGTTTCCTTCACTCCTAGCAATGATTGAAGAATATAAGAACCAAGAAAATAATGAATGATATCTAAAACGAATAAAAATACGTTTTACTCACACCCTTCCTACTTTTTTTAACTTAAGGATCTTGTCTCATTGTAAGGGGTTATAAATTATGATGAAACTTCAGCGACTCCAATGACATAGTTAGTATTAATCAAGACGAATAGAAATACAAGGTTATACCATTACGCTTTTCTAATTGATGTTTGACTTCCAACACGCTTTTTAATAGTGACGTCATAGAGAATAAATATTACTATTAACTAGTGAAATTATCAAGTTTATTGTAAGGCGTGCACTATGTTTCGGCCACAGCTCATCAATTGCACATGAAGTGTTCTCAAGGAAGTTTGTCGAAACTACTCTGCTTACAACCACAGATAACTAACAAAGATTACAGAATATTGGTAAATATATTTATTATAATTGAATGTTAACATCATCTAGCTGATATTAGAATTTTAATTTTCCTCAGAGTATCAATATTATGCGGTCCAGATTTTTTTAGAGTTTTTTTATACCTAAACAGTAATGACAATATAAAACCCAGAGAAGATAACCAGTAAGATAACTTTCCATTGACTCTTCTAACAATAACCTTTGTAAAATTCAACCACGAGAACGTAATTTCGTGTTGGAAATAATGATACCCTTCAAGGGATGTAACTAATTGAAGAAAACATGCAAAATAAAACTCATAAATGTGAAATCAAAGTTTTTTCTAGAAGTGGTACAAATGGCATCCTAAATGACTTTGAAATATATGTAGGAAAAGGAACTAAAGTGTCTCACAATTGGGGATAAGGAGATATATGGTCATAAGGCTGGTGAGTAAACTTCCAAAAATTCAAAACGTCAAGTTTTAATAATTGATAATTGGTTCACATCTCACAGGCTTCTCTGTGCTCTCAAGGAGATTGAAATTTATGGTACAGTAACAAGTAATAGATTACCTGACTGTTGTTTAAAAGTGATGCTATGCTAAAGAATGATGGTAGAGGAGCTGTTATATTCAAACCGAGACAAAATAACAACATACCATCGTTAAATGGTATGACAATAAGCCTGTAAATGGTTATTTGGATAAGAATCCAGTATCTACTGTGAAAATGTTCCTTTCCCTGCAATTGTGAAAGAATACAATCAGAACATGGGCGGTGTTCACCTACATGATAAGCTTGTGTCTATGGTCAGAACAAAAATAGGTGTGAAAAGATTATATCTCAGAATATCATATCATTTTTTGGATGCAGCATTGGTCAATTCTTGCCTACTTTACCTCATGATATTCTACAAAAAGTAACTAATGGTTTTCAATAAGAACGCTCACATTTTACGTTGATAGGTTTCGAAAACGACGTCATATTTGTTATTGCTTCTTTGACAACTGTGCTCAAAAATAGTTGTAGTTTCATCATGGAGCAGTACACACTCGAGCAACGCTTTCAAATTATTAGAATTTATTACAAAAGTGGTGAGTCTTTGATCCAAACTTTAAGAGCGTTACGCCAATTTATGGTCAACGTAATCAAACTGCAAAATCAACAATTCAACGTTTGGTGAAAAAATTTGAGTCCACATACACGCTATAAAATGTTCCTGTGCCAGTGAAAAGCAAGATCAAATTTGTCTCTTACGCGCTGTTCTCAATCGTTGATCTCATGACATCCTTGTGGCAAATTTTGCGAAAAGATCTTGGCCTACACCCGTATAAGATCAAGTTGACACAAGAACTGAAGCCGCTTGATCACTTCAAACGTCGGGAATTCGTAAAATGAGCTGAAGGAAAATTCGAAAATGATCCTAATTTTCAATGTAAAATCCTCTTCAGCGATGAGGCACATTTTTGGCTCAATGGCTTTGCTAAAAAGCAAAATATGCGCTATTGGGACGGAAAACCCCACATGTGATTCATGAGGCGCCATTACTTCCCCAAAAAATACTGTTTGGTGTGGATTGCATGCTAGCGGTGTCATTGGGCCGTACGTTTTCGTCGACGATGACAATCGCCACGTTACTGTGAATGGAAATCGTTACCGCGCTATGGTAACCGATTTTTTTTTGGCCTGAATTGGAAGATATGGACTTGGACGATATGTGGTTTCAACCAGACGGTGTCACTTTACACACAGCAAATGTTACTATCGATTTATTGAAGAGTAAGTTTGGTGAATGTCTTATCTCCAGAAATGAACCAGTCAATTAGCCGCCTCGCTCGTGCAAATTCAACCCTATAGACTATTTTCTTTGGGGTCAAGTGAAAGCCCTGGTCTACACCAAAAATCTGTCGACGTTAGAAGAGCTCATAACAAATATTCAACGCGAAATTGCTGCAGTTTCAGCCAATTTATGCGAAAAATTAGTCGAAAATTGGTTCCACGATTGGACTTCGTAAAACATGCACGTGGTGGTCATTCAAACAACATCGAATTGTATTCATAAATTAACTTAAATGAATTTTAACGGCAAATAAAGAAATCGTCAATATCTGAAACCGTTTTCGTTTAATTTAAAAAAAAGTGTGAGCGCTGTTAATGAAAACCTTTATAAAATAATCTTTCCATATGTTTAAGGTACATCAATATATCACTTTTTAGAAAAGGAATTAAAAGGAGTTTACTGTTTTACATTTGTATTATTCAAATTATATTATTTGGAACTAGAAATATTTTTTTTGCTTTATTTTGCCTTTCAATTATGCGATTAGCATTTTCCCAATGATGCATATAGAATCACTAGCATTTCTGTTGATATGTTCCCAATGATGCCATATGGAATCATTCTTGTTTTGTGCTTTAAACTCGAAATTTAACTTTGAAATATATATATATATATGTGTTAAATGATGACATTGCAATAAGATTTGGTTCCTAAATGCTATTTTTTTTCACACACTGATTAATTCGGGAAAGAAAGGGTTAATTATCGATAAAATGTAGATGATTTATCAAAAAAATGGAGATATCTGAAGGATAAATATTTCAAGGATGTAAGGAAGATGAAGGAGCACAACAGTGAAAGTGAAGCGGAAACATAGTGGATGGTAATATTTTCCATTTTTATGATTTTTAAGAAGCAGAAAAAACATATCAGCAAATAAGCAATAAAATAATTTAGATTTTACCCAAGAAAACTCATGTAATTCCAGTGACTGGCATTATTCTATGTCCTCACTAGAAATGGGAGGCCAGCAATTTCAGGGAGCTACTTTCAGGAGACTATTACAATGAAAAGTGAATGTAAAACATATCTAAATGATCATATTTGGGTGGGTTTATAATAATTTGGAGATAATTCTCGCTCAGAGCGAGTATGGAAGGGTTTACCAGAGCATTTTGTCTTATTCAAATCATTAATCCTTTTCCTCACTGACAATGGGAGGCAAGAATATTCAAGCGTAAACAGATTTTAGGAGTCCAATATTATGAAAAAGTGATAATCGTTGTTCATTAGTAATTCCTTATTCTTAAGTGGACTCAAGCTTGCATATGACAACAACTGGCCGAGTCAAAATTTTAATTAGTTTTAATTAAATACTGATGACCAATGTTATATGCCAAAAATAATATGAATAATTGGGCAAATGTCATTATTCAAAAAAATTCGAATTTAAAAAAATCGTTTGATCAAACCAAAAAACCAAAAACGATCCTTATTTACAAAATATGTAATTTTCTTTTTTTTTGTTTTTTGCTTAGCAAGAATTATTACGATTTAGAACCATAACTCTCTTTATTTCCAAATCTTAATAAATATTACAAAAAGAACTAACATTGTAATTACCAGCATAAAACAATAATTTACGTTGTTCTTCCAAAATATTGGAGTAGATATTACTACTATTTGATCAAGTAAGTCTTCAGTGGCACCTGCTGTTAGAAAGTATCTTACCTCTAAAGATCTATTTGTCTGACAAGATCTATTTGCAATCAGTAGAAAAACTTGAACATCAGAAGGTGTATGTCTTAGAGCTTGAAAAATTGTGGTAGTATTGTTCATTTTAGTATTAGAGTTATTTAGAAATTGCTGCGAACAAAGGTCTAATTATTTCCTGGAATACCTTGTTTTATAACTCCAGCTTTCATGGGAGTTCTGGATATGTCATTTGGAGTCGCTCATGACAGTAAATGTGGAAGAAAACTGTCATCATTTTTGTCCTAATGGATTATTTGTTGCAGATAATTAAGGTAATAAAGGCTCATTGGCAGCACGGGATGGTTCATAAGTGGTAGTAATATGATTTGTTACGTTGGTAAAAAAGTTCAATATGCGTGTCAATCGAAAAATAATTTAATGAGTAGATACAGACATGAAAAATGAATATTATTTTTGGGTGAAATCGTAAACAGATTAACTAAAGCATATTTACTCCAAAAGGGTAAATTGTATGTGTAAAATGAATATGACCCCTTAAAAGTAGCTTGCAGTAATTTATAACACTAATTTTTATACCCAAGAAATGTGGTGAGCAGAGTGGAAAACAAAAGTTACATTTTCGTTAACTACGCATGGGCCTCGAGCAAAAAGGACATTTTGTAATTCTTTGTTTAAATTTATGAAAGAGTGTTTTTATATATCATATTTGACATAATTCTAACATTTTTCTAATATCAACTTTCCAACAGTTCCATTTCCTAAACTGGGAATTGAAGCTATTTAATGATTTTTAAACTTTTGGTTCAACAGGAAAATACTCGTTATTGATGTAACGTGGTAAAAAAAAATTTTTTTTTATTAAAGTGATACACTTTGAGCAAATATGTATGTGGACTTTAATTTGTACATTAGCGCTTAAAGTGTTTCTAAACCAATACATTTACTACTTAAATACCTTTTTATTGTGGATTTTTATAAAAAAGTATTTAATATTTCCATATAGTTTGTCATTATTATATAACAATATCCCATTAAATATGTATTCAATCAATCAAAGATTTTTTACAGTACAGGTTTCCATTTCATGGCCTTTTTAGTAAGATCCACCATTTGAATGATTAATCATTGAAACGTTAGTTTGTAGCACTGATTGTCTCAAATAGTTTATATATCCGAGGAATCAATTATTCAGATTATTAGGTTATTGCTGTAACAGCATATTTATGTGAAGTAATGATATCTTCCTATTTTGTCAAAAATAAAATCGTCTGCTATGTAATTAGACAAAATGTGGGCAATTGGAGATTAAAAACAACATTCGTGAATATTGAGGAAACTCACATAATAATTAATTAATATATAATGTATATAAATGAGAAAATTTCATTATTCATTATTCAATACTTATTTTTATATTTTTTCCAAGGCGGATAAATTTATATATTAATTTGATATTACTTAATTGTACATTACTTATGACGTCATTGTTATTTTATTATTATTTTTATTTATTAGTAAACATTCTATTAATTTTGTGTATTAGTATCGATGTGGAGGGAGTTGAGGATTATAAATTAACTGCTTGAGAGACGTAATCATGTAGCCACGAAGGGAGCTCTTGGTTCTTGTGCTTCACTGCGTATTTTAATTTTATGCTTTGTACTTTGGAGATGACCTACTCAATCTTCCACAATGAGCCAACCCGAAGGATTCAGTCTTGCCTCAAAGTTCATCCAGATCTCTTCCTCCGCCATCTTAAGGATCGAGGTAATTTTTTCACATTCGTAGAATAGATTAAACGAGGTCTACAACTCTTTATGCCAAAAATAGCATAACAATTTATGTATCTCTTTAGGATCTCCTCGTGACTTGTTTGTAAAAATACAGGACGGTCCTAATCTATACCTCAACCATTTTTGACGTGTATGAGATAATGGATTCTTCAAAATGAGGTTTGGATCCGCATGTTCCATACCATCGCTAATACCAAACCATTGGAACCTTCACCTTGCGATAGATGAAGGGTCCTTATCTTCAAGACCAATACTAATACTTATTCAACGCAAGGCTCCCGTCTGACATATATTGACCTGCAGAAGTAATCCTTGTATTACTAAGGAACTCACTCCTACTGTTCAATCGAGGATTATTATTCAGTGGTTCGTTTGAACCTCATAAACGGAGGACATTTTCAATGGTAGAGCTTCATACAGAGCATATCTCCCTCCAATGATTACCCGATCTTTTCACCACTCCAAACATTTCAGATGGACCCATAAAGATCCGTTCAGCAAATTGACCACCAATCCTTTGTATGATTTTTTTATTTGAATTTCCCAAAAATCACAAGAGCTCCAGAGTAGTTTTAACCACGAGAGATTCAGCGCCTTCCACATACCTTCTATGTCTGTAGAACCAAGACCCCATCGAGTTGTTGGGGCATTTATCCTCGACCCTGAAACGTATGTCTAAATCTTCTATTAATTTATGTATGTTCTTCACGTATCATCTATGAAAAAGGGACGTATCTCAACAAATGGAACGTTTTTGAGAGGATATTGATATCCCAGGCCTTCACTTTTTCATATCTGGTGAGTGGAGTATTACTGAAAAATCTGAAACCTTTCTGTATAGTAGATAAAAAGTTTAACTCATTTATTCGCTCAGGATCGGCACTGCAGCTAGAAACTTTCATTCATATATGAGAAAGACAAAATATAATTCGCTAAGACCATCACATGTCTTAAGATAGTCGTCACAGTTGGATAAGATCTGATTCTTCTCGATGTTGATGGAGAGACCTTTTTTTTTTTTTTTTTTTTTTTTTTTTGAAATCCTGAATGACTGATGGCGTGGGAGATGGAATATAGTAGTTTTTCTTGTCTTCCCGTTAGAAATAAGGTAAGGTCATGCGCGTATAAAAAACACTTCAGTGACTTTTCATTTATTTTTAGACGTTCAAAGCTGGAGTTGATAATCTCGTTTAATCCATTCATCGCGATTAGAAAGATTGCCGAGCTCCACGCTGAATGCAAAACTTAGAATGAGCACCGGGTATGTCAATGTTCAATGATGAGTTCATAATAATGGCCGAGACCATCTTAACAACCCCATCCGGCAGTCCGTACCTATATAGCTATTCGACAATGAACTTGTGTATGACACTATCGAATGCCTTTTCGAAGTAGAAAAAAATTGTAGCGCACTTGGATAATGCACGTAAGTCGATACCATCTTGTATAGAGTGTGGTATATCCTCTAGTAGGCGTGACGCCATAAAGCCTTTCTGATCCGTTGATATAATATATGGAATATTCTGGAAAGTATCCGATTTAATATTCCGATGAGTATTTTATATGAGGTATTCAGTAGGGAAATGGGTCTTTAATTTTTAATGTCATACTTTGATTTGTTCTTCTTTAGAACTTAAGGATCCAGTGCTCTTGAAGTCAGGAATAAAACCTTTATTGAATATTTCCTTAGACATTTCTTCGAGGATTGAAGAAAGTAAATTTTTAAACCTTTTGAAAAATTCAAAAGGCAACCTTGGTCGTCCAGGGCTTTTAAATTTTTTGTCGTAACCATTGATGAACTTCATAATTTTTTCTTCTGTGATTGGTGAGTTTATATCCAAAAATATATCACGATTTAGATAATTTTGATCTTTTTTTTTTTTTCAGTTCTTCCAGGATCCCAATTTTTAAACAACAAAGGTTTCCATTTTGTTGGATCTCTTGTTCAAACAGAAGTCACATAGTTTGTTCGACTTGCAAACCGAACAACCATATAATTTGGAATAAAATCTGCATGTTTCTACGGATATTTTCTCCGAATCTATGAAAATAAAACATTTCACGGGAACCATTTTTCAAATCTTTAAAAGCTTAAAAAATGTGTCATCAAAGAAATTGCTGTGTCCGAAGTTGCATTAGGATCAGTTTACTCATTTGAATATTGAAATGTGATATATACTTATAATAAGAGACCATCACGTTCACAAGTTTTAACAATATCCATCATAGCAATTAGGTTGCTGTAATTATATGTATAAGATATAATTCTTCAGAGTCTTGATAATAGTTGAGGAGAATTAGTAAGAAATAAGGAGAAATTAAATGTAAAAACCTTCCATTTTAATAAATGTACACATAGGTGATAAGTAAGATTGAAAATAATATATTCTCTCTTGCAACAGAAATGAATAAGAAAATAGAAAACATACATTTGAAAAAAAAAAAAAAAAAAAAAAAAATGTAGATTGTTGGAGGATAAATTTTATTAAAATATATGTCTGTAAAATAAAATAAAGCAGAGATGCAACCCCTCAAAATAGCTTGCAGTAGCTTATAACACTAGTTTTTATCGCCAAGAAATGTGGCGAGCAAGTGGAAAATAAAAGTTACAATTGACTAAGAATTCAAAAATCTGCAGCCTCATTTCACAGATAATGACATCACCACCAAATCGGTCGACAAGGAACATGGCCATGGGAGGCAACTAAACAAATATCTACTACAAAGGTAAGATTGATAAAACTTGTATTACCTAATTTAAAAATTAATGATTCATTTGTAGGCGGTTGAAATATGCAGTGTGGACAAATCTTCCGTCGTACCTCTGTTCACCTCCACCACCACCTAGACCCGACCAGAGAATCATCAAGCAGCCAAAGGCTCCAACTCGACTATGAGCGTCAAAACGCCATTGGAGTGGAGATTTTCGTGGAAGAAGAAGTTGAAACAACTCAAGAGCTATATAAGAAGTTATCTCAGGAGACACTCCCCTCAGAATTTACTCTTCTTAAATCGCCAAAATTATCCCTAGTCAAGCTTGAAGCTACGAGGGCCAAGGGCCTTGAAATAGAAGATGACCAGTGCAATTTCCTACTGTCTAACCCAAAATCACAGGAGAAGATTGAATCTGTTACAGAAGTAATCAACATAGCTGCATATATTGGATCAAAGGAGGAATTGAAGAACGATGAGGCGTATGATGTCATCATGAGCCTCTTGCGTAGACGCTATTAGAATCTTCAGACTTGGAGCCAGCTCAATTATCAAAGCTGTCTTTTATCACGGAGCAGATGTTACTACTCTTCAAGAGACCCAAAGCTAGGAGATACTCACCTGGTCTTCTCTCTGTTGTTCTCCTATGGCAAAACGTGAGCACAGCCCTCTATGGTCAAATCTATAGGTCGAATGCTCTTACAATTCTTAGTCCCAAGCATCTCAGACCTCTGTCAATTGTAGTTACGTAGAAACTGGATTGCCTGTTTCAACGGTTAAATATCTCTGAATAGCAGAGAACGCAATGTTACTCTCATGATTATTGAGGTGTACTCAGCATAAAGTTTTGAGTTTGTGAGAGGCAAGTTCCTTTCTTGTAAGAACAAGGAAACTACCAAAACAGCTCTCACATTCATGAACAAGTCTGTTGGATGAAAATATATGGATGTGGTTGCACTCATCCCAGCGGCAAAAATGACTGCAGAATTTATATACAGTCAATACACTCCCATCATGAAGACCCTTTATCAAATCGGGTTCATTGTTGTTGCTGTATCAGTTCACAACCACCCAGCCAACAGGACACTAAGCTTCTTTCAATGTGATGGGTGAGAACTTGGTTGTTGAACTCAATGATGGAATTAAAACAAGAGAGCCGAAAGAGAGAATCTATTTAAAAAAATAGCAACGGAAATCAAGCACGAAAGATTGCGAAAATGCACTCTAATTTAACATTAACTGACTTATATTTACTATGCAGTTTCATATGATTTTTATTTTTTAATTCTTAGTTACTGTCTACTTGAAGTATCAATTTATCTTTGTTAATAAAAAAAAAAAATGTTTATAACTTATTTCATGGTTGTAAATCAGGTAAAAGAAGAACTAGAGTTTATATTAATGAATGCACGGTAGGCCACATTCTGAGTTGCGCATTTTGAAGTCTGCCATCCCTATAGTAGAGACATCCTTAATATAACAATGGTCAATATTGTACATATTTGATGATATCAAACGTGGGGCAAGCTATTTACACACTGATATATTAAATAAGGTACAAATTAAACATGTGAAATGCTATTAAAATAAGAGGATTGAAAGGAAGGAGATCATCTTAAGATCAATACATAAGAGTACGAATTATGTGTATATAATTTTAATTTGTTAAAAATCAATCAATAAAGTTGTACTTGTGTAAAAAAAAAATTAGTCATACATCAATTATGATGAATAATTGAATGGTCCAACCTAATTGACATCCACATAATATGTTATAGCATTGACTTCTGATGGAGAAACATGTTTAAGTGTACGTATGTGAAGCATAGAGATGAATAAAAACCAAAATCATTTTACTTGATCATTTTTATTTTATAATTAATTATTTGAGTTAAAATCCAGGATTTGTCACATTTTTAAATATTTTTGTTTTAGTTTGGTATTTGTCGAGTAATTGATTACATGGATATGTATGTACGTATGTAGGTGGATTTAAGTAAACGAATCATCACCAAGAAATATCTGTCAGTATAGAGTATACAGGGTCTTGCAGATAAATTTGGACCAAGTTTAAGGCTACCAAGATCCATAGTGAATGGTTCTGGATAATACTTTATTTAACAAAATATGAGCATGAGACAATTTTGAATATTTTTTATTCTAGCTATATATTCTGCTTCAAGGAAAGTCTCTAATCGGGATCTGAAAGCTTTAACGGACTTTGAGACCTCCGCAGTGTCTATGGCCGACTTTAGGGCCTCCACAGAGTTATGGTAGGTTGCACAGGCCTCCCCCTCCAACTTTCCCTACAAATAAAAATCAAAAAGATTAAAACCAGGAGAGTTAGGTCTTGAAGTCCCAAAAATGAGGCACATTGTCCTTCAACCATTCTTGCACAATCTTGTACTTATGGGCTGGGGGTGGAGTCCTTCTGGAAGGTGTACCTTCTGCCTCCAGCCACTTTGTCCATCCAGGGCTTAAGCACGTACAAGTAGACCTCTTTATTCACCTTCTCCTTGGGCTTGAAGAAGTAGGGTTGCATGACGTGACCCTCACTGCTAATGATCACGGGGGATGGGGTCTTCGTCTTGAACACCATGGGACTTCAGACCGTTCTTTACATGCCATCTGTCATTTGATTATGGTTGTTTCTGTACATGTCAACAGTGAATATCTTTTCATCTGAGAAGAACCACAAATTTCCTCCAGTTTTTTCAAGGAAGACAGGATCTTCTTGTACCTAGCTCTCTGGTGAGCTTCATTGAATCTTTTAACAGGTGTCTCACCCTTAGGACATAGTTTTTGTACCTTAAGTTCTCATTGATGGACCTCTTGAGCCCAGCCAGGAATATGGGGGTCCTCTTTCTGTTATTCTTGTGACTGTGCTTGAAGCCAGGAATATGGGGGTCCTCTTTTGGATGATATGCTGGGCATACCCTTGTTTTGTACCTCTTGAGGATGGTGTAAAAGGTACTTTTTGGGTACATCAGGAGTCTGATAGAGTATTCTGCGCAATGGAGATCGATCATATCACAGCAGCCCTTTGTTGGTGCTGCATCCTCATGAAGTGGAATTATGTTATGTTTTATCTCATAAAGTTATAATTACAACCTACATAACCTTCCAGATAAAATAGCTATAGACATCCCTGTTGTTTCTCTTAACATCCATAAACTTGGTCCAAATTAATCTCCACTGGTCTGTAGAACAATTTCAAATTCAGTTGTAATCCTTAACGGATGTTTCTTAAGTGTTTTTTGTTTTTATATATTGTTATGTATTGATGTATTTCATACTTGTAGATGGATATTACAATTACGTGTACTTATATAATATGTATATGATTCAGGATAATAGTATGAAGTAGTAATAATAATCAAGTGTACAGTTTTAAATAGACCCCAATTGAGCTAAGAGTTTCACTCTTCAAGATCATTACAGGGCACAGTTGGTTGTTTAAGAATAACATTAAATAGCATAAGGATTAAAACTGCGTTAAGAAAAGATCTCGAGGTGCTCAGGAAATATAATCCAGGGCAAAATATGAAAATTTAAAAATATATATATTAAAAGAAGAAAATTCGTACGTAAATAAAGTAAGTCGGACTCTGGAAGCTGTAAAAATGTAATTAATAAATACAACGAAATACAGAAAAAGTATTTCGTTTTTAGTAGAATCCCCAGAAGAAAGTATAAAAGAGGAAGTTAATAGGACAAAAATGGGGAAGAGTTTGTCGAAATTGAATCTCGAGTACATATATAGCCTATGTTGAATAATCTTCCACTTTTTTTTCAATCACAAAAGAGACTCACAAGCAAGGTTGTGCACGGTTCCGGTCTCGATTCAGCTTTATCGGTCTCGGATCCGGTCTTCAGTTCTTTTTTATACAGGCTCAATTTAGTGACAGGCACTTAAAACAAGAGGCGTTGCTATAAAATCCGGGCCCGGGAAATGATATTAGAGTGCGTAGTGCCAGCAGAGGGCCGAAAACTAGGGTTCCTTAAGACAATGTTTTTCAAAGTGGGCCGTGAGGGGAGGCTTGGAGGGGGGGGGGCGTAGGTAGATGTAGAATTGAGTAAGGTTAATAGAAATATATACATAACCTTGGAATTGAGGATTGTTTTCAGTCTACACATACATAGTACACATGCTTCGTATAAAGGGGCCTTAGTTAAAAAGCTATTAGTGTAGAGGGGTATGCGGTCGCATAGTAAGGGTTGGGAGACCTGGCTTAGGAAATATTATAATTATCATATTATAGGGTCCTGACAAACTTAGTAGCGGACGTGGATCCATAATCTACCCCCACCTTCTCCCTCTTTTATTTACACCGTCTGGTGCCTAAAACCTTGATTAAAACTAATTTATTTTTAATAATATATATTGAATTTCTTTATTGTTTATTGCAATTGTAATTATATAATGTGTTTTTTTTTGTAGTAAATCCTTAGTTAAATAATTACCCGACTCATGTTTCAAGGGGAAATTATGCAAAGGCAATTGCTGTCTTCGTATATTTCACTGCTCTTTCAGGCTTACTATTTATTGACGATAGGAAAAGCTTCCACCTACAAGTAGATAATAATATATTAAGTATCTATTATATATTGTGTACATGTAATGCGTAAATATCTACCGAGCTGTTAGCAAACCGAAAGAGTTTTCTTTTATTCTTCTTGCCCTGGAGAGACGATAATTATATATTCATTTTTTATCATCTAATTTCCCTCTAGGATATGGTCTTAATAGATTGGGTTTCAAGGGAAACGTCTCATCCTAACAAATGCCAACGGCATTTCATTTGTATCTATATGTGGAAGATATCTTGGAGGTGGGATTATAATATTTGAAATTCAAAGGTTTTATGATTCAAAAATAAGTTGTCAGTTCCCCCCTTAAATAGTCACAGACTAGGTCTACATAAAATTACGAAATTTGAATCTGAAGGGGCCAAAGAAAACATACTTAGGAAAAGAAAATCAAAACTGAAAAGACACACAATGTAATTACAAAATTAGCAAAACTCTTTCATGGATATATAAAAATAGGTAACGGACATATAAAACTTGGTCAAGGAAATATATAATCTATGATAAAATGCATCTTGTACCACAGGTCTATTAGTATCCAGCTTCATGGTAATACATGGAGACGATTCTATCACTTTTCACACGAAAATATACTACTTCACTATAAATTTAGTCATATCATCAAAGGACAAATACGGAATGAAGTGCCTATTATAACGCTCTGAGATCATAATTATATCCTTATTCACTTAATAAATGTACAAAGATATTTTTATACTTCTAATATATTATTCTTTATTTGGCCATAGCACATACTTTTTCTGTGTCCAAGTCCACATGCTCCGAGTCCGATATAAGTCCAAGTCATGATACCTCTGAGGCCTGAGCTAAGTCGACACCAAATCCAAAATATCGCTATCTGTCACTGACTTCACAAATAATCGATTTAACTTAGGTGGTCATAACTCATACCATCAAAGGAAGGACAACTCCATGATCCTCCATAACTGAAACAAATGACATTGATATGAAAAAGATGACTAATTCTTCTATGGACATTACATAAGACGAGAGAATGATCCACTGCTGAGACACATAAAGACGAGCATGATGACCACGACTCAATTAATCGAAAATTTCCATGGACCATGAAAAAATATTAAAATATTTTTTAATTAGGTCTTCTTTTGTCTGAACATAAACTGGAGCCCCAATCTGCTGCTGAAAGCAATTATTGAATTCCTGCTGGATTCATGGCAATATCTTTTGCCCTAAAACCTATGTTTCACTAATTTAGTAGGACCCTGTACAAGTATAAGGATTCTGTACAGTATATAGTTAGGATAATTGAAGGAGTCACATAATGATACAAGAAATGATGGAACTATGAATATATTTATTGAATTATTTTCATTTTGAAATATCCGCCCTCCGAAACAAAATACCTACATCCAATGTATTTATCACTCTTAAAGTCGATAGGCAAGGACATTACAGTGTTGTGCAGCTATTTTCTTATTTAATGTGATAGGATCGATCGATGTAGATTTAAAGTATTGTTGAAATACTTGGGATAGATTAATTAATTAATTAATAATGTCTAATTAAGAGATCTGGTATTTCATTTATAATATGATCTTTGCCTCTCTCACAGTCTATTAACTATTTATATAAATCATAAAATATTAAACATAAGATAGGGGCAAATTTATATTCCAATTTTTTTAAATTTACTGATGTACTGTCTGTAATGTAGTTCCTACTACTACACCTATATTGGCTGTATATAATATAATATAGCCTATATTATACCACCTATACTGTAGATCCATCGTCAAGAATAATATCTTAGGACAGGGAAATTTTTGATATTTTGGCAGAATGTATCCCCTAACATCAAAACGTCCATGAAAATAAGGTTAGTTATACTCTGGTAATTTGACTTCGTTTCGACTACTTTGGAGTTATTGGTGGATTACAAAGAGTGGTGAGTCTCACCAATAAACTTTCAACCTTAGAGTTTTTCATTATATAGGTATTTCGTTTAAATAAACCTATATCAATTAAACTTATTTATCGTTGAGGAGTATTCCATCAATACTTGATAACTCCATGATAAAAATAAATAATAGATATAAAAACACCAGATTGCAATATCATTTACTTCTGAGGCACAGGGAGGAAGAAAAAGTGAAGGGTCAAAGCGAGCACAGTACAATCAATCTATGATTTTTATAAGTTAATAAAGTATTGTGATATATTTAATATTATGTATCATATTCACAAACGCATGCAGACTTTCATGGACGAGGTCCCCATCTTGATCTAGTTATATAACTCTAAAACAATCCTCTTCATAGCCTTTTGATGAAGAAAGGGACTGCATATAATTGTCAATGATTCTTCGTAACGGACCGTAGCAGCAGTATTCCAGGATTCCTTCGTAATGCTTTGAAACCAACGTTTTAAAGTAGGGTGAAGGAGAAGGAGTAGGAGCGAGTAGTGATAGACGATGAACAAGAGGAAGAGTCATGACAGGATTTAATTATATTTCCCAAGGCCAAGGTATAAATAATAACCACGCATCGGGATTCAATTCCTACTCACTATTAATGATTTACGACCACGTCATTTCTAAACCATAAACACCATAAATTATTCATATCTGTGTCCCATCCATCCCTAGTCATCCTCATCAATTAGGATGACTGGCTCATCTCCAGTGCATTTTCTTTCTTCCTTTATTTTGTAATAACTAAGTAATAAGTTATACCTAACTATTTGTTATTATTTATGAGTTATTACTTATTGTTCTATTAATTTAAGTCAAAGGAGCGTTCCTGTCTTTATGGTAGGATAGTATAGGATAGGGAACAAGTGTCTACTCGACCCCTAACTACATCTGCTCTGAAGAAGAACCGCCTGTGGTAGAAATAGTCGAGCTTACGTCTCAAATCTCTTTTGAAACACCAATCTAGTTCCTGGTGGGAAGGAGGATAGATTATTCTTACTTCAAGAATCTGCAGAATGGAGTAAATATGTATCTGAATCCTGCAAAAGTCGTAAGAATAGATTGGTTGGCCAAATTTGGAGCTCACTTTTTTGCCCCTCCAAGGATGGAGGGACTGTCTTTGTACCGGACTGGGTCTAAGAACTTTGCTTAAGTCATTCGCAAAGAGGAATTTCCAATCCTTGGTTAAATTGGAAGATGTTAAAGAGAAAGCTCTTGTTGAGTGTAATCTTCCGAGCTCCCTTCTTAACTACTCCTTTAAAAATATCTCCTGTTATTCACCAGAGCCTTATAAGAACTTATAGGGCTCTTCTATTCACTAATCAAAGCTTTAGTTAAATATTTGCAGTCGCTATTTAATAAATATTATAACTTCAGCGGACCTTTTTGGCTTAATATGGATGTCTCGGATATTTATTATATCTCATGACGAAGGACAATGTTTCAGACCTGGATATGTCGATTTGTCTCACTAAAATATCTATACTTTTGTCAGGATCTCAATCGCAATTCAACTTAAGAAAGAATAATGATCGAAGATTTTATTATTCATAAACATTTTGGGGGATCATTTGTTTATCATAAGTATTTCAACAATACTAATGTATCTACATCGACCGATCCTATGACATTAAATAAGAAAATAGCTGCACAACACTGCCATGTCCCTGCCTATCGATTTTAACGGTGATAAATACATTGGATGTAGGTATTTTGTTTTGGAGGGGGATTTTTCTAAATGAAAATAATTGAATTAATCTATTCATAGTTCCATCATTTCTTGTATCATTACATGGATCAATCAATTAGCCTAATCCTACACTGTACGGAATCTCTACACTGATGATGCCTAGTGCGAAACAAAAATGGAATTAATCAATGAAAGGGAAGAAGTGAAAAGACCTCTAAATATTCCTTGGAAATAAAATTTATTTTTTTGACTAAAACTGATTTGAATTAATTAAAATTAACCAGATTTTGGCACTAAATAGCCTCTATCTAGATATTTTACTTAAATATATTATATTGTAAATGTTTAGAAGAAGAAATGTATTATAAATACAAATTATTTAACTCGATTGCTTCAACCTTAGGAGTGAATTTACGGACTGTTCAGCGTATCCGTAAGAAGCTAGAGGACACCTGGGATGTTGATGCCACCATAAAGAGGGCCCCAAGGAGGAGGGCGCCGACAGGAAGGTCAGGGACACCGACTTTGTCGACAAGGTGAAGAAGATGGTTGAGGATGACCCTACCAGGTCCGGGGGTGGCCGGAGACATGCCCTGGGTGTGGCAACAGGACTCAGCACCCTGCTATGTGCCCAAAATCTCCATGTAGTGGTTAACCGAGAACTGTTATGACGTCTTAACCAAGGATTTGTGGCCTCCTAACTCTCCCGACCTTCATCTCTGGACTATTTTGTCTGGGGCTATGTCGAGAGACATACCAACAGACATCCCCATAGCACCAAGGCCAGCCTGATGGACTCCATCAAGGAGGTATTCGGCAACATGGACAATGAGATGGTCAGAAGAGCCTGCGGCCGGTTCAGAGGCCGTTATTGATACCAACGGTGATTATATCGAATGAATGGCTACTCTATACCTATGTGCTCGTCATAGTTTTGATTTTCAATAAAAAAAGTTAAAAAATGTATATTTTGTGTTGTTTTTTGTAGAAAAATATTTTGGCGACAATTTGATCCCCGTTCCCTTTACTGAATTAATGAAATTAAACCTTACTACGGATAAACCTAGATAAATTGTAAACTAAAATAAAAAACTTTTTTTTAATCACTTTTAGTATAATTTACTGAGATGTTACGAAGGTTGTACTGCTTCCATACAATGACTATTAATTAATTATTGATGGTTAATAACTTATACAAAATTCCATTTCTCTGTTGACTTCTCCAAAAAATGATATTCAAATCAGTTATAAAGAAATATAAATTTCATCAGTCCCATCCATTGATGAAGGTCATCATAGCCAAATACTCATCCTTCTCTTAACACAGTTGATGATAATCCAAGCTCATCATCCAATATTAATGAAAATATCTACTCAAATACTGAACTAAATATGATCTTTTTACATTTTCACTTTAATTCTTCATAATATTGGACTCCTGAAATCCGTTTACCCTGAACTTTCTTGCCTCCCATTTCCAGTGATGAGAGGGATCAATGATTTCAATTCGACAGAATGCTTTGGTAAACCCTTCCAGACTCGCCTTGTACGATAATTCCCTCCACACTATTATAAATCTACCCAAATATTATCATTTGATATGTTTACTTTAATTCTTCATAATAGGGGACTCATGAAATCCGTTTACGTTTGAACTTTTTTGCCTCCCATTTCCAGTGAGGTAAAGGATCAATGATTCCAATTACAAATAATGCTTTGGAACACTCTTCCAGACTCGTCCTAAGCAGGAATTCTCTACACATTGCTTTAATCCCACCTAAATATGATCTTTTTACATTTTCACTTTAATTCTTCATAATATTGGACTCCTGAAATCCGTTTACCCTGAACTTTCTTGCCTCCCATTTCCAGTGAGGAGGGATTAATAATTCCAATTTGACAGAATGCTTTGCTACACCCTTCCAGACTCGTCCTGAACGAGAATTCACTTCACATTACTTTAAACCCACCTAAATATGATCATTCAGACATTTTTAACTTTCACGCTTCATAATAGTGGACTCCTTAAATCAGCATAGGCTTGAACTTTCTTGCCTCCCATTTGCAGTGAGGACATAGATAAATGATTTGACTTACTCAGATTCCTCTGGTACACCTTTCCAGTTTCCCCCTCAGCGACAATTTGTGCCAAATTGCTTTAAACCTACCTAATGATTTGTAATTTTATATAATTAAAGCCAACGTTCGTTTTCTTATTTAATGGGAATGCAAAATATTATGTATATATATCATAGTATTGTCTACTATATTAATTGCGAAATTAATCTTATTCAAAATTAGTATAATAACTTTTCGACGTATACCAACTAATTTATATTAATTTACATAATGTCAACGACTGATCAGTCTTATTACGTGAGCGCTTCATTGACATTTGGGCTTTTTCTAAGCATACTTTCGTCCTCAGATTTGACGGGAGTGCAAAATATTTTTTTACTTATATCATAATATATTTTTTTTTTTTTTTTTGCAAAATTAACCTCTTTGCTATGATTTTACATATATATCGACGTATACTAACTAATACAAAGTAATCTAAATAATTCAGCGACTTATTAATCATATTATTCAAGCGATTTATTGACATTCAGGCTTTTTTAGCCTGAATGTATGTTACGTTACGTACTCCTTGACCCATTTTACAGCTTAAAATATCGTATCCCTAGGTTTATTCTGCTACCAATGCCCTATTATAGGGGTTTGTCGGCAACAATATAAATTAAAATTTGTACAAGTTGTTTCAAGTAGTTCAGTTAATCAATATACAAGATTCTTACAAACCCCTAGAAATGATGATGAGTATGAAAATTACTGATATTATCTATTTATTTTTATGTATGTATACATATTAAGAGGTGCAATGTTGTATACCCAATAAATCTTGATTGTGGGTTTAGGTTGAGGGGATGACGGGAATGCCTGTCCTTGGCGGGACACTAAATACAATAAGGAATATTTACCCCAATCTCTATGGGTCTACCACACTAGTGTATTCCACCTGTTTGGAGTATGCGACTAGTAGTATGTCTTGCCACTAGTTAGATTCTAGTTTTGTCTGTGGTCAGTTTATTTCTAGTATCTTTTATTAAATTTAAAAACTGCAATGTTTTACTCAGAGAATGGTACACAAAGCAAAATGCAAAAGCAAAGGTGTGTTTATTTTGACACCAGAAAACATAAAAGCATGACAATGGATTTTAAAACACCATTTTAAGTGAATTCTCGGCAATTTGGTGAATTTGCTCTTTCAGTGGGAGTCTAGGAGGTTGTACCAAGGCGTGTTATATAATTTAAATCACTCGAATATAGTTTCACTGAAAATAGGATGCCAGAGAGGTCAAACACAATGGCAGGTGAATCTAAGGAGTCATATAAAAAAAAATTGTGAATTACATTATTTTCATAAGAACCCGTGGGCTTAGAGCGATCGCTTGTGTAAGGTAAGTCTATGGAGCCATACCAAGCAGTTGACTTTTGGCTTGAGAAACTTACAAACTCAAAAAAAGGGGCAATAATCCCGAAGTTATTATCAATACAGGAAAACGAAAGTAGGGTTAAAAAAGCATTATTGGCCTTGTTACATATAAATAAGTAGATAATTAGGTCGCTAACAAAGATATGAATCAGGTAGAGTATTAAAATAAGGAGATATTTACTGAGAAAAATGCACACAACGCAAAAAAACAAGCGCGAATTTGTGTTCCTGATGACACCAGAACACATAAGAGCACAACAATGGATTTTAAAGATCTATTTTAAATGGGGTTGTGGCATTTTGGTGCATTCGCACTCTCAGTGGGAGTCTGGGAGGCAACCCCAAGGAATATTAGCTTGTTAGAATAACTGTGCTATGGCCTCACTGGACAACTTTTAACCGCGGGTATTCTATTCTTTTATTCCGATTAAAATATTGTGTAATATATAGCCTCAAATAATATACATGCATCAAAAAATTGTCTAGGTGAGAACGTCATTTTTTATTTTTGTCAACAAATTGCCAAATCAAAATTCGTAAAAACTTTTTTTTATTAATTTTGCAAAAAAGAATTAATAGCATTTATTGGCATTGTAAAGAGAAACACAAACCTACCAATATTTTTCCGTACTTTCAAAAATAAAGAAGTTATGAAAATAATGTTTTCGAAAAAATAACAAACGATTACTACTTCATTTTTGCAAATATTGAAAAAAAAGTTTAATAGAATATTCCAGAAATTGAAAATATTATTTTTACAGTGAGGAGCCTGAAATTTTATCCACAAAATGCATCGTTTTGTGCCTTTTCTTTTAAAAAAATTGAAAATTGACGTTTGATGAAAAAAATAGACAAAAAAATATAAAAATGAAAGAAATTGAAAAATTATTATTAAGGATATGACAGATACTCCAGTTAAACATCAATTTTCATGTGTCAAATTTATATGCAAACGAATCTCCAGACAAATTTCTACAAACTTTATTTTCTTTACGAATCCAATATTTCATTGAAAGTTCATTATTTTTGCCCATAACGTTTTTTTTTTAAAATAAATTTAGAAAAAGTACTTATACGTATAGTTGTTTATTGACAAGCCAATCACTTTTGGATTTATAACTCAACTCCTTATCAAGTCTCCTTGAGCTGCAAAAAACTGTTTTTGTGTTTTGGGTATAACATAAGCTACCGTGTAGTTTCATTATATTTCAAACAATTTTATACCCATTTTGATGATAATTTATTTTAACTAACTTTTGACTTATCGTATAATAGCATACAATTATAATACAGAGATAATATTAAAATTGATCCTCTGGGAGATCCGCTAGATCGGGTCATAAAGAATATATCGAATCAACTCGCTTTATTTTTATGCAACTCCGTTTTAATAAATATTAACAAATATCTGAGGCTATGAATATGGCCAATTATATTCAAAAGGTCATAACGGGGCCAATACGAGTCAAATTAACTAATGGAAGGCTGTAAATTATAGGTAATATTCTTGAAAATCACATCCCATTCCTGAAATTTGAACATAAATCCCATAATAGAACAAATATGCCTATAAACTATTTGGCCGTTAATATTTATTAAGTAAATAAATAAAGGGAATTTCTCAATAACTTGATTTTTACTCAAGTGTCATTTCTAGTTGACTCACAAATATATAAGATATTAAATATTTCCACATAGGACGGTGGATATTTCCCACATTCATTTCCAATTAAGTACTCTGACTCTAATAAGTTGTTATGAGGTCACAGCTCTAGTTCATATTTTATATCTGATAACTGATAATGTTCTTTTAAAATAACCTTTTGTTTTTCATTGCTTGGTTGCAGTTCCTTCCTGACTCATGACGATTAACTCCAGTTCAGATAAAGAAAACCCCCTTCAGTTACTTTGAGCGATTTATATTAATAAATAAGGTAAGTTTTTTCATGAATATCACAAGTATTGTTGACCTAAACCATTATTCTAATAACAATAATAGAAGAATTCAAATTCTTCCGTTGTTTGAATACTAGAGTTAGATTCCAATCCATTAATATTAAGTATGGACGACGTAGTGGAATTAAAAAGAAGTTGTACGTTTCTATCGGTTTCGTTAAAGGAGTTTCACGAACATCTCCACCTTGACCTTAAACCCATAACTCATTCTATACATTTTATTTTCATTCGTTCTTTCCACGAAAAAACATTTTTAAAAAAAATATTATTCTCAAAGAGGCAAAGTGTTGAAGGACCGAATATTCATTATGAAGTTTGCAAAAAATTCAAGGATATGGTTCAAAAGGATTTAGTCATTCTTGGAACTCAAAGTTTGAGGTAGACGCAATATTAAAATAAACTCTCAAATATATGATTTAATAATGCAGCTTTAATTATTGGAGTCAAAGAATAGTTGAGTCATTCCTCCTGAATGAATCTACTTTAAATACTCCATTTCCCCATTGGATAAGATGTGGAAAAACATGGAATCTATTGAGTTAATAGCACATTCATTTGATTATATCATCATTCTCAATAAGGAACTATTGTCCTGGCTCTCTAGGTCTTTTATTATAATAAAACCAACCCATCTTCATTATATAATTTCTTACTCATATTTCGACAACTTTTTATTTTAAATTCATGAATTATCAAACTATATAATGAACATAGACACATCATTCTACTTCTAGTCATCCGAATGTAACAATTGCCCGTATCATTCGTTCTTCTAATAAGACCATTGGGCTTTTCATTGGTGATGGAAAGTATTTGAATAAATGTCGTAGGGAGCAACTTATACATTTCCACCGATTGAATCGAGTCATTGATACAAATTTGGATTGTACCAATACGACAGATATACTTATAAAAATTACTCTTGAAATAGTTTAATCATTCTTTTATGAGTCGGACTCCAGTTTTAAAGTTATATCCCGAAATGAATTAGTCTCTTGGAAAATAATCGTTTACAAGGGCTTGAGCTGGATATTAATTCAAGAGTAGAGTTGGAGTGACAAAGGTTCATCAACAATTCAGACATTTAGTCGATATTCGGGACAAGGTATTCTTGCAACATGAATTAATTGATTATAGAGGATACATAAATATAATTATTATTAAATATATAGTCCATGAGTTCAACATGCCATCCATTTGTCACTTATATTAAAGTCAAAATATCAAAATAGTGAGCTTGTTTTGTTGAATTCATATATTAATCCACGGGAACCTTCAGTGCCCCAAAGACTAGGTTATATTAAGTTGAGTGAGGCTCGAACATCATCGTCATCCAAAATGTGAAACGCATATTATTCAGTTCCAAAATCCAATTATGATCGACCTCCATCCAGAATTAAACCTATTACAAATACAATTGACCTATATAAATTTTAATTCAATATTGATATGTTAATTTTTGGTTATTAATGAACCTAAATTAAAACCTTTAAAGCAAAATATATTATTGTTTTATCCTTAATTTTAGAAGTGGTATTGCTTTATGTCAATAATCGTTAATTGATTTTAATTTCATTTCCTAAGCATAATTTATTATTATAGGTATTAACTGTGATACGTAGCGCTATGGGTAAAGTTAAATCGGGCGGATATTATGCAGTTGCACGTGGGCGTAAAGTGGGTATATACAACTCTTGGTCCGAATGCCGTTCTTCAGTGGACGGATTTAGTAGAGCACGATATAAAAAATTTTACAGTCTAGCAGAAGCTGAAAAATTTGTTAAGGAAGAGAGTGATAAAGAACCGGAAATTGGATCAAAATCAAATAATTTTAGTAGGAGCCATACTTCAGACATTAACCAACAAAGTCAAAATGAGTTTTCATTTGATGAAACAAAGACGGTCTCTTATTACGTAGTTGCACATGGGCGCGAAGTAGGTATATATGCTTCTTGGTCAGAATGCCACGCTTTAGTGGACGGATTTGATGGAGCACGATATAAAATTTTTACAATCGAGTAGAAGCTCAAAAATTTGTGAAGGAAGGGACCACTAAAGAACCGTTGACTGGAGAAAAATCCAATATATTTAGCAGTAACCAAACTCCTTCTATTTGCTATGAAAGTGGATCTTCAAAGTCAGGCCCTTATTACGCCATTGTACGTGGACATGAAGTGGGTGTATTCGATTCTTGGTCAAAATGCCGTTCTTTAGTGGTCGGATTTGATAGAGCACGATATAAAAATTCCTCAGTCGAGAAGAAGCAGAAAAATGTGTGAAGGAAGAGACTTTTAACGATCCATGGATAGGAGAAAAGTCAAATAAATTCAGGAGGAACCATATGAAGAATGAAAGTGGATTTTCTGTTGATAACACGGATTGGACTTACGCTAAAGGTTGAATTTATTTATGGAATGTAAAATACTACAAAATATTAATATATTTTATTTTATTTGAATAGATAAGGAATATTATATGAATGACGATGGATGGGTTAAAGTTTTCACTTATGGAGCTTGTACTAATAATGGAAGGAAAGGGGCCAGGGCAGGGATTGGTGTATTTTTTGGCATTAATAGTGCAAAGAACATTTCAGAGCCTGTCTCGAGAAATAATCAAACAAACAATAGTTTAGAAATTCAAACTATATCTCAAGCTATCAAAAGAGTTAAGGATGATGGACTAAGGAAAATAGTTATCTATACAGATTCTAAATTTGCAATAAATTCAGTAGAAGACTCGATGCCTAAATGGAAGAAAAATGGTTGGAAGAAATCCTGTGGAGGACATGTGATAAACAAGAATGATTTTCGTGAATTAGAGGACATAAAAAAAGGAATGACAGTTAAATTTATCCATATTCAGGCTCATAAAGGTATCAAGGGAGACAAACATGCGGATGCATTGTCTCGAAAAGTTGCTAAATAGTGAATTTTGAATGTATTTATTCATTCTGTAACAATGAATGTGTTAATTTATTTTAATGCTACTCTCAGTAAAGTTGAATTTTAAGACGAAACAATTGGAATTGAAATGTTTAAGTAAAAAATTTATAATTATTGTTTATTTTAATGCGTATAACACTTTATATGCAAACTTGTATATGTTCCAAAGATAAATGTATATTTTATTGTATTATTTTAAAATTAATAATATAAACAGTCTAGTGTCTTATTATCTTAATAACACTTTCTTAATATACTCAAATATTTAATGGATAATTACTTGAATTTAAACAGGATTGTATCTGTTTAGACGTTATTAAATTTAGTTATAATGTCAGAATCACCCAAAGGTTTTCGCCTCGACAACTTCTTGGCTTGAGATTCTGTGTTTTCTTGATTGTTTTTATTTCCAAAAATATGAAAATGACCTTCATAGCCGTCAATATCTTCGCCCTAGAGAGAGCAACATTTTATATAGCTAAATAAATATACAAGAATATTTTTTCAAGCAACAAATCTTAAATAACTTTAAAAACATTTTTAAGTTGCTGTTTTTATTATGAAGTTGTATGTCTTTACCAAGGTGACAATACATAAGGTCGGGGCATTTCTATGCAAACAAAAATAAATTGTGACGTCACGGACGGAATAAAGCTATATTGTTTAAATGTACTAATTATATAATTTATTGTTCTATTTCTTTGACAATCTTCTACTTTTCAAGCAAGGTCCTATTATGACAAAGGTGCAATAAGTTAAAAAATATTAGGGAAATGAAGTAAAAAATCTGGGGTAGATTGCAAGATTCTCTTTGGGAAGGGGTTGCTAGCCGTTTTAAGGATTTCAAATTTTCTGTGTCACCTTTATTGGCTTCTTAATACTAACAAGTAATAAATATTACTATGAGATTCTTGGGAGGGCCTGGGCCTCCTCGGCTCCCCAGTTCCATCTACTATAAACAATATATCAGTATATCACTAATATGAAATTTAGAGGTTTCTGTATTATACTAAAGATTACATAATGAACAGCAGATGTGCTTCACTTTTTATTGAAGGATAAATTTATAATGCAGAACATAGGAAATAATAAGAATTGGGTTTCGCCGTAGATAAGGGATATACTAAACATATATAAAATAATCTATTTGGTGATAATTAATATTATATTGAATATTTGGTTAAATTATAAATAAACTTGAAATTGGCCGATTTGCTTTTTTCCTCTTATTTTTTCACTCTCTCCAGTATTAAATTCTAATTGTACATTGTGGTATCTTATTCGTATCATTGTCCTTGTCTTGGCGAAGAGATTCAGAACAGCCTTGTCATACTTGCCTCCAAGGCAATCTTCCAAAACTTTATAAAAACGTTCGATTACTTTTGGATGACGATCTAATAGAAATAAATGGAATTCCTTGAACTTCTGGTCGAAAACTTCACAATCTTTAAAAAAATAATCAGATGGCACCATCAGTCCTCTTCCAGACAAATGATGTATCCATGTTGTCAGTCCATGATCATTCAAATATATGTCACTTGTCTTCTTCCCCAAATCCGGATATAAAAGTTTCATCTTGTGGGCAATAAAACCCGATACATAACTGATCCCCTGAAAGTTGAGATCCCATTGTTTGAACTGATCTAGTTGATGGTTTAGTGAAAAATCCATGTGAACTTCATGAGGGATATCAAACGTCAATTCCAATTCTGAACAGCTTTCTTCACCAATTGTGATATATAAGATGTCTTCAGTGAGTTGCTTTGTGTTCTCTTCATCCTCAATTCTATAAATGTCATATTCTTTTTCAATCTGAACAGCCGGATTGCTCACCAAAGTTTCACAATTTTTTCCAATTTCCAGAATTCTTGTCCTTTTCATTGCTCCAACGGCTCCAGGGTGATCATCATCACCGCCAGCACTTCTCAAACGGGTAAAAAAATTTCAAGGCAATTTTGATTAGTTCTGGACATCAAAATCAAAGAAAGAGTACCATTAGAAATCAAATCATGGTACAAGGCTCGAGTTGATTTGATTGAAACACGCATACCTCTCTGCCATGCCAATTCACTCTTATTTCCCCTTCCAATGACCTTAAATGTATACAAACAAAAATTCCATTTTATCCAAGGCAATAAATTGATCTTCAAAATCGATACCCAATGCACATCCGAGCTTGACCTTGTCATAAATTTGCCTACTATTAACTACATCAAACCAATTGTTGATTATTTCTACTGCGTTTTCCTTGGCTCTTGCTTCTTTACTTTGGCTATGAATGGTGAAAGCTTTGGCTACTGTATTACTCAAAACTTGTGCAGCCAATCTTACTCCTTGTCTCGCTCCTCCTTTGCAGTAAATGTGAAGAGGTTTAAGCTTAAAAACAATTTTAAATTCTCCGGAATCTTTAATTAATAATCCCTCAAAATCAGTCTTAACAAGAGGGACGAATGTTCAATCCTCTGCTGGAACCATAAACCTTTTGTCTAGTAAATGATTCCTACAGAGCTTGAGAAGATGAGGAGAATCAGGAAAAATGTAGACAACTCTGCTTGAATCAAATGGATTGATGAAGAAAAAGTTTTATCTGTCAATCCCAAGTTCAGAACGAAACGTGTGGTTCCCAAGATCACAAACAATTGCTCTTATTTCAAAACCATTGCTCTCTATTTTGATTATGATATCATCAAGCAGCTTCTTGGTCATAGTGGTATCAAAATGGAACCAGATCGGATGTTTCCATTTCTCAATTAATCCTCTCATCATAACAACTTGAACTTTAGAGTCAGAACCAGAAATCTTTTGGGTCTTCATGTCAATATCATATTTTTTCTTAATTTGACATTCATCAAAGCATAGCACAGAAAACTTGTATTGAAATGTGTTGGTTTGATCATTTCTTGAAGGACTTTGATGCTATCATCTTGAAATCCTGGATTTATTTTAAAATGTTGAAGCCATCTCTCTTGAGTTTGAATGCTTGGCATTTGCATGATTTTCTTCTGTCTAAAATATTCAAAAGCACGTCGACTCATTGATCTTACTATCAAGGCAGGGACAATATCTTCATTTGAGTAATGAATCTATTTTTGATTAGGCGTCAAAACTCTCTTAGCCTGAGCTGGAGTACATTTATCATGAAGAGTCCTTACAATTTTGGAGTGTTTCTTTTCCTTCGCTTCAAGTCGCTCGAGTTTCTTTGTGAGAATGTTTACCCTGACTTTTTGTTTACATAAATCTGCTTTCGTTTTCTTTAATTCTGCTTTGAGATTATCAGTATTTTCCAGAAAAAGGGAATGTTCTGTCTGTATCCAAATAGCCTTATTCTTTTGCTTCAGTTCCTGTATCAATAAATTGGCTACCATTTGTTTGTTCTGCCTCCTCATTTCCCTCCTGGAACGAGGTGAAACAAAATCTACTTGGTCTTCATCCTGATTATCGACACTGCTGGGAGTTTGAAAGGATGTTTATTCATGCAAATTTTCGGGAACTTTTTATCACATTGATCCTCAGGCTTAGGAACAGTGGAATAAGAAGGAGCAGACTTGGTACTGCATCTATTTTTAGCCTCTTTCTGGGAGTCAAATTAAGAAGCTCATGTTCCAGGTCCCTCCTGTAGCTTCCATAATTAAAGTGCATACTACACACTTGTGCATTTTCTGCTTTAAATGTATCCTTCCTCTTGCAAAGATTCTTCCAAATCCTCTGTCGAACCATGTTCTTTGGAAAATTATGGTATATTATACCATCAGGACTTTTGCAACCGAAGATTGCACATATTTTATGACGATTTTTTTATGGGGTTGGACTAAGGAGGTTCCACATAAATAATGAATTATTGATAGTAAAACTCTAACGAAATATCTTTCATATCGTTGGTTACCTTCTCTCCATGTAGATTCAAGTCCATTATTATTTAGATCCAAAGGATGTTTTATAATTATATTGGAAAGTACTTTATTTAATTCTCAGTCAAATAAAGTATGAAGTATCACGGAGTTTATTTTGATTTTTATCCCGTTCGTGACGTCATCTGCCTGGTTATCAGTGTTGACTAAAATACCACGACCTTATATACCTATATAATATAGGATACTTGTATTTACGTTATATTCTAAAAAATGCTCTTTTAATTGGGTTGCTATGGAGATTTATTTTTCTATTTGGTATATTTCGAGTTGTCTCTTTGGTGTTTGGCGTTAACGGATGGGGCTGGGTATAGACTATGACATATACTTATATAAACATTAACTTATGACCTTCATAGCCGTCAATATCTTCGCCCTAGAGAGAGCAACATTTTATATAGCTAAATAAATATACAAGAATATTTTTTCAAGCAACAAATCTTAAATAACTTTAAAAACATTTTTAAGTTGCTGTTTTTATTATGAAGTTGTATGTCTTTACCAAGGTGACAATACATAAGGTCGGTGTTGAGTCTCTTAAAGTTAGATGAGCACTAACTAGATTACTTTATTAATATTCCCGCGTCAGGGGTACCATATGCATTTACATACATAACATCCCCTTTACAAATACTTATTTAAATACAATAAACAACACAATTAAACACACCTTAAAACACAATTAATAATAAAATTTCTCAACACATATAAATATTTATTCTTCTTCAAAAAATCCACGCTCTACATTTTCCTTACTTGAGCCAACGTCCTTACGTATCTTTTCTTTCCAATCATAACACACACTCTTCTATCTTCCCGTTGAACAATATATCCATACTTTAACAAATCAACAACATAGACCTTGTCTCCACATTGGACTTTTCCTTCCCGCAAAATTCTATGTCGTTTATTATGATGTTTTTGGGTGTACGATCGATGCTGTTCTTCTAATTTCCGAGTTTCCTCATCATTTGGGTCCTTCATGCGCTGTGGAACCAACGTTCGCAATTCCCTATTATACAGTAACTTTGCTGGGGTTTGTCCATTTTGCAAAGGTGCCGCCCTATATGCCAGTAATGCCCTGTCAATTTCCCCATTTTTCTTAAGAAAGTTTTTTACCGTTTGCACACCCCTTTCTGCTAGTCCATTTTGATGGTTGTTTTGGAGCTGAGAAACGTTGCTCAAATCCCCACTCTTTAGCAAATCTAGAGAACTCTTGACTAGAGTAACATGGACCGTTATCAGAAACCAGTATCTCGGGTACTCCATGTCTTGCAAATATCCTTTTTAATTCCATAATCACTGCGCTTGCTCTTTGATTTGTTAGCTCCGTAACTTCAATAAATCTGCTATAGTAGTCTACTACTATAACGTAGTATTTTTGATCGTATGTAAATAGATCTGTTGCAACCATCTTCCAAGGTCCCAAAGGCCACTTGCTTCTAATTAGAGGCATTTTCTTAGTCATTCCATATTCTGAGCATTTTGAACATGAGTCTATTAGTTGTTCAATTTGACTTCCAATCCCAGGCCAAAATACAGTAAAGACTTTGTCCTCATTTTCGTTTTAACAATTCCTAAATGTCCGTCGTGTAGTTTATCGAGAATTTCACGTCTTAATTCTACAGGATTATTATTCTTTCTTTATACATTATGAGACCTTTCCAGATATATATATCCTCCCTGTAACGATAGTATGGGCGCAACAAATTTTCTACATCCGTTATATACTTTGGCCAACCCTTGTTAACGTAATTTATAACCTCTTCAATCCTTCCAGGATCAGGGAATACACCTTCACTGGATATGATATAACCCAAAAACTTTATCTTCTTGACTCTAAACACACACTTTTCCTTATTTAGTCTAATATTATTTTTTTCATAATATCAATGACCTTCCCCAAACGCTCGTCATGTTCTTGGTCTGTCTCACTTGTTATAAGGATGTCATCTATATGGACGTGTACACCCTTGACGGAATCTAACATCTGTGTTAATCGGGCTTGAAATACTTCTGGACCACTGGAGATGCCGAAAGGAAGACGTTTAAATCTATATCTCCCAAATGGTGTAATGAAGGTTGTCATTTTACTACTTTGATGATTTAATTTATATGATGGAAACCCATAACAGCGTCTAACTTGAAAAATATTTTCCCTTTTATACGAGCAATTGTACTCTGACAGGACGATATAGGAAATTTTGGAACTCGTATGTATTTATTTAATTTCTGATAGTCGACACATAGTCTAACCCTTCAGTCTTTTTGACCACCACCATTGAGAGCACCATTCTGTTGGTTCAAACTCTTTAACAATTATATCATACAGTTCTAATTTCTTTATTTCTTGTTCAACTTTACAATATAAAGGTAAAGGTACTCTTCTGGAAGTTGTTTCTGCCCACGGAACCACATCTTCTTTTAATTCTATTTTATACTCTCCTGGCATAGATGGGAACTCCAAAGAGTCAGCATTTCCTTCCTTTAAAAGGCCTAAAGACTTTATTTCTATCAGCCCCAAAAGAGGTTTCCTCACTTTTCCAAACATAACATTCCCCCATTTTTTTTTTTAATTTGAAACGACGCTCTTCCTTGACCTTTCATGGGAATGATTGTATTGTCCGGTCCTCTTCCATCTCTTGCTTTTTCTAATCTCCCAATTTTTAACTTTTTAATAAATTCCTCTGGAAGTACAGTGACACTTGCCCCTGTATCAACTTTGGCCCGTACTGGGTATCCATTAATTAAAATGTTGACATAACATTCACTCCCTTCTTTTTCACTTAGAATGAGTGAATCTAAGGTGAAATTATCCATTTCTTCCTCCATTCCAAAATCTTCTACCACCGGTTCTTTTTTTTTTCAGCTTTTCTCATTTCCCTCTTTGAACGACAAACTCTTGCATAGTGTCCTACTCCTTCGCAGTTTCGACACACTGCTTTTGATCTTTGAGCTGGACATTCTTCGCGTTTATGCTCTTCAGCAAATCCACACCACTTGCATCTTATCATCTTTGCCTGATCCTCCTTCCATTTCTGCTGTTTCCTAGAGCCTCTAAAGCTACAAACTTCCTCCGTTTGTACCTTTTCCCTCATTGATATTAATTGTCGCATGGTCCTTTCATGCAACCTCAATTCCCGCAAACATACGTCCAATTTAAGGTCGGGTTTTTCAAGGAGGCTCTTCTTTAGGCTTTCCTGCGCATCGGGAACCGAAAAACCAACTTGTCTCTCAGATGTCTATCTCTCTGAGTTCCAAATTCGCAATGCTTGGATAGCCCTTGATTTTCGTAAAATAATCGCTCCATTCCTCATGTTCCCCTTTCTCCGCTGACCAAAACAAATAGGAATCGAAAACAACGTTCCTTTTAGGGCTACAATATGCTTCCAATTTCGTCATTATAACCTCATAATTAAACTTCTGATCTCCTTGTAGATCAAAATTTTGATAAATTTCCAAAACCTTGCTTCCCACTACCGAAAGAAGGATTGACGCCTTCACCGAATCCGTTAAATCCTGGAAGCAATTTAGGTATATCTCCAACCTGATTTTAAATTGCTCCCAATTGTAGGCAATTTCCTTCCCCAGCTTCATTGGAGAAGGTGAAGGTAAGGATGGGGTGAGGCCCCACTTGGAGCTAACGTACACATCACTTCTTCCGTCATACTTCGTGATTGTCTCTTTATTTAAATTAAACACCTGACACCATGTTGAGTCTCTTAAAGTTAGATGAGCACTAACTAGATTACTTTATTAATATTCCCGCGTCAGGGGTACTATATGCATTTACATACATAACAGTCGGGGCATTTCTATGCAAACAAAAATAAATTGTGACGTCACGGACGGAATAAAGCTATATTGTTTAAATGTACTAATTATATAATTTATTGTTCTATTTCTTTGACAATCTTCTACTTTTCAAGCAAGGTCCTATTATGACAAAGGTGCAATAAGTTAAAAAATATTAGGGAAATGAAGTAAAAAATCTGGGGTAGATTGCAAGATTCTCTTTGGGAAGGGGTTGCTAGCCGTTTTAAGGATTTCAAATTTTCTGTGTCACCTTTATTGGCTTCTTAATACTAACAAGTAATAAATATTACTATGAGATTCTTGGGAGGGCCTGGGCCTCCTCGGCTCCCCAGTTCCATCTACTATAAACAATATATCAGTATATCACTAATATGAAATTTAGAGGCTTCTGTATTATACTAAAGATTACATAATGAACAGCAGATGTGCTTCACTTTTTATTGAAGGATAAATTTATAATGCAGAACATAGGAAATAATAAGAATTGGGTTTCGCCGTAGATAAGGGATATACTAAACATATATAAAATAATCTATTTGGTGATAATTAATATTATATTGAATATTTGGTTAAATTATAAATAAACTTGAAATTGGCCGATGTGCTTTTTTCCTCTTATTTTTTCACTCTCTCCAGTATTAAATTCTAATTGTACATTGTGGTATCTTATTCGTATCATTGTCCTTGTCTTGGCGAAGAGATTCAGAACAGCCTTGTCATACTTGCCTCCAAGGCAATCTTCCAAAACTTTATAAAAATGTTCGATTACTTTTGGATGACGATCTAATAGAAATAAATGGAATTCCTTGAACTTCTGGTCGAAAACTTCACAATCTTTAAAAAATAATCAGATGGCACCATCAGTCCTCTTCCAGACAAATGATGTATCCATGTTGTCAGTCCATGATCATTCAAATATATGTCACTTGTCTTCTTCCCCAAATCCGGATATAAAAGTTTCATCTTGTGGGCAATAAAACCCGATACATAACTGATCCCAGTGAAAGTTGAGATCCCATTGTTTGAACTGATCTAGTTGATGGTTTAGTGAAAAATCCATGTGAACTTCATGAGGGATATCAAACGTAAATTCCAATTCTGAACAGCTTTCTTCACCAATTGTGATATATAAGATGTCTTCAGTGAGTTGCTTTGTGTTCTCTTCATCCTCAATTCTATAAATGTCATATTCTTTTTCAATCTGAACAGCCGGATTGCTCACCAAAGTTTCACAATTTTTTCCAATTTCCAGAATTCTTGTCCTTTTCATTGCTCCAACGGCTCCAGGGTGATCATCATCACCGCCAGCACTTCTCAAACGGGTAAAAAATTTCAAGGCAATTTTGATTAGTTCTGGACATCAAAATCAAAGAAAGAGTACCATTAGAAATCAAATCATGGTACAAGGCTCGAGTTGATTTGATTGAAACACGCATACCTCTCTGCCATGGCAATTCACTCTTATTTCCCCTTCCAATGACCTTAAATGTATACAAAAAAAATTCCATTTTATCCAAGGCAATAAATTGATCTTCAAAATCGATACCCAATGCACATCCGAGCTTGACCTTGTCATAAATTTGCCTACTATTAACTACATCAAACCAATTGTTGATTATTTCTACTGCGTTTTCCTTGGCTCTTGCTTCTTTACTTTGGCTATGAATGGTGAAAGCTTTGGCTACTGTATTACTCAAAACTTGTGCAGCCAATCTTACTCCTTGTCTCGCTCCTCCTTTGCAGTAAATGTGAAGAGGTTTAAGCTTAAAACAATTTTAAATTCTCCGGAATCTTTAATTAATAATCCTTCAAAATCAGTCTTAACAAGAGGGACTCATGTTCCATCCTCTGCTGGAACCATAAACCTTTTGTCTAGTAAATGATTCCTACAGAGCTTGAGAAGATGAGGAGAATCAGGAAAAATATGACAACTCTGCTTGAATCAAATGGATTGATGAAGAAAAAGTTTTATTTGTCGATCCCAAGTTCAGAACGAAGCGTGTGGTTCCCAAGATCACAAACAATTGCTCTTTTTTCAAAACCATTGGGTTCTATTTTGATTATGATATCCTCAAGCAGCTTCTTGGTCATAGTGGTAGCAAAATGGAACCAGATCGGCTGTTTCCATTTCTCAACTAATCCTCTCATCATAACAACTTGAACTTTAGAGTGAGAACCAGAAATCTTTTGGGTCTTCATGTCAATATCATATTTTTCTTAATTTGCAATTCATCAAAGCATAGCACAGAAAACTTGTATTGAAATGTGTGGGTCTTGATCATTTCTTGAAGGACTTTGATGCTATTGATGATCTTGAAATCCTGGATTCATTTTAAAATTTTGAAGCCATCTCTCTTGAGTTTGAATGCTTGGCATTTGCAAGATTTTCTTTTGTCTAAAATATTCAAAAGCACGTCGACTCATTGATCTTACTATCAAGGCAGGGACAATATCTTCTTTTGAGTAATGAACCCATTTTTGATTAGGGGTCGAAACTCTCTTAGTCTGAGCTGGAGTACATTTATCATGAAGACTACTTACAATTTTGGACTGTTTCTTTTCCTTCGCTTCAAGTCGCTCGAGTTTCTTTGTGAGAATGTTTACCCTGACTTTTTGTTTACATAAATCTGCTTTCGTTTTCTTTAATTCTGCTTTGAGATTATCAGTATTTTCCAGAAAAAGGGAATGTTCTGTCTGTATCCAAATAGCCTTATTCTTTTGCTTCGGTTTCTTTATCAATAAATTGGTTACCATTTGTTTGTTCTGCCTCCTCATTTCCCTCCTGGAACGAGGTGAAACAAAATCTACTTGGTCTTCACCTTGATTATCGACACTGCCGGGAGTTTGAAAGGATGTTGATTCATGCAAATTTTCGAGAACTTTTTATCACATTGATCCTCAGGCTTAGGAATAGTGGAATAAGAAGTAGCAGATTTGGTACTGCATCTGTTTTTATTTTTTCTGGGAGTCAAATTAAGAAGCTCATGTTCCAGGCCCCTCTTGTAGCTTCTATAATTAAAGTGCATACTACACACTTGTGCATTTTCTGCTTTAAATGTATCCTTCCTCTTGCAAAGATTCTTCCAAATCCTCTGTCGAACCATGTTCTTTAGAAAATTATGGTATATTATACCATCAGGTTTTTTGCAACCGAAGATTGCACATATTTTATGACGATTTTTTTTTGGGCTGGACTAAGGAGGTTCCACATAAATAATGAATTATTGATAGTAAAACTGTAACGAAATATCTTTCATATCGTTGGTTACCTTCTCTCCATATAGATTCAAGTCCATTATTATTTAGATCCAACGGATGTTTTATAATTATATTGGAAAGTACTTTATTTAATTCTCAGTCAAATAAAGTATGAAGTATCACGGAGTTTATTTTGATTTTTATCCCGTTCGTGACGTCATATGCCTGGTTATCAGTGTTGACTAAAATACCACGACCTTATATATATAATGTAGGATACTTGTATTTACGTTATATTCTAAACAATACTCTTTTAATTGGGTTGCTATGGAGATTTATTTTTCTATTTGGTATATTTCGAGTTGTCTCTTTGGTCTTTGTCGACATTGATTATGATATAAGAGATGGTACTTGATCGGGTACCATGTTCTCTTTACATAGGGTTGGTGTTTTTATTTTGCGCGGTTCATATATCTCAATCATAATTTCAATTTCCTTATTTATTCCAACAAAAAATTCGTTAACGGATGGGGCTGGGTATAGACTATGACATCTACCTATATAAACATTAACTTCAAAAGAACAAGTGGCGACATTTTTTTTGTGAGTTATGAGAAAAAAAATCAATTTTCTTACCCAACAAATATAAGTAATTTTGGTGTCAACACAACTCTACACTTAATACTCATCGCAGGAACTTATTTTAAGTCCTTGATTTAGTTATTTTTGATTTTAGTAACTTTCATAACATCGGGTATTTTTGTGTTAGCTATGTAACACCGGATATTAAGACACTAGTTTGGTTCAATAACATTTCGAAATTCATAATTGTTTTTGACATGGAGGCTAAAACACATGAAGTAGCTGCTCTGCTTCGTACAGGAATCAGCCACAAGGAGATCTCTGAGGCCACCAGCATGTCCGCCAGCACCATTGGCAGGATCATGAGGAGGCCTTGAAGACAAGCCTCGAAGTAGGAGACCTGTCTTAAAGGCCACCAAGGCCACTAAGAAGAAGATCAGGGCCCAGATTAAGATAAACCTTCTTCTGAGCATCAGAACAATTGCCAAGATGAACAACATGGGTAAGACTACTGCTGCCAACATTGTCAAGGACATTGGGGGAAGTCCTTGGTCCACACCACCGTCCCATGTTGTCCATGGCCAATATGGAGGCCAGATACATCCGATATAGGAAGATTTTGAACAACATGAAAAGCAATGGGGACAGAATTCTCATACTTTCCAATGAGAAAACTTTACAGTGGATCCAGTCTTTAACCGCAAAAATGATCCCTACATTAGCCTTAATGGTTATGTGGGATCTGAGAAAGAAGGTTTATGAAGAGACGAAGACCATCATCGTTCTATTGCAATTTCAGATTGTTCCAACTGCATTTATTAACCCTAGTATATTTTGAATCATATGCTTCATATTCATTTGAATCTACATTTTATTGCTAGTACATATTAGTATGCTCCTAAAACGCAAAATCTGATTATTTGCAAACCTTTTTGTCTTGAAATTGCTTTCTTTAGCATTTCTATGTGTTTTTAGCCATTTTTAAGAGAGGTTTTCTGGATCCTAAAATGTTTTGTTTCAAAGTTTTTCCTTTGATTTTTTTTTTAATGTGAGGACTGAGGAATACAACGGTAGCAACAAAAAACAATTTTGTAGGCATTATATGATATCATACATCTTTAAAAAATTTAATGGGTACTGATTTGCTTCCCAAAATCACATATTGCATTATATATTTCATGACATTTTTAATCAGAAATAAATAAGTTAAATGTTTTTTATTATTGACTAACAAATGAGTTCTAGTTAAAACCCTAAACTCATATTGATTGATATTTTTCAATGATACAATTATATTTAGCAATTTGATGGATATTTACGAATGTCAAATGGATGGAATAGCTAAAAAATAATACAAATTTTGTGACAACCTAAAAATTATAATCATACAACAATTAATCACCAACATTAAATTGAGTCATTTATCTTATAACGCATGCAATAATATACATATTCATGTAAACAAGGGTGATAATATATTGTGCTTAACATTTTTAATTTGTCAAAATAGATTGTTTTTTTATTTTATTGTAACTACTTAAAGGAGAAGTGCAATTTACAGCGTTTCCAAAGGATTAATATGAATAATTTGTTTATATAGAAATTGACAATTGTATATTTAAAAAAAATACAAAATAAACTTTATTTGGCAAAAAATTGTTATAGATTGTTTTTGTAGTGACAGCCACCATATATAGGTTGACTACTAAATGAAACAATAGTTTAAACAAAACTACTTTATTTTTTCGCATTAAAAATAACTTAGGGGGACTACGTTACTTACTGGGTGGAATCTTGAAACTTATAGCCTTGCATTATATTGATTTAAGAGGTTCTGTGTGAGGAAAATATAACTGTTTGTAATTGCATATGTAGTCATTATCATAAGCATTCCTATTTGAATTCTTTAATTTGGACGAGAAATGTCATCATAGCGAGATTGAGGGCTTGGGAATAAACTCTTTTTTAATGTTGGTCTAACAGAAATGGCCAGGCTGGCATGATTGGCTCGTAAGACTGTCTGCAATGTTAAGAAGAGATTATACCAAAACGAGATCATAGAGATGAAGGAGGGGCTCAGAATAAAATCACATCATTAATGCGGATGCTCTTAAGGATACCCATACTATGGTTTCCGGAAGGTTACATGCTCAAGTCAGCCATTTATATTGAAGTTTTCTAGACCAACCTACTCCCCTTGGTCCTGGCAAATTTCCCCGACGGCAACGTCGTCTTTCAGGATGATGAGGCTCGGTCACACTGCAAAAATTACTCAGACCTTCTTAGGAAACAATATCGCTTTCTGGGACAAGATAATGTGTCTACCATATAGTCCTGATGTAAATTCCCTTGACTTTTCTTACTAGCTGTAAAGTGAGAGAAGGGTCTGTAGCATTTGTCACCTGAACGATGAATCCATAAAGGCATCTGTCTATGAGGTCGTGGGATACCATAGATCCAAAATTCATTCGCAATACTTATGATTCTTTTTGTCAGATGCTTGTTGCCATCTATGAGGCGATATAATAAATTAATTTTATATTGCGTTTGTATCAGAAAAGGATAAATTAAGATTTTTATTAAATGTATAATTAAAAAATTACATTTTTTTCCCTTCTTTCCATGTGTATGTATGTTCAAGTTTCCACTCGGTACATGTGAAATGAAAGTGACTTGTAGGAATAGCTATTTAATGCACTTTACCTCTCGCAGAGAAAGTAATTTCTGACGGCAAGGACGATGAAAGAGTATGGTAAAAAAAAAGGAAATAGGTAAAGTTGGAAAGACATCAAGGCTTACTATTATTTAAATTTGAAGTGGGACTGAGTTATAAGAAATGACAGTTAAAAACTTGTGTTTTCTTTGTCAGGAAATATGTAATCGTCAATGTAGTTATTGTGAAATATATTTTTGTGTAGACAATAATTTTGAATCCCATCGGAATGATGGACATTGTTTACCATATACCATCTGTGTTAGCCCTAAATCAGGACGGCATTTTGAAGCAACAAGGGATATATCTGCAGGGGAAACAATTTTGGTTGATGAGGATTCTGTTGTTGGCCCAGCAACAAAAACTGAGCCTCTATGTTTGGAATGTTTCAAATCCCTGGATAAAGTTTCGAAAAAATCCTTATGTAAATGTGGATTTTATTTATGCTTAGAATGCATCAATTTAAATGGAGGATATCATGAGTCGGAGTGTAACCAAATACAAACAACAGCAAAACATATTCTAAAATGGATGATGGATTGTATAAAAACTAGAATATGCATGTGTATTTTTACTTAGGTTCTGGATGCTTCGAAAGGATAATCCTGTGATATGGAATAGACTCAATTTACTGAGCAGTGGTGAAACTAAGGATTTGGAGAAAACTAAATTTGTGGAAGATCTGGTCAAAGTCATGCAGGTCAAATTAGAGGCCAAGGATATAATTTATCAAGACGTACATCAGATGATGGGTATAAAAAGAACTAACGCTAGTAATCTTTCTTCCATAGGGTTGGATGGAGCAAATGCTCTATATCCTACTTACACTCTAATGAACAGCCATTGCTATTGTAATTCACGATCCACCATTGATCCAAAAACATTTCAAATGAGACTGAAAGCAAATAGAGATATCAAGTCTAGAGAAGAAATCTCTACACGCTATGTGACAGTTCTTGAAGGTCAACCCCGACGAAGGAATTTGATTTGGAGTGGATGGAAGTTTATTTGTGAGTGTAAAAGTTGACGCCAAACACTTCGGGATAACTGCAAAAACAAACAAAAAAACACATCCTACTTGCACATACACAGCTGATAGTCATGTGGGTGGCGGCCTTATACTTGGTTTTACTAAATTTAAATCAAACTAATGTTACATAAAAAAAAAAAATCTTAATAAGTTTACTTCAGAGGTTAATATCTCAAAATCTTCTTCAGCTCATTTTTTTTGTTGTTGTTGTCAAGACATAAGACTCGGTTTTTGGAATCTTTTTGTAAAAAAATTTCAAAACTGCACAATTATTCTCAAAAAATTTCAAAAATCCAATACTGGTCACAAAAAATTAAATTTTTAGTAATAAAATGTTTAATATAAAACTTTTGGGGAAAATTTCAAAAATTCAGAGCTATCAACAAAAACAAAATTTTTTCCCAAAAAAATTGAAAAATTTAATTAAATTTTAAATATTTTAAATTCTTCAAATGTCAAATCTATTAAGGTAAAAATTTTTCTTAATTACATCTTATTACTGATGATACACTATCAGTTTTTTGGGTTTTATTGTTGTGTGCATTTTCGAAGCGACATCCTTAAAAAACACTTTGAGATATGAAGAATTGATCCTAATTTTATTTAAAAAAATCAATAATTTATTAGCGAAAAAATAAATCTTCCATTCCAAGTCCTAGGAATCTGGTCTGATCATAATTAAACATTGCTCAAAAGATGAATCTTCAATTTATAAACAACTTTTATTTTATAATGAAAGTCTGTATTTGTCTTTGTTTTTTGCCAGCAAAGTTCGGAGTCAGGTCAAGTGCCACAATGTTTATTTAAATACAGAATTTAATCTCATTATCAAATGTGTATCAAGGCTAAACTTGAACCCGAATAGAGATCTGTTGTCTCTAACTTTAACATATACCCATGGACTATGGTGCGACTCAAACCTCTCGAATGGGTACTTGAGCTCACTCTCTCCATCATTGGCTGCGGTACAAAAGACTCGACATCATACCTTGATATAGTTTATCAAATATAGTTTTTTTCAGAGGTCTCAAAATTCCCACGATTTAAAAATGAAAGCTGATAAGCATAGTATTCTTTAAAAAATTTGAAAAAAGGCCCTGCGAGCATTTCAAAAACTTTTATTAAAACTAATGTGGAAAGAGAACAAAACTACAAAAAATATATTCAATGTCTAAATGTAGACAAATAGCTCTTCTTTAAAGTGGATCTATATTTTTTTTTAATTTGGCGCAAAAAAAAAAAAAAAAAAATTACCATAATCGAAAGAATGCGTAATTATAGGAATTTATCAGGTTCTCTCCTATACTTAAAAACTTCAAAAGATTAAAGACTCTTTTACATAGAACAGTGCCCTGAAGAATTTTTTATTTTTAAATATTAACCTTATTGTAGCTTTATCTCTTAAAATAAATTAAAACTTAATAATTCATTCAACATCGTACAAAAAGTCTACATATTTATTCATCAAAAAATATCATGGAGTCAATTATTTTAAATGTACAAATCAAATTCCATGTAACTTACATACCACAGGTATTATTCAAATGCAATTTGAGGGAAACTAGTAAATAGTATAATTTTTCCTGCTATATTTTAAAACAAAAATTGCAGTTTAGGGACTAAACTAGCTTGGAATAATTGAGTCAGAAACCAAAAATGTTCCGTTTCCTCTACTAAAAAATACAACATGAATCAATAATAATATTTTATTAAACTTAAAAAAATGATGAAAAACACAAAAATATAAGTAACGTAGTATTAATTACAAATTAAGTTAAAAGAACGTGGAAAATAAAGATTTTTTAAATTGAAGGGAGTCGACTAAAGACAATGTATGGAATTTGACCTTTTCCAACAGTTTTGTCATGGTCACTTCCATTTGGACCATTCTCAAAATAAACCTAAACTCCATCTTCTTTGATTTTGTTCCTTCCTTCTCTTGCACTCCAAATACTCGTGTTCAGTGATGATTTGTTATATTGCAGACATATTTTTATTCATTTGGAGAACTCATTTTTACTAAAAGCGTGTATAGTTGTGGCCTGCATTGTCATATTAAAGCTAAAAGATAACGACAATGTATATATAAAATAAAATATTATAAATTAGAATTTAGAGGAGATTTATTTTTGAGTGCGTGTAGCTAAAACTCAGCCCATTATATAAAAAAAAGGGGTGTACATAAATTTCTACACGTTTTTAGCATCTCTGCAACCTGAAAAATGTGTTATAATTTTCTCAATGGGTTATATATATTTTTTTTATGGTTGTGAAGGGAACATCCAAGTATTTAGTAATTACGTGCATGTGTGCTCATGAAAAAGGGAGAATAACATTGAAGATTTTTCTGGGAGTGATCTTCTATTTCATAAAAGCAAAGTGTGTCTGTTTATCAAGCGCCTAATTACTCCAAGTAATACTGGTAAGTACTACCCCTCCTAATAAATAACGAATCTATAATAAAAAATATATTCGGGGAAATTTCAAGTTATTCACCTTTTTGAAGAAATATCACTTAATTGTTTAATAAACTAATTTTAAAAAGATCATGTTTTGTATTAAAATCAAGTTAAATAGAAATACAAAATTAGGCTATCATGTAATCGAGCAAACTAGAATTTTTAATTTGATGCATCGTACCGACTGCTGGGCAAGACAGAAATATTTTGAGAAAAGATGCAACTTATCATAGTTTATGACTTCAATATTGCTAGAATTTTTAATTTGATGTATTTGTACCGACTGCTGGAAAAGAAATGCAGATTCTGACTCATGAAAGTAAAAAAAGAAAAAGCGGATATAGAATTTAAAGAAGTATTGATAAACGAGAATCCATTAGAATTTATTTTGAATATAAATAAATTCACAATATCAATATTATTAAGGTTGATGGAAGTCAAACATCAGTCATACATGGTTTATGGTATAACTTTGTACTTCTATTAACCTCGATTACAATAACATGGTCTATATTACCTTTTAAAAAAAAAAGAGACAGTCGGAAAATTTGAAAAAATTCTAGTTGGGCTATTTATAAGGATTTTTCTCCTTCTTTCTCTAAAAATCAATTCCTTTCCTTCAATTTAATATTACTGTTAAGCTATTACGATTATTTTTAAAACTGTTTGAGCCAATGACCTCTATTATATAATAGAGTAAAAAATGTATTAAATACATTTTTTTATTTAATATTTTGGTATAACTAAAATATCTGTTTTACTATTTATCTTTCCAAACTAAGAATTAGTTGGTGAGTTATCTTCTAAATTAATACATCAAATTGTGCCTGTTTGTAAGACCTAATAACTCCAAACCAATGCTGGTAAATACTTCTTGTAATTTAGTTAACGCAAAACATTTCATTTTACAAAATCTATTGATTGATATGTAAAATTTAAAAGAAAATTATATGTGTTATTGTTTACATTCCAATTCACAGCTAAGAGTTAAATGTATTAAAACTTCGTCATTGAGAAACTTCACTGTAAATAAATTGATAAAGTACACGTAGACGAACGATTTACTATGCTATTGTCCACAAATAAATAATTAAGCAACCTCACAACCTACATGCAACATTTGCTGCATCTAATCCCTTGATAGGGAGTTTTATAGTATCTTCAATTTCTTTTATATTTTTATAAATAATATCAATATCTAGAATAAATCATTCAAATTGTATGAATAACGGTAAAAACAACGTAAAAATGAAAACATATTCACTAGTACAACTATTTTATATGGACCCATTCCAATCATCGTTAAGTCTATAAGTTAATTTTTGAGGAGTATCGGGGAGAAGAGACTAATTTAATTCCACAAAATCCAAGATAAGCAATATGGAAAATAAAGAAAAGAAAAAATATATTCTCCTCAAAAAAAATTAATTTCACATCCTGTCATTTTTTACAAAAGAAAGAAAAATTCATAGAAATTAAATTTTTTTCAACAACATAATTAGTTTATAAAATTGTAATGTAAATTTTGTGGCCATGTTATTCGTTAAAAGAAGGGCTTAAACTAAATTGTTTTGCTTCTCTAACATTTCGAAATATGTATTAAAATTTGTTAAAAAACAATTAATGCATCATAAATCAAAATTACACAAAACATAAGATGTATTTGCATATATTATCATAGGCTATGTTAACTCTTCAGCAATTTATGTTGCAAATTGATTCCATCCAAAATTTCATATTTGTAAATAATATTTGTGTCTATTTATATTGACAATGAGTAATAGTTGTAATAGGTTTGAATATTTTTTTTTTCCAGATATCCCTTGCATACACATAATAAAAAGCAATATTTCAGTGCTATTTTAATTATGAAGCTGTACATTATATAGAGTGTAAAAACAAAATCTAGTGCTTTAGATTCCCGAATTGTTTTGGTATATATGCAAAAAAACTGCACTTTTTTTAATGGTAGAATATACATATATAATATTCCCTTAGTAGCCCAAAACACCCCCATTGGGTGAACTATATAACATTCCAAGCCTATTTCTTTTTCAAAGGAAGAATGCAGGTGCTCTGATGTGATGATGGTGGTAAGCAGGGATTGGAATACGAGCAATACTGAGGTCTCAAAGCTGACAGAGATCGACATGACAAGGGTTGCAGAGATGAGGAAGATCTCGTTGGATATTTGGCCTCATCGCTCCCTCGACCTGAATCTGAGAATTTTTTTTATATATGTGATTTGCAAATTTTGGTAGATAAGTATTGAAGAAAAGTCATTTTTGGAATATTTTGATTATTCTCACTAGAAACTTTAAAATTAGTTTTCACGATTTGCCACCTCAAACTGTAGATATACATTTTCACATTCAAAAAATATTCTTATGAAAAAAAACCTTGTGAGTTTTTTTTTATTTGCATGAAAAAATCATGGTTTTCTTGTAAAGTGAAAAAAAACCATGTTCATTTTTTTTTTTAAAAAGAGCACATCAAAAAATAAATATTTTGGAAATTTATTTAAGATTAAGATAAGACAAATTATTTTTGACTAGTTATAAAAGTTTGGGGACTATTTATAAAATATTATCCTTTAAATGCCATAAAAGTATACAATTTCCTGTTATACAACAAAAATTGCATGTTTTTTTTTTTTGTTTTTTTGTGTTAAAATTAATCATTTAAATCCTTGTAGAGTCAAAATAAAATGTTTGATAATCATATCTTCTTAGCTTACAACATTTATCATGAAAATATATATTTATTATTTCGGTTTGGTAAAATCATTATTTTTGTATGTAGAAAAAATGTAATTTTTATTTTTTTAATTATTACTAAGCTACAATTGAAATAAATTGCAATGTTATAAAAAAAATATAATTCAATGATTGCACTACATAAGCAAGGTCGAACGATTTTTAACAAATTTGGGTGAAGATTCCGTTGTATTCTTCCCAAAATTATTTTCATTTTCTTTCTACAAATTATTTATAGAATCTCTATGTGTGCGTCACAAATTATACTTCAGATTTCCAAAATTGATTGTCACAGAAAATAAAATAAATTTGAAAAGCCTAATAGGATCAAATAAAGTCTCTTAAATCAAGCAAAGGCTCTAATTTATAGCTAATCTTCTTTTATATCTGAATTATCATTCAATGCTACGATGCTCATAATTGACTCAAATATGTCAATATAATATTACAAAATATTTACGAAGTAAAAAAATATACTTTTGTTCTTGATTTTAGCTTAAAATTGTTTTTATGTTGATGCAGTACAAGTGCTATAATTTTAAATATAAAATAGACGCCTTATGTAAAGTTGACTACAGTAATATTATTTAAATTTGATGGAGGCATTTATTAATTGATACTGTTTATTTGTGTGTCCTTTCAAAATACAAGTTAAAATTAAATTTATGTAAATAATTTGACACAAAAACAAAATAATTCATACTAATAGCTAAAACAACAACAAAGTATTTTAATTGCTTATATATATGTAGATAGGTTGAATATTTTCCATAGTTCATTAAGTATTTGCATCATATAAAACTTTGCCTGACATACAAAAGATATCGTTTCAAATATACGTGAATAATGATGCATTCATAGTCAATTTAGAATTGTAATATAATTTGAAAGAGAGTAAAGTATCAATGCCATGTAGCCAGACATTGTACTTTTTGATATAAGTGTCACAGTGGTACTCATATGTATAAAGTTTATTAGATGACAATCATAAATATGAAAATATTTATTATATTAGACATATATTTTATATTTTGGCATTTACCAATATTTCATCCGCCAATTGTAATGTTTTTTTTAACAAATAATACTAATGGGTATAAAAAATATGTTAATTAAATACAATCTAATTTTTAAGAACATTTAGGGTGCGACCTGAATTTAACGACCAACACGATTTGGTAAAAATGGATTTTCTCCTTAATTAATCTGTTAAACAAAAACTAATGCCGAATAAAAACTAAGTTATTTTTTATTATCATTCAATATAATTCCCTTTGGTGTCGATAAAGGCCTCGATTCTACTTCAGTAAAAGAAGCAGGTCTTGAGAACAGTCGCCTTTGGTGGATTCCAGAATTCTTCCTGCATCCTGTACACCAGCTCAGGTTTTTGTTGGAGAAGAATCTGTTGGTATCTAAATCAACTTTACTCCACACAAATGAGTCCATTGTGTTGACAAACAAGTCAAGGTTTTCTTTGCAGTATGGAATAGTTTTTGATTCATAATCCCAACCGGACTCTTCCATTTCCTTCTTGACTTTCCAGACAAAGGTCCTATCTAGGTTTCAGAAGTTTGCAATCTCAAGTCTTGTCTAGTCTTCAGAGGGTTGTAAAAAGGTCAATTTACCTTTTCCAAGATTATGGAATAAATACTTCGTTGATCGTTGCCATTTTTAATTGACGCCAAACACTTCGGGATAACTGCAAAAAACAAACAAAAAAAACACATCCTACTTGCACATACACAGCTGATAGTCATGTGGGTGGCGGCCTTATACTTGGTTTTACTAAATTTAAATCAAACTAATGTTACATAAATAAAAAAAAATTCATAATGAGTTTACTTCAGAGGTTAATATCTCAAAATCTTCTTCAGCTCATTTTTTGTTGTTGTTGTTGTCAAGACATAAGACTCGGTTTTTGGAATCTTTTTGTAAAAAAAATTCAAAACTGCACAATTATTCTCAAAAAATTTCAAAAATCCAATACCTGTCACAAAAAATTAAATTTTTAGTAATAAAATGTTTAATATAAAACTTTTGGGGAAAATTTCAAAAATTCAGAGCTATCAACAAAAACAAAATTTTTTCCCAAAAAAATTGAAAAATTTAATTAAATTTTAAATATTTTAAATTCTTCAAATATCTAATCTATTAAGGTAAAATTTTTTCTTAATTACATCTTATTACTGATGATACACTATCAGTTTTTTGGGTTTTATGGTTGTGTGCATTTTCGAAGTGGCATCCTTAAAAAACACTTTGAGATATGAAGAATTGATCCTAATTTTATTTAAAAAAATCAATAATTTATTAGCGAAAAAATAAAACTTCCATTCCAAGTCCCAGGAATCTGGTCTGATCATAATTAAACATTGCTCAAAAGATGAATCTTCAATTTATAAACAACTTTTATTTTATAATGAAAGTCTGTATTTGTCTTTGTTTTTTGCCAGCAAAGTTCGGAGTCAGGTCAAGTGCCACAATGTTTATTTAAATACAGAATTTAATCTCATTATTAATATTATAGCTATTTGACACCGATTTAACAAAATTAGTCATACTTATAAATTATTTTTTAAAATATCTATTGAGAGTTTTTATGTTTAATATCAAATGTGTATCAAGGCTAAACTTGAACCCGAATAGAGATCTGTTGTCTCTAACCTTAACATATACCCATGGACTATGGTGCGACTCAAACCTCTCGAATGGGTACTTGAGCTCACTCTCTCCATCATTGGCTCCGGTACAAAAGACTCGACATCATACCTTGATATAGTTTACCAAATATATTTTTTTTCAGAGGTCTCAAAATTCCCCACGATTTAAAAATGAAAGCTGATAAGCATAGTATTCTTTAAATTTCAGCGAGCATTTCAAAAACTTTTATGAAACTAATATGGAAAGAGAACATTCAAACTACAAAAAATATATTCAATGTCAATTATTTTAAATGTAGACAAATAGCTCTTCTTTAAAGTGGATCTATATTTTAAAACAAAAATTGCAGTTTTTTTTAATTTGAGTCAGAAACCAAAAATGTTCCGTTTCTACTAAAAATACAAATGAAAAAATAATATTTTATTAAACTTAAAAATGATTAAAAACACGCATAAAAGAACGTGGAATATAAAGATTTTTAAATTGAAGGGAGTTAAAGACAATGTATGGAATTTGACCTTTTCCAACAGTTTTGTCATGGTCACTTCCATTTGGACCATTCTCAAAATAAACCTAAACTCCATCTTCTTTGATTTTGTTCCTCCCTTCTCTTGCACTCCAAATACTCGTGTTCAGTGATGATTTGTTATATTGCAGACATATTTTTATTCATTTGGAGAACTCATTTTTACTAAAAGCGTGTATAGTTGTGGCCTGCATTGTCATATTAAAGCTAAAAGATAACGACAATGTATATATAAAATAAAATATTATAAATTAGAATTTAGATGAGATTTATTTTTGAGTGCGTGTAGCTAAAACTCAGCCCATTATATAAAAAAAAGGGGTGTACATAAATTTAAATTTAACATAAATTTCTACACGTTTTTAGCATCTCTGCAACCTGAAAAATGTGTTATAATTTTCTCAATGGGTTATATATATTTTTTTTATGGTTGTGAAGGGAACATCCAAGTATTTAGTAATTACGTGCATGTGTGCTCATGAAAAAGGGAGAATAACATTGAAGATTTTTCTGGGAGTTATCTTCTATTTCATAAAAGCAAAGTGTGTCTGTTTATCAAGCGCCTAATTACTCAAAGTAATACTGGTAAGTACTACCCCTCCTAATAAATAACGAATCTATAATAAAAAATATAATCGGGGAAATTTCAAGTTATTCACCTTTTTGAAGAAATATCACTTAATTGTTTAATAAACTAATTTTAAAAAGATCATGTTTTGTATTAAAATCAAGTTAAATAGAAATACAAAATTAGGCTATCATGTAATCGAGCAAACTAGAATTTTTAATTTGATGCATCTATTTAGAATGTAAATGTTGCAATTCATGCAATAGTTTATGTATATAAGATTATGTAGCTATGTAATTTCATAGGAGTAAATAATTATTTTGACAAATTTTATAATATTTAAAGTTATTTTACCAAAATACATAATAAAATATATTAAATAAGTATCATATACTTTATACATGATAGAGTTTTATTGATTCCCTTTGTAAATTATTTTTCAAACTTTCTTGAGTTATTTCTATAAGCCTGTAAAAGTCATACTTAAAAATATTAAATAATATTATAAAAAAGCCATAATTATGAGAAAGGAGTTGCAAAATTTGATGCTTCAGTATGGAAAAAACTCAAAATTCATATTAATTAATCAATATGAATTTATAAAATATATCTATATTTTTCAAGTACAAAAAATTATTTTAGAAGCTAGAAAAAAAGGTTTAATACAATAAATAATTTTTTATATCTTGTTTTGTAAAACCAAAACATTTTTTTTTCAAATTAAATTAAATATATATTATATGAAACATACATATTATCTATATTTTTAAAGGTGAGGTTAAATAGTTCTCTGAAAGTTCCGTTGATATTATTATTGCTTATCTTAATGATTTTATATTATATGTGGTGCATCAATATAAAAACAATTTTGAAAGTAAATTAAAAAAAAAACATCTTCGTCGAGAAGATTAAAAACCCTTTGCCTTTTTTTATTCCTGTTTACTTATTTTTTGTCCGGTTTTGATGAAATTAAAACAATGGGCAAGAAAAACAACACATCCATAGGAAATTTATTTGAAATGCCATCTGAAATATTACAAAGTGCGAAAAAATTAATTTTTTACGCCGGGGAAAATTTCCTTGTCGCACTCTGTAGTTCAAGGAAATTACCTCCGGTGGTTGAAAAGCCAATTCTGAATATTGGGAATTAATTAATAATTAAATAGTTCAAGTTTTATGGGTTATTTTAAAAGGTTTATTACTCATAGTTCGTGTTAGTTGAATACATTTTGATTAAAGTATGTATGGAAACAAAATCAAACCCTTGCATCGTTCAACATTAAAAGTTCATATACACAATTGTGGTTTTATTTTATTTATGAAAATGGGATAAATACATTATTATAATAATAATAAACGGAATTGATTCTTTAAAAAAAAATTTAGGAATTTTTTTTTAACTTGAAACATGTATGTACTTGTAACTTGAATAAAATGGAAAGATCAAGAAGGACTCAAGACCAAATGACGAATGAATATTGTTCACTATGTATTTGATTTTGAAACATTATCCTCATCAATCGGTTTATTTAATATACATAGATGAAACAGAGTTCTCAGTTAATTTTGTAAAGCCTCACGGTAAACATTTCTTTGATTCCGCTAATTTTCGAGCACAAATATTAAGTCTTTTGTGAAATTCTCTCTCAGATATTCTTTTATACTCATGATCTGCTTTGGAGATCATCATTAGAGGATAAATCATTTCTTGCAATACATATAGTACCTCTCCACTTTGTATAACCAGGATACACTCGGCCTAAAGTCTCCAATACAGACATACATAGTTGAATTTATGCATGATGTCAATAACGATGTAATGGTGGGGATGTAGGAGTTTTTGATAATGGTATAACATTGTTCCAACTCATCAATTGTCTCATACTCTATAGAACGAGCCTATAATTATATGAGTAAAAGATATATAAATAAATTTATTCATGAATTTGTGAATAAATAAGTAAAAATTTGTAAAATATTGTACCATCCAGTTATATTTCTACATAAATATAATAATAAAATAAAAAATTAACGATTTATTATACTTAAAATATAAACGCATCAGTCTTTACTGCACCGAGACGGGACTCAAAAATCGTAGCATCATGACTACAGTATATCCAAAAATTGATGGTCGTATTAAAAATATCAGTTTTCTAGTAAAAACAAATTATTTTTGGCCGGAATAAAATGAAATTTGGGCTGATACAATCATTAGGCAACATTGAATTTTTCTGATGTAATAATTTTCCATGATTGCATCATACATCAGTATAAAAGGGGTCAGAAAACACGACAGGATGATAGTTGAAATTCAATATCCGAAATGGCGAGAGAACACTCTTTGGAGACTAGGGAGAAGGTTGTTGGCATGATAGAGGGTGGATCAAGCCAGAGAGACGTCGCTCAAAGGTTACAGATTCTTCTCAGGACCATTGAGAAATGGTGTAAGAAAACGAAGGATGGACAAACCTTTGCAAATCAGAAGGGCCGAGGAAGGAAGAAATAAATTAGCAAAGTCCCCAAACTGGTGCTTTCAAAATCTTTGAGAAAAAAGAGGCAATCCACAGGGAAACTGACAGGAAGATTGACTTCAAAGGGCTATCCAATATCCAAGCAATCTATTCACAACTACCTAAGGCACTCTTTGAATGCTTTGCCATAGAATCCCGTCTGCACTCCAAACTTTAAGAAAACCAAAGGAAGGCCCGGCCTCAATTCTGTCGTGAGTGGAAACACTGGACTGCAGATGACTGGAAATGCATCCTTTTCATTGATGAAAGTCCATTTGAGCTATTTCATGCCCCAAATCTCCACACAGATCGGGTTTGGGAAAGAGATAATGGATATGCGGAACAAACTCCAACTGTGAAATTTCTTCTGAAAATTCATGTTCGGGCCGTTATGAACTACCAGGTAGTGTCAGATCTTCACCACGAAACCAAACTGTGACGGCCGAGTACTACGTTAGGGAGATCCTCAGCAAGTCTCTGATGTCAGCTTTGTCTCATACTGAAGAAACTGGACCTCTTTTGAAGAGGAAAATGTTGTTTGACACATCAGGAGCCATTTTCTTGCAGGATGGTGCTCCTACTCACCACTCCAAAAAGGCACACAAGTGGTGTTCAGACAACTTGGATTCCTGTCAACAGTCCTGATTTGTCTCTCACTGAAAATTCGGGAGCCTTGGTCCGGAGCAACTTCAGAGAATGAATTTTAAAAAAACTGACAAAAGCTTGAGAAAATTTTTCTCTAGATACTTTGAATATACTATATGAAGGGATGCCAAATGCATAAAAAATGTATTAAGCTAAAAGGTAAATATTGGGAAGTAAATAAAGTTTTTCGCCAAAAAAGTCACTTGTTTAGGTTATTTTATGATTTTTTTTAAAAACCACCATCAATTTTTGGACATGCTGCAAATAACGAAAAACATGATGTTTATGGAATCCAGAAGAGACAACTTAAACATAATTTTCAATAGGTTTAAATACTATATTTAAGGATATGTTTTATCCAATATGTCCTCTTTAACAAGCAATAACAGCCTTTGACAAGCTTGCACACAAATGAGCATCTTTTCCCGATAAATACAATTCCGTGCCACATTGGCATGATGGCAGTTCGCAGCAAATCAAAATTTGAATGAGAGTTGGGGCAGACTTTATTCTCTAATGCACCCTAAGATTCCAAGTCCAGTGGATTGAGGTCAGGGCTTGAAGAGGGCTACATGGAGGAAGGTGAGAAGTCAGCCATATTGTTACTGAAGAAGTTTTGGGTCCTCAAGGATGAATAGGGCTATAATATATGTACTTCTTAGAGCTGTAAGCAGTATATGAGATGTCAACAGTCTCGTCAGCCTTCTTGTTACCAACACATGTGAAGAGGAGATTACACACGCGTTGGATTTTTGTTATTGTTCCTACATTTTTACAATTAGAGACATCTAATACAATCAAAGCTATTGGATTTCGGGTTCAGCTGTCGTTTGATGTGTCATAAAACATTGTAATTAAAAATAATAGGCATAAAATTGTAATTAAATGGGACTGCAAGTTTTGGGTCCCCATCCGTATTTCTTAGATTATTCAAAAATATGTTTAAGTTTATTTACGCTGATGATACATAATATTTTCATTTTTAAAATTTAATCAAAAAGTACCTGAGATTCAATTGTATTGTTTTGTAGTTAACAATTACATCACAATTATTACAGGACCAGTCAGATTTATAGATCAAAGAATTAACAGGAAGAAGATAGCCATTTTTGCAATGTTTACAATTAATTGCAGACATAGATATATGTTCCCAGTTCTGTTCGATCTTGCCAGCGCTGGCATTCACAATCAAAGAACCAATACTGTTTGATGTCTTCACTCCTTCGAACATTTCCTAAAGTAAACAAATATATTTTATAATCCCTTGTAGAAACATATTTAATATTATAGATCCTATATCTTTATATAATTGTTGAAGAAACGTAGCGAGTGAAGATTTGCTCCCCTTTCTTTATGGGGATTTGTGATCGTAGCTCAAGATGAAAGTCAGGGAATTTAACATATGTAGTTCGTATTATTGAAACAAGCATGATTAATCAGGCAGTACACTGGATAAAGAGCCACACCAGGACAACCTCTTTCAGGACCCAGTGGCTCAAATTTCATTCCGTTGGTTTTTAAAATCCCAAGCCTACGTTGAATTTCTTTCTGATCAAAACCCAGCGATGTCGATACTTCTTTTTGATTAAATTCCTTGGATGACGATACTTCTTTTAAAAATAATATGATGTTGAGTAGCTGTATGTTGACTTGCTGATTGAATACGGCTCGCTCTTCAATATGGTCCACAAGCACATCCATTTTTCCAAAAGTATTCGGATCACTTTTCTTCATTAAGAGCATTCGTAATGGAGTTACACATGTCTATTAGTTAAAGAAATAAGTCAAATTAATAAAGCATCATTATTGAGCTACGCTTTTTACTTTTACAACTAATTTACAAAATCCCATGATTATAAATTATACATGTAATATAAAAAAGGAAACAAATAAATTGGAATATAAATAATCGAAAAAGATTTACTACAAATTATTATGAAAACCTCTTAATAAAAACAATATTCTAGATAAAGCAGACCTCTTAGAATCAAATGAACTCAAATGATTTAGGCATCAAATGAGGTCTTACTAAGAAAAAACAATTGAAAAATTGAGGCGTTATTACTTTTCAAACAAAACCTTCAAAATATAGTATTTTTTTACCTAAAATTATATTTTCTTAAGATTAAATAATTGTATATAAAATTTAAGCATATTTATTGAATTCAGATTCAATTTTTCAAGGAATGTACTTATTTTCATTTAGGTAATTGATTTTTTTTAAAATTATAATTCTTACTTATAAAAAAAAGATAAAAAAACTCCACATATAAATATTAGAACTTTTCAAAAACCTGACTGTATATGAAAAAACAATGTGCATATTCGGAATAAGAGTGTTAAATACTACATATTTTAATTATATATTAAAGTAGCTATTAAGTTTAATTCGCACATAATAATATTATACATTAAAAAGCTCATTTAACGCGAAAATTTACACCAACTCGCCCTCCATAAGTTTTAATTTAATCAAAAAACTTTTTTAATACTCCATCATTTTTTCATATCCAAACAGCGATAATTATGTAGTTTTTAGAATCATACATTTTGATTTGAATCTTATTTCTGTTTAATTAAAGAAACATAGCCCAAATAAATAAAAAAATAGTCATATATTTGCAATATCCTAGTATCACTACATTATACTTTAATCACTTTGTCATTCAAATTTTAACGGTTTAAGCCCTAGAGGTTTGGACCTAAAAGTGAGGATTTCTTGGTTGTCATTATATTTAGTATATTAAAAATGAAATAAAATATATGTGTCTCAAATAGTTAAGGGTACCTTATTTTATTCCATTTAATTGTTTTATTTTTTTAATTTGAGAAGATAAAGTAAAAATCTTATTTTTTGAAAAAATCATAAAATAAAAAAAATAATTTTTGTATCACAACATAATTAAATTTCAAATTATGTATATTTTTATATGTATAAATAATTTAGAGTGAGGCTATTGTTCAACAATGAACTTTGAGTTCATGCATCGGCTTCACGTGTACAGGTATAATGTTTTTTTTTGTTTTGGTTGACAGCTAGAATGGTTTGGATTCAGTTAAAAAAATGGAATCGATCAACGAAATATTTATTCAACAATTGTGGAAAAAGGCAGAGTATCATTGTTGCAATCTTCCCCAGACAAGGCAATGTTGAGATTGCAAACTTTTTAAATTTAGACAGGTCCATTATCTAAAATCAGTAATAAACTGAAAGAGTCTGGAAGTTGCTGTTAGGATTAACAGCAAATTGTGCTGATCACAAGATTAGGTCACTTTTTTTTTTTTTTTTTTTTTTTTTGAATTTTCTTGCAGCCAGTGTTTGTCCTCCATTGTTATTGGACCTCAACCCCATGGACTTCTTTGTGCTAGACTCAATTGAGTGACACACCAACATATCGTCTAGAAGTACACAATCTGAGCTGATGTTCCTGATTCTGGAGGAATTCCAGGAAAATGCTAGAAGAGCCTGTCATCTAGGCCTGCTCCGTTTGTGCAGTCGAATCAATGGCGTTTTTGACGAATAATAGTCAGATATTTTTTGAGGAGGGGGGTAATATTTCACTTCATTTAAAAAAAGGGGCTAGTGATGAATCTGCTTATTCAGAATATTAACTTAATTCACATCAAGATTTAGAGATATAATATTTTTAAATTATGGTGAAGATTTGAATAAAAAAATACTTATTTTTTAATAAAGTGTCAATCAAAAACAGGTTAGTGTTGCCATTTTGTTGTAATAGTTTATACTTTGATATTACAGGATACTAATTACGAAAATTTTATATTTCTCCTAAATGTGTTATTTCATTTTTTTTAAAGAATCTATCTAGCATATGCCTCTGTTTTTGTTTTTTCCCACTAGTAGAGAGTTTCTCCAAAATGAAACATTTAAATCCCAAAAACCCTTTGTCTTTCGAGTTATTGAGGTTTTAAGATAATAAATTGAAAAATACCCAGAAATAAATTGCATGTACACTCTATGATACATTTTAGAGTCTATAGCAGTGGTTCTCAAGCTGCAGTACATCTTCTAGATGATATGTGAAGGCACGGTTAGTGAGGTGCTTGGGGAATACAACACTTATGGGCAAAAAATAGTATAGGTTTCAGATAAAAACTTCAACAATGGTACTTGAAGATCATTATATTCTCTAAGGCAGTAAGCAGTGTAAACAGTTAAATAAACACTGTTCTATAGCTATATTCAGGGATGAAATTAGTAAGTATGTATATTCGGTATATAAAAATAAAGAAAACGAAAAATAACATAATATCCCTAGCCATTTGAATAATGTTTATGAGGAAAGGAGCTGGGATGTCATCACACTACATTAATTTAGTTGTTATCAAATGAATTTTTATAGTACTTATTAATTATGTAATATCTGTAGTGCCCGGAGTAATTATGCACCAGTAAAAATATATTTTTTTCTTTAATAATATAGAAGATAACTCCCCAAAAAATCATCATTCTTCAGGAGCATACTCACAGATGTTGTTTCCACAAGAATTAAAGAACAATAATAAGAGTTTAATGTATATATATGTATATGTTGGGATGACTGATGAGTACTTTCGTCCCGGGAAGCGCCCACTTATAAAACAAATATAAATGATTTTAACATACAAGGGTTTATATTTATTCATATTTTAAAATATACGCACGTGAATAATGATTTGCATAAGAGACCAATAATAGAGCCAGTGGCTAGTTTTTGTAATTCGTAAAGTCAGTCTTTTTTGAAGTTATAAGGAGAAGATGAAGAGACATAAAAAATATTCTAATAATATAGATATGTAGGGTAAGTTTGAGCTTATATTTTAAATTTGATGGATTTTGAGTTGCAAGGGTCGCAAATTTTTCCTTTAAGGTGAAAGACATCGTATATAAAATTTGAACGGGTTTCAAAAATATTTAGAGGTAGCTTAACAAATACAAAGTTTAAAAATTTTACCATTTCTTTCAAAAAAGTGTTTTGACCTGAATAGCAAATAAACTTAGTGTGGTACAACAAACTTTACAAGACAAGAAACGTAGTTAAATAAATTTACAATCGAAAATATATTATTATTTTTTTACTAACATTTGTTTTAATTGGTCAAAAGTGTCAAAGATTCCCATTAGGTGCAGGTCTTGCTACTTATATACATTATATATATGTATATTCCATAACGGTAGTTGCATAAATACGCGGACTATTTGTGGCAAATAATTAAATGTTTAATAAAACTCGTATGACGTATTTTTTTTGAGAATTATATAACAAAGAATTTATTCTGGTATAAATTTTAATATAATTACTGAATATAACCGCCATCGGCTGCTATAACACCCTCCAAGCGCCCGCGGAAGGCTTTGCACATATTGGTAATGTAATGGTCTTCCATGGCTGCCCATTGCTCATTGACGCTGGCCTTCAATGAGTCCAAATTCTGGTGGATGATAGCACAGGCCTTCTTCTCAATTTGCCACCACAGACTGTAGTCAAGGGGATTCAAATCAGGTGATTGAGGTGTTCCAAAATGGCATGTTGGCAGCGAGCCAATCCTGAGTCATTCCAGAGGTAGTCATTCCAGAGGTATGGGCAGGTCTTTTCCCTCCTTGACAAGCTTCTGGACCTTGAACACAGTAGTCCTGGATAGTCCAGTGTCCTTGATTACCTCCTTGACAGACGTACCGGCGTGGAAGAGAGTGGCAACCATATGACGTTTGGCCTTTTCATTCATCGTAAACGACTTTGTTTGATGTGAGTAAGAAAAACAAAACCAAAGCCAAAAGATTTACCGAGTTACTTGTGCTAGAATTTTTTATTTCCGGTCACAGAACCTCGAGATATAAGCGTTTAAAATTTAGTCTGCGTATTTATGCAACTACCGGTATATCCAAAAAATAAATATTATCCATATTTACAGTTTATGTTTCCAAAACCATAAGCAATGTTCAAATTACTACTTGAAGTAGATACAAAAGTTTAAATTTTCTTCTACTTTAATCCATTAGTGAGTAAAAAAGGCCTTGCTTGAGTTTTATTGCTCAAATTTTATATGTACTTTGTTATATATCTTTTTGATTTCAAACTTAATGCACTGTCAAAGAGAAATAATCCAACAAGTTCATTGGAGAAGTACAAAAAGTCCTTAAATAATTTTTTAGTGTAGAGATTCGATATGTCTGAATTAATGGAAGTATATTTAAAGAAGAATCTTATTAAATTCAGGTCATTATCAGGTGCAATTAGGGCTTGAGAAGTAGACATCTGGTCTCGGAGAAACACTTTCACTATAAACACAAACGTATTCCTCGATCCTCTATGTCTGTCCATTTGAATTGTGATCAAAACATCCAAATTTTACAGTATAAAACTTTTTATAGACATCGAGGGTAATCTATAGCTACCAGGTGATATAAATTTTTCACCTAGTGGATGCACATCACCAAATAATAATTTATTACGAGATTAAGGAATTCTTTATAGTCGTGTCGAGGAAGATTTGTTTTCATACATTTTTTGGCATAATTATGGCTTTCTTATCCCACATCATTTTACAAGATTAGCTATTTCACTATCTTCAATTCAAGTATCATACTTATATGTATTACTCTATCACCATTTTCTTGAAATATCTGGAACATCAAGAGAAAACTTGGGTCCAAAACATGACTGGAAGGCTGTGCTTATGATTAATTCCATAATATGGAGTCTACATGTGATGGGTAAAACATTTTTCCCTTGTTGTTTTCTGAAGAAGAACACAAGCTCTAGCAATATACATGTAATTGATTTTGTTTAGTCAAAGCTCACATCTTGAGTATGGTTACGTATTTTTCGTCAAGAAAAATTTAAGCTAAATAGCAGTGCCCAGAAATTTTATTTTAGTTTAAAAAAAAAAAAAAGGTTTAATTACTTTACTTATTGAATCAAGTAAAGGTCAAAAAACTGGGTCAGCATCTTTGCAATGAGTATTTTTTAATACTCAATTACGAATTATAGGATGAATTTATCTTATAATGTATTTTTATTCGAAAAAAAGTCAGTAAAAGGGTAAAATTATTCTCACTTAAACTGTTTTTTCTATTTCGAGAAAAAAATTAACAATTTCCTAAAAATTAGGAACACATAAATTGTTTATAAGTATATAATTTCTTTTAACGAACATCAGATGGACATACAACAAAAATGCAAGTTATGGTAGTCTTAGCTCTTTTTGACTAATTAGCACAAAACGTTAGTGAAATAACAATAATATATTTTAGACATTCAATTTATTTAGCTAAATTAATTTTATTATAAAGTTTGTCGTTCTGCAAAGTGTTTTGATTTTTAGGTACAAAATTTTTATTTTGAAAAAAATTCCAAAATTTCAAAACTTTGGAGCCGTTGAGCTACTTCAAAACATTTTTTAAAACTGTACAAAATTAGTACACGATGTTTTTAGTTTAAAAGGAAAAATTTGAAGCCCTTACAGCTCCACATTTCTCAAATTTAAAAAATTAGCTCCATTCTAATGTAAGCTTGTAAATTGTAAGCATTTTCGGTATGTAAAAAAATTAATCGAGAGTTATTATTGTATTTTTGTGTATTTGAAGAATGTTTGATATTTAACTACTATCATGTTGCATTAAATTAGCTGAGAGAATGTGTGACTTGAACATAACAAAACACAAATTCCACTCCAAATCTACCAAAGACATTATTTATTTCGTTATCAATCCTCAATACTACTCTTAGTCCAACAAAGACTTACACTTAAACTCATCAATCAGCGTTATTCTCAATTAATTAATTATTAAATAGTATTCCCACTTGTGTGTTTAAATTTTGTACTAAAAAAATGTAGTATTTACCACCCTGGCTATATAATCATATTGAATATACCCCAATTTTTTTCTGTCACTTCAATCATCAAAAGTTGAATGATCCTTACTCAATCAGGTTCATTAACATTCCTTGTATTTTTTTCCGTAAGTAATAGATTAATATTTCACATTCTTCTTTTTTATGTACTAATAATTGGAGATTGTCTCAACCATTCTAATAGATGTGTTTACAAATAATTTCATGTGCCTTACTTGTCAAGATATCTTCCTGACCTTATGAAATGTGAATTTATGCAATCAAGAGGAAATTTTTTTAAACAAACGTTTTTTAAGAATCTAATAAATATTTAAATGTATATTTTTCTTTTTTTAGTTTCTTTCATGGAATCCAAAAAATAAATAACAAAGCACATTGCTATAATTATTTTGGAGCCTTCTAAGGTCATTAAGCCGTTGTTGTTGAACAAAATTGAAAAGGAAAAAATATTGTTTCACTTCTCTCTTTCTAAACATCTCTTCTTCTCTCTGTCTCTTACTTCTTTTCTTCCCCGTCTTTCTCATTCTAAATCCTTCTCTCTGTTTCTCTTCTTCTACCTTCATTCTTTGTTTCTATTCTTATCCATTCAGCCCTGCAATTCGAGCACCCTTTACTAGTTTACTTTAATAGCATTAATCTACTATGAACATATGTAGCCCATCAAGACAAAACCAAGCTTGAATTATTGTGGATTACATTTGTCGATTCCTATTAACATATTAATCTTATTAGCCCTTTAGATTCGCCAAAAATTGTATTTAAAGTAACCAAAATTGATTGGCATAATGAAATATTAGAAATTTGATTTAAATGGTAATATTAGGACTAATATATGTATCTTTTATCAAATAATAGTTATAAACTAATGCTAAAGCTTTTGGGTATCTTAACTCATCCCACAAATTTGAATAGAATGCTTACAAGTTTTTAAATGTGTATATGAAAAATTAGTTTGTGTGTATATATGAAGTAAAATGTAGAAAATTTGGATTTTTTCCTTTTCTGGACTTTTAGTTAAGGAATGATTCTATAATGGCACATAACAATTCTAAAAGTATTCTTTAACAAAAAAAAATCTTGGGAAAACAGTCCTATAGTCGTCATTTATTTGATTTTTATAACATTTTTATATAAATCTTATTATATTTAAAATATTAGAATATTAATGAGCTTGTCAGCAAAGAAGTCTTTAAAATTATTCTTTAGTATCTTACAAAATTTGGGCAACCAATTTTCACAGGCCTCTGTTCTTCACAGTAGAAGACAGAATTGAGCGTTTGACCATAGGGGATTAGCTATTAGTAGTAGCACCTTCCTGAATGTAATGGATTGGCTTGGTCACGGTTTTGCCGCCTTGTTGGCTTTCAACCATTAATTATATCACTTGATTTTTAAAGTGATCCATTTTTAGCGCTAGTCATAATCTGCACAAAAATTATGCGTTTTTCCCTTTCAGGCTGTAAAAGTTAATTAAATGAAGGACGTGAATACAAAATTACTTTTCCCCCTACCTAATGTTAATGATCTAATATTTCTAATTATCTCTTTAAGAGAATGAATTTTTAATAAATAAAGTACAAATTCCATTGCCTCTAAAAAATTGTTAGAGTAGTTTTAGGATAATTTATCGAAGGATACAAATCATTCCTGGTTTGTTTTTATGTTCGGATTGCATGTACGCATTTAATTTTTTTAAATATTTAATAATGTAGCTGCTCTAATATTGCTCTTTTTTTTATTCATAAATTTTACCCGTGCATTTCAAGTAAATATTCATTCTTCTCAAAAAAATCTTACGTTGCACTTAAGTCTTAAACCATTTATTTTTAATTGAAAAAAGACAATTTTCAAGGCGTATATTCAACATACATAGATACATACTTAGACAACGAAAAATGCAAGTACTTTGAATATTAAAATAAGTTGCAAATTATAATGGCTAATTTTCTTTGTTTATGTTTGCTTTCCAGGTAAAGTCTGTGCAGGTTAACAAAATTTTATTTCTAAAATTGTTGAATAGAAACTGATACATTTATTTTGCATCTCTCATTTTGCTTATTTGCAACTTTATACATATGCATATATGCAAACTACACTATTTAATCTTGAAATATAAGTACATTTGCGGCCTAACAACACAAAAACAAGCAAGAATCATTTTTCTCAAAAATGAGTGTCAATTATATTTGAATTCTTATATGAATTATTATTTGTAAATTTCTTTCAACAAATTATTATAATTAATTATTTTGATATGTCTCAAAGGACACTTAAAGTAGCCAAAATTTATTGTTAAAATAAAATAATATATTTTATTTATAGGGACATTATCTGGGCAAATATAAGTCACTTAACTCAAATAAAGGCTAAATACTATATCTTAAACTCTTTATGTATTTATAGTACAATGGATCGCTTTGCCTGGACATCCATATTTTCAAATAAAACTTTGTTTTAACAAAATGTATAGTGATACATTTTTTTTATAAATAGCATACCTAATTGAGTATTTCGTAAGAGAGTTATTTTTATTTAAAATCTATGTTTCACTAATTTATCAGACCCTGTGTATTCAGTTAAAAAATGGAATTTTCTTCTTTTTCTTGATTTTTGTTCAAAAGTAATATTAATAAATATTTTTTTGTAATGACAGAAATATAAATTGTTCTCATACATCAAATTACAAAGATATTTTTTTTTACATAACCCCTGCATAATAATTATATAAGGGGTCGACAACCTATGGCAATTAGAACATAGAACGTTTGTGTGTGTGTTTTACCATTATTGTTGATAGTGGGTCACTCATTCATTAAAAATGTGGAAGTTGGCACTTCAGTCTCAAAGGATGCCTTTTATAAGGACCAATTAATGCCCTATAACAAATTTTTTTGCTTAATCTTTGTCTCATTGAAAATATCACAAGTACTTATTATTAGACAATAAGTTTATACGTATGTATACACTCGTAGGTATGTCCTTATGACCAGAAGTGTTATTAAGAGATGAGCAAAATATCAGGATAAATCTTATTTAATCATCAATAAAGGAAGCATTTTATTAGCAAAAAATAAATTACACTTACTAAGAATATCAAGTTACAACTAGAAAAAAAAAGTATGTAAAAAATGGCAATTGCTTTGTGGGATTTGATTTTTTTTTTTTTTGTGCAAAAAAATAGAAAAAAAACCAATATATATTAATGGTGAGTCATCATAACAACAATCTTAAACAAAATTGATGAAAAAGAAAATATCTTAATTTAGTTTTTTACTTCATATAAACGATCAGAACAATATTGATAAACAATTATAAGCTTTGTACTATAATTTCTGGGATGAATTATGATGACCAAGAATTTAAGATGTACTTGAAAAAAACAACAGTGTCAATTAACATTTTTTATCACGAATAAAAATATTGATGTATTTTCGATGGTGATCAAAGTCACCTATGTACTTATAAACAAATTGGAATTATTCTTTTAAAAATAAATCTATATGCTACGTGTTATGTGGATTAAGGTGTGTAGTTTTCATTTCAATACACATTTTTGTTATGTTGAGTGGAAACGCAAATTCCTTACGATTTATATTGAAATTTACATTTGATGTTATCTATCAATTTCTAGACACAAATGACTATTGATGACAATGAACAATGGAAAGTAGGGGAAAAGGATGACAGTCGTCCATAGTCAATATCATACTATTTCAAATAATATTTAATGTTTAAGTATATTTTTTTAACTTTCTTATTTTCCTTGCAGCCAGCAATTACGTTGACATGTCACATCTATAAACTTTTTATTTTTTTAGTATAACAATCCGGTCCAAAAGTTAGATTTAAATCCATTAACAATAAGAAATTTGTGTGTTATTTATTACTTTGAAAATAATAGATGAAAATTACAAACTAAAAAAGAAGAATCACTTATGTACATAATAAAAATATCCATAGCATTGAATATAATTTGATCAGCTTTCTCATATGTTAGTTGATTTTATTTTGCATTAGCGGAAAGGTGCTGTATACTAAATTACTTAGGATATTAAATCAGTTAAAATACTTTAGGAAAAATGTTTAAATATGTAATACATTCATTTACATGTCTGACTTGTTGACATAAAAGCAAGCTGGGAGATTTTTTTCCAAAAACTGAGTGTGGATTACATTTGTATTCCTCCGCAAATTGTTATACATAATTTCTATGAACAAATTATTGTTATTAACAATTTGAGTATATCCTATAATGCACTTAAAGTAGCTAAAATGTATTGCCATTTTGAATAACAAAGAATGAGAAATTTATATACTAAATTATACAATTTATAATGATATATAATTGTATACGATTCTTAAATTAAAGAAAATAAGCCATCTTCGTTTTATTATGAAATATGTCCGTACTACGATATATAAATCACATAAATTCAAATTTAACGATTATAGAGATTTAATTTAGTAATTAAATATTTTTATATGTGTAATCATATCCTATTTTCAGGATTTTAGTTATTTGTAATTTTTTTTAGAACCTAAATTGCGATACTTTATTTACTAATGTTCCTTAAAATTGGTCAGATAGAGTTGCACTGATTAAGTTAAAGTTATACTATTACAATTACTCCATCTGCCATAGGGATTGTCTTCGAAGTCCATATACATACACATACAACAACCCCAATGCAAAAATGGCTTAAAATGAATATGTCAAGGACTTCGATGACTCGAATCATCTATAAGGACCTAGGGATGGCTTCTCTGAAGTTTTGTTACGGTCAGAATCTCATGGAAGATGCACATATGAAATTGATTCAATGATGTGAAACACTATTATAATTTTGCATGGGCAGAGGAAATATTGTCTTTTCGGATGAGAAGAAATGGGACCTGGATCAAAAATTCAACTGTCGAAACGTCCGAATCTTGGCATCATCGTCAAAAGATGTATCCTTAGACCAAATAACAATTCCAAAATGGGTTAATTGTCAATCCCTTTTAGTTTGGCCAGGGATTTTAAGTAAAAAAGATAAGCTTCTTTTGGTTTTTATTCCGTAGGGCCTCCGTACTACATTTAATATGTTGCGAGCCTGTGGTACTTCTGTGGCTTAAAGCCAATTTATCTCAAACGATTCAGGTGACCTTTCAGCATGATAAAGCTCTATTACATACCAGTGCTCACTGACAAGAGTGGCTTAAAGCAAATAATCTTATTTGAGACAAATCTATGTATAACCCCTTGGAGTGTAGATGTTAACCCCCTCAAATACATTGTGTAAACTTTTAATCAAAGTTAAAAAATTATTGTCAATTTTTAAATTTGGAAGATCTCCGTCCTAAATTCAGAATGAATAGATGAAACTTACCCATATCTATGGTGAGTGCAGCATGTGAGGCATTTCAATCACGTCTATGGGAGGTTGTCGATGATAAAGGAGGCAACTTTATAAATTGAACAATTTATAAAATATTGAATAAAATTATCTAAATTCTCTAAAATATTTAGTTAGAATGTTTCTCTCTACAACCAATCTATCACTCAATATAAAAAATTTAAAAATGTTTAAACTTAGGATCACCCCTGTATATTAACCGTTTATTAATTCATTTATTTTTCAAAAAGAATAAATTATGGAATATCCATGACGTATCAAGTGAGATAAGTATATTGACAAAGAAAACAAAATATATATGGGACATGTTTATGTTAGCAAGGTAACACTGTGTATAATGTATGCAATCCTAATGAATAGTATACAACTATGATTTGTGTCTTCTTAAAAAATGTAGACAACTCAAATATGAGCATACAAAATAAATGGGAAATAATTCACTAACTAATTTTTTTTTAAATAAATAAATTAAATTGTAACTATATTTGAAAAAGAGAGAATGCCAATGCCATTTGTATTTTAGTCAAAGCTGGATTTAATATTATAATTTATAGGATAGGCTGATACACCTAAGAATATTTGCCACAGTCTGGAACCTTTATTTGATATATGACACTTTGTGTTGTTCTAATATGGTCTAGATAATATAATATGTTGGTTCCATTTTTCTATAAATGATCTTTATGAGTAATTTATGGATGATTGATCAAAATTATTTATGAATATAAATATCATGTCGGTGAAAAAGTAATTTTGTATTTCCAACTTCGTTTTTTTTTTTCAACTAAGTATATATGTATTATTTCTTTTTGATCACATAGGATCATACGAACTTTCCGTTGTAAACTTTTTAACAACAAATACTTTTGGACAGTATTGCACTTGGTCAGTTCAGTCGTGAATTATCGTGAGTCAAGTATGGAGGTCTCAAAAGAAGAAATTTGCTAACTTTTACATTTTTATTACCTGAAACGGAAACACGGGTCGGTAGAGAACATTAAAATTTGTGATGCATACGGGACCAATACTCTTTGGTTCCACATTGCAACACAGTGGCTTGAGTGATTCTCCCCCTCAATTCTGCCTTTTACTTTGAGCAACTTGAATGCTTGAAGCTGAGGATCGTAAAGACGCACCCATTATTGGTGAATAGGAGACAACAAGACATCATCGAGAAAATCCCAGGACGCACTCATCTTTGATAACACGCCAGAAGCTCCGTAATGTTGGATAAGAAATTCTTAAAGTGTTTCCACGAGAAAATAATTTTGAAGTTGGATTATCATTGGCAACAAGTTTTAAAACGGAAGAGGGCATACTTGGTAAAAACCGGATTATTGTAATACTTCTGTACTAAAAAGAATTGGAAAAAAAGCTAAAAATAATAAATTACTTTCCTCCCTAGCTATTATAAGGTAATTAGATTCAAAATACATTTGTAATCACGGCTTGCTTATGTGGTAATGGGCTGCAAATGTGATAATGTTTTTAAAGTAAAGTAAACATATTTCAAGCATCCATAATTTTAAAAAATGGAATAAATTTTTCGCATTACTGCTGTACACTTTTGGTCAGTTGATTATTCACCCACATTCTAAATCCTTCATTGCATATTGACTTTACTACGTATGTATAATATTATGTCTTTAAAAAATAGTTTACATATTCTAGGTCAGGGTATATCATATATCAGGCATAAATATATGAACTGTTTTGAGTGTGAAAGTATTGAGGTTCGACATTCAAACACTGTTGATATTGTTTACAATAATATTTTTACTTGGAATGTATTGATAAATTTTAATTACTTTCTATAAAAATTTAATGACTTCAATATTAGGTTTTTGGGGATCAACGTTTATAATCTCATTACTTGTACTACTATATTATTATCAAATAGGGGGACAGGGGGCGGGGTACTTGACGTATTTTCCACTTTTCGGAATTCTACTAAGTCTATAAAAATTATACTAAAATGAGGGCTGTTGTTTTGTAAGTAAGTTTCAAAAAAATATCCAACTTTTTGCATAAATTGAAAGTTAGCAACTTTTGAGCCAACTTGTCCCATTTAGTGGTTAAGACGGCCCAGAAGTGATAATTAATAAATAACTGTAGATAAATCAAAAATACATAATTTATTTCAAATATTCTAATTAATATATTTATATATATATATATAGTGCATGTCAGTATAAAAGCAGAAAAAAAAGTAAAAATAAAAAACTGAGATTTTTTTCCAACTATTTTTCTCCATAAAAACGGATTACATGATTTTATGCCAAACATGGAACCTTATTTAAGGAAAATATATTTGATGGTATTTTAGGTAAGGCTTTAAGCTTTCTCGTGATACTTTTCATTTAAAATTAAAGAATTTAGAAGTCGTTTTTTAATTAATCAATCAAAGCCAAAATATTTATATTTTTAAATTTGTTTATTGAATTCGATTGCAAGTAATAAAGCTTGAAAACCGGGTTTTAATGGGCTTTTAAAACGAAAGGTATCGGCAGGAAATGCGTTGTAATACGCGTTATTGAATTGCAAAGCTCTTATTGCCAGCAAAATTACATATTATGAATCATCTTCTTCTGAAGAGATAAGTCTGTTATCATCTTACCTATTTCAAGGTCCTTCTTTTTGAGGGTCCCACACACCTCTGGATCAGGATGGAAATGTGGATGTTATGGTATTAGGTTTTACCCCTCGATGGCCACAAAATATTTAGTTTCTTTAATGTGGATTATAAGATCTTAGAAAACTTTTCAAAAGAAATAGTCTTACTATGGAGAAAATATTTTTATTTATTCGATTTTTTTGTTTTTTGTGAGACAACAGTCACTTTTTGATTTATAACTCAATCTAGTTTCCTTGAGATTCGAAATACAATTTTTTGTTTTGGGTAAGTAACCTAAGGGTCATTTTTTTTAAGAAAGTCGGATTTCTTTATAAATAATTGAACATCATTAAATGTAGCTTTAAAAAAAAATATATCCATCTACCCCATCTAATTGTGAAAATCTATAAAGGCTTATAACGATAAGCCTTGTTAGATTTTCACAATTTATCCAAACTATCTTGTACATACAGTTTTATTGATTATAGTTTTTAAGTACAATAATACATTTGTGACAATATGCCAAAAAAAATTATTTTGAATATCAAAAATAGTTAATAAACATTCTAAATTTATTCCTCATAAATACTGGTAAATACGCCATGGAGAACGACGGTGGTAGCGCATCTTCCTTCGCGGACTGTTGGTATCAAAAATGAACCCTGCCAAAGTTTCAAAACTATGCCCGCAACAAAAGAATAATAATTAAGTCTGTTGGACTACTTATGCTACAATAAAAGTATTAATTTGCTGCATAAAATCAAAAGAATGGATTCCAGTATGTCTGAGTATATTTTTGAATAAGCAATACTCGATGGGTACAACAAATATCCCGCCGTCCACAGAGATAGAATAAACTGTATAGGGAATAATAAGGGTATGCCTCGAAAACTTCATGTAGACGCTGTGTTCACATTTCTAATAAACACCATCTTAATTGAAGGATGGGTTTGAAAAGTAGATTATATCAAAATCAATGTCAAAGTCGTATCATCCTTGTTGCGGTGTTAAATGGTGGTTTGTCAAAATTGAGACAAAATCTATCAGTGTTGTAACTTTACCTCGTCTCTTTAACATTTTATATGGATATGTTGATGCTACATGTAAAGACAGATAACTATAATTAAAAAATCAAAAACAAAAAAAGATAGACCAGCCTTGTAGAACAATGCAAAATAAACATGGGCTTTCACTTACTTGTATCTGCTTTGCGATTTTAGTGCGAAAAGCCTTTATTTTCATTTTTCTCTAAATTACAAGTCAGTATCTTTACACAAACAGGTATGTTGAGTCTGTAAAGTTACGTCCGTAAAATTTGAATAAACATCGTAATTATAAGAAAATTCAATTCATCCGCCATTTGTAATATTTAAACTACAAACATGTTTGAATGTATCCCTTTAATAATTGAAGCTTTTTTACTCCTCCTTTAATGAACATCCTTTTTAAAACAGTGTCATTGAACGGAGTAAAAAAGAAACTCCAAAAATAAAACATATTTAATTACATGATACACATTTAAAGGATTTTAAAAACTCTGTCTTTAAAATTTTGTATCCCTTTTTGAGCTATTCCAATCTATTAAATTGCTATAAATACTTTTATGAATATAAAACATTCACAAAAAAAGAAATTCTGATTTTAAAATTACCTCAAATACATGAGTTTCGAATTTCAATATTATAAATTTTGCAACTCTTATCGATATAACTTTTTTTTATTTTTAATACAAATTTTTATGAAATATGTATTAGTTTATTTTAGTTTTGGGAATCAAATGAGTACGGATTAGTTTTAGTGAGGTTGGTTGTATTTTATAAAATAATCGCAAAGATACTACTATTTTGTAGCTGCTTTTATGTATACGCCTCAGTCTTCATTTTGAAAAACTTTTAATTAAAACTATTAATTTAATTCCCTAAACCTTGAATAAAAATTGCTAAATATAAGAAAAAAAAATAAACAAAATCATAAACAAAAAACTCAGTATAAATTGATTAATATTTTAGGAGGATACTAAAAATTATTGACAATAAAATATGGATTTTAAGGAATAACAGATATTTTTATAATATAAAAAGAATTACATATATACCACTTCATTACCGAACGTTTAAGTATTTTTATTAACATATAAACAATCAAAATTAAATTTATGCGTCATTCTAGACCATAAATGTTTATTTAGATACAAAAATTGAGTATTTAATATAGTTTTGCTCAAAATTCAAATAATTTTCTAACGTTTTGGGGAAAATTCTATTTTTTATCATTTTAATAATTTTTTTAAACTTCATTTAATCTTTTTGACTAAAGAATGGTGGCATTTTTTGACCAAAATCAACACCACAATCATACCTCAGTTACCATATTTACCAATTGGCACTATTCTACTTTTTCTTGTTCCCTGAAACTGAAGAGATTTACAAAAAGACGCGTAAGATTTGCAATTTTAGAGGGAGAAACACTGCATCACTGGAAGTAAACTGCTTATGAAAAAGTGCTTTGAGTATCGTTGTAAAAATAATTTTGTACAAGTGTATTATATCTGAAGTACTTAAACAATTTTTTCCAAGAGGGCAACTAACAAGTTTGATGAATAAATCAAATATTTTCGGCTCAAGCAAATACAAAGTACCCTTATTTTTTCAAAACATCTAATTCTTGATTTTTTGAATGCCATTTAGCCGAATGAATTTAAATGAAAAATGACAAGTACTTATATTTTAGTTTTAAAATTTGTTTATTATTTTATCTCCAATATTGTTAAATGATCACTTTATTTTTCATAGAATTTTTTGAATTGAGACATTAAAGAAAAAAACATTGGATGAATTGGTCTATCTTTAATTTTAGCAATATCAAAATTAGAACAGGAGTTACTCCGATATGGAATCATCCTACGCTCTGGAAAATTTCAAGTAAAGTTTAAAAACTTTTTAGCCTTCCCAGCCTTTATGACCAAAGCCAAATTTGGAATGAGATACTCGTGTAAGAGGACACTCCTATGATCCTATTATCTATAGAGAAGTCGATGGCGAGGCGATTTATCAATTTGGTGGATCTTCTCCTCTAAGCTGTTCATGTACTCTGGATCCCTCTTCAAATCGTGCCTTCTACTTCCTCCTTTCCTGGAAAGGTATTTCCAATCATTCTTCTTCTTGGCCCTAAAAACAGGCTCCTGGAGCACTTTACAATGTCTATAATCATAGCCACCTTTATTTTAGTATTTTGAAGATCTAGAATGCTCTACCTTTTGTCTGTTTGCTCATAAATGATGAAGAGATGAAGAAATGTTTATGCCACAGAATGGCTGAACCAGAATGTTATCAAAATATCAAAAAATAATAACTAAACCTTCCTATATTAATGAGTTGTATTATTTTGAAACAAGACAGTACCTGTTTCTCTTGATTTGCCTACAAATTAATATAAGTCAACAACACTTATGTCCCATTGGTTGTAATAGTGAAAATTATTTCACTCCTAAAAATTGAAACATATGAGCAATCCTCATTTAATGAAGTTGTTATTTTAAAACACAAATGAAACGTTTAATAAATAAAAATTATCCACGACCGAGAAGAAAAGAGTGTGTTAAATAGTTTTGTACATAAATTTTGTATTTCATCGAAATATAATTGGACTTATATAATAAAATAAATAAAAATGGGTGAAAGAGCGGCAAGATTAATTAAGGCCTTTCCACTTCCTCGTTCTTCTTTAAATAATTTTATTGTATGTATTACAAATAAAAAATTAGATATCTTTTTTAAAATCGATGAGTGAATTAAAAAGCCTATTTTTTCTTAAGATTGATTGACAGGAAGTAAAACCGAAAACGATTCTCGTGTAGATGTTAAAAATATTACAAGTCTTTAAAAAATCTTCAAAATATTAGGACGGGGAATAAATAATTTCGTATTTTTCGCTTTATTTCAATGCTTTATAAGAAGTGGCAGCATCATCCGATTTAAGGCAAATATACGCTGTTCTTTTCAAAAACTTGTTGAAAACAAGAAAGCAACTTCATAATACCCTTCCCTTAAAGGTCATTGTCCCTCTTTGCAAAAAACTCCAACAATCAATTTTCACAGTCCTCTATGAAGGGGAAATTTGTACCCCGAGCACGTTGGCTATACATATAATATGGTGGTACTTACTGTGTGTCAGGTTCGTACTTTAGGTTGGATGCATAGAAACTTCCAATCCGATCTTTTGGAGCTTCTAATTCGTCATTAAAGATGTGTATTGCCTAGCATTGTTTTGATGATGTCTCCTATTCACTAATACCTACTGGCCGCTTCTATTCAATTGTCAACTTCAGAATGTCGGGGTTTTCACGGTAGAGGGAAGAATTGAGTGGGGAAAAAATCGTTTGAACCACTGTTGTGCAACACGAACCGAAAGAGACTGCACCTAGCATTTTTTTTTTTTTTTTTTTTGTCGTTTACGACACTTAGTAGTAAAAATGTAAAATAGTACGAATTTCATCCTTTGAGACCTCTATACAACGGAATATTCACTACTGAACTGGCGGCGAAAAAAAGTGTTTGTAGTATACACTCCTCCTCTACAACACTATATCGTAAGATCCCGTGTAAACAATAATGAACAAGATATAAAAAGGTGCTGGAAATAAGAAATTACTTTTTCCCCCAACTGTAAATGAGAGTAGTAAAGAAATAAGGTGACATGTAGCATATAAATTAAATGTTGAATATATTTTCAGCAGTGCATTTATAATTTGACCATGAAGGTAAAAAATAAACTATTAACATACATAATATGTATAGAAAGGAAGAACGAATAAGCCATATTTGCTCTTTTGATATATTTAAAATATATAAGAAAGACTTAGAAAATTTTCCTATGTATTCAAATACATACATTAAGGTTTTTAATTTAAAAAATCTCGGCTGGATATTAAAAAAAAAAAAATTTTAATAAACATACTGTTGATTAAAAGATTTTAGATGATTTGGAAAAAGAGTTAAAAATAAAGTTTGCAAGATTTTTAAATAAGATATATAAGTTCAAAAGTAACTTAATTTTGAATCTCCAACCGACAGACACTAATACATATTCATTATTTAAGACATTTTGATACTCAATTACAAGACATTGTTTTTTTATTTCTTTTAATTACATTGAGTTAAAGGATCTTTTCAAATCATATGTAGATAAGTTCTTATGTGGCCTGTAAACACAAAAACAGCCTAGTAGGATTTCTATCAAAATTTATTGTATTCTTTGACAAATTATTGTTAGTTTATATCAACAAATACTTTTTTTAACCCTATGAGGGTATTGCAAATTCTACTCTTACAGTAGTCACAATATTTTATTAGGAAGGGACAATTTCAGAGTCAATATAGGTCATTTAAATCAAACAAACCTTCTTGATGTTAGATATACATAGTCGTGTGTCCTCTAGAAATTTAAATACACTGCATGTTTTGACTCAAATATCTCTATGAAATATGCGGATGTATTATGTAAATATGATTCAATAAGATAGTAGATGTTATCTGTTTTTCTTTATTTTTGTTCAAAATTATTTTAGTTTGACGCAAACTACAATTTTAAATTAGTCAAAGTTGGTTTTTACAAAAAAAAAAAAAAAAGAAGATAAATTCCAATTTCCTTAAGGGGCCATGGCAAGCTCAATATCAGTTTCTAATATCAAATGAGGGCTTTAAAATTATAGCTAGAATTATTGAGTATATTAATTACTGCCAGAAATTTAAATACAAGGCCAATAAATTACTCAAATAGTTCTATGAACTATTGTGGCGATTATATGTGTTATAAGTTAAAATAAATTAAATTTTCTCTTTTTATTGAAGATTTTTTGTATGTTGACGCATCATATATGTTTGTATGTACAAACCCATAATGTAAATAACAAATTTAAAATAATAGATCAATATATTATGTATACAATTTTGACAAATTCGTTGAAAGTGCAGGATTAAAGTTGTCAAAAAAGTACAATCACATAACAAGTAGATTAATACTCAAGAAAAGGAAAAGTCTATAGGTAAAAAGAGAAAGAAGTTGACCACTGACGTCATTATAAAGGGGGTAATATATTGCTGCCGATAAGGAAAGAAGGAGATAATATATTTATATAACTCCCCACGCCTTGAATGTTACAGTTTTATAATAATAAATGGTTTTTGAAATGCCTTACCGTCCAAATCTTTTTAATTTCCGAACAATAAATGGAAAACAACGATTCGAATGACGATGAATAATAGAATGATCCTCAGAGCAATAGTATACAATTTTACAAAAAGGACACAGAGTCAAGTGATTATCCTCCTCTTCTTCATTTCCACAAAAAAAGCAGCACATATCAATATAAACATCAACATCATTTTTTGACCATAAAAATGGAAAAAAATGCCTTAAAAGGGGGGATTGTGATTTGCCGAGTGTTCATTCTAAGATATTGTATATTGCAAATTTGGTATTGACTATTCGATTTCAGCTATAGATTAGAAGAAGAAAATATATAAACAGTCAAAACCGGACATAAAAAATTCAAATATAATAAAAATAAACTTTATGTCAACATTGTCTCAGGTACCAATTTTTTACTTCATAAAAACTATTGCATAGAAGAAAAATGAAGAAAGAAACACACATAAATTCAAATATTTCCTCTTTTTTTTTGTATCAACTGTACAGAAATTCATGAAAAAGAAGAATTTCTTTTTGCAATTTTTCTTATTTATACGTACATACAAATTATAAAGTGAAGATCAACATTTTTTTACTGTGTATTTCATTTTATTAAATTAATTTCAGATTGCTTTTCAATTAAATAGGATTCATATTATGAGTGCTCCGAAAAAAACCTTTCACTGAATAATAAGCTAAAAATCCTTCATTATGTTTCGAAAAAGGATCTAATCAAACTCGGATTGCTTGAAATGAGGAGTTTTAAAATTACAAATTCACATAGGTATCCAAAAATTGTGGTTTTTGATACACACTTCGGATATTAGAAAAATCTGAATATTGATAAATAAAGAAGATGAAATGACCAAATCAATAATCTATAATACGTTATAATTTATGTGTTTTCATACTTTCATTCAATTTACAAATATTACGGTTGTTTGCTCAATATGAACAATAAAATTGACTCATTTACGTTTAATATTTGATATGTTCTTATACCACTTAATTATACTTCTGTGTAGCCAACTACCTTGATTACATCTTTTTTAAATTTACTGAGTAAGCTATCCATAATCCTATTCCAACAGGTTGGATTGGGACAAACTACTTCGCCTTTAAGCTTGGCTGTGAATGTATGCGTACTTATTAGATTTTTGTACCAAGATCTGATACACTCTAGAATACCAAGTTTCTCAATTTCTGCATCAGCTGAATGTAATTGTATATAATTTAATACACCTGTGCAATCAAAACTTACAACAAGTATGCATTGTTGTTGTTAGTTGAATTTTTCAATGGTATCGGTCACGTGTAAAAGGGCCGTCTTGGTTGATGAGCCCCTTGTATAGGCATGTTGTGAGTGAGGTGTTGGAAGGACTTCTTCAACTTCCCACTGTAAAATCCTTTCAAGTCCTTTAAGCATATAGTTGGAAAGAGTTATCGGTCAGTAGGATTTGGCCAGGCTGTATCTTTTTCACCTGATTTTCCCACAAAACTTACTTTCTTTTCTCTCCAGTATCTTGGTATATAACCAGTAATGAGGATTACTTTATAAAGTGCTGAGATATAGGTAATGATACTGTCCCCCATGTTGTTGCAGTACAACTAATTTCAGCTCATCAGGTCCCAAGTTTTTCTATGAACCAAGGAAGTAGAAGGATACCCTGACCTTTTTGCCTTCCAAGAAGTCTATGTTAAAATCATTTACTTTGCATGGATGTTCCGGAAGATGTACTGAGTCTACATTGTAGAAATGAGTTTCCATGAGTAATTTTAGTGATTCAGCAGGTGATTGCACGTAGTCCTGATCAGTTTTAAGATGACCAATGGTGTTATGCGTGGTTTTTTGAAATCTTATAAGTTGAGCAATATCTTTTGGACCTTCTACTTTGATGCAAAAACTCCTCCATTATTTTCTTTGCTTTTTCTAAACGCTTGAAGATAAGCATTATTTAAAATAAGGTATTCATCTCTGTGGGAACTACGATGACGCCTTGGTTCGAGTGTGCTTCGTTCATAACTTAGCTAGAAAAATGTTTGGTCCACAAGGGAATTGATTTTGCTCTGATTTTTTTTTTTGAACACCCAATATCTAATGCCATGTTGTTAGCCTTGTTAAACGATTCAGCGCACTCATCCATAACATTTGGGTTTGATCGTATAACAGTAATGATGCAGATATATAATAATTAGTAGGGAAAGGTTGAGCGATGTTGATGTTCTAAAATTCCGTTCAATATATATATTTATTTCATTACACATACTAGAAGCAAAAGGAATACATCCCTTGATAACTTACCAACGAAGAAAATGAGAGATTCAGGCCGTCAAAAGTCAGCCAAAGTCCTCAAAAAGGGTTAACAGGCTCATTCATCACTATTTAATCGAATTTATAGGTAAAAAATCACTTATTTCCAATGATATTTATTTAATATCACAGATATCAGAATGACGTTTACCTAGTCCCACTTGGTTTTGTGAATCCCTATTTGACGGTATGGGGTTATTATAAAAAAAGTTTTGTGCATTTTTCATGTTGATTCTCATTTAAGATTAAGGCGTTTGATTTTATTAAATACAAAATATGATTATTTTTTATGTTTAAAATTGTATATTGAATTTTGGTCAATCGTTATAAAGCTGTTCAAAAATGCACCTTCAACCCAAACTAAAAAAATCTGTTTTTTTAATTTAAAAAGCAGACCTTAATCCATTATTTTAGCAAAGTCTTCAATGTTCCCAAAAACATTTCTGGTAAGTTTTTATCTTGACATGTACTATATCTATATTGTGTATGAATAACTGCATTGACCGAAAAATGTCCAGGAAAAATTTCATAATTCAGAAAACCTCAGCCCAAAAATTGTTTTTGCAATTGGAGGGCCACCAATAGCTTAAAAACCACTGCCGCCACTTTTAAAAGACTTTAAGCCCCCTTTGAATACTTTAAAATGAACACCGATCATATAGGTTGAAAAATACATTAACTAAGCAGCTAGCAGAGAGAAAAAAAATAATTTTTTGACATTATTTTCAAATGGGACGTTCATGATAAAACTGGAACCTGCTGGTAAACTTAGAACAAACCATATAAAATGAACATATGTAGAAAATACATAGGCTAAGAATTTATTTAGCAGTATTCAAAGGGGGCCTAAATACCCTTGGAAGTGGTGGCAGTGATTTTTATCCAGCTTGATAGCCTAGCAATTTTCTCCTGGGCAATTTTCCTAGAAAAGAATAAAGGTATTAAAAATTTGGATATCTACAGTGTTGTAGGAATAATTTTGACTGGAATCTAAAAGACAAAGTTACTTTAATATAATTGGATTGCACAATATTATTTAACTAGTCAGTTGTATTGTTCTATACACTCTAATAACACTTTTTAAAACTAAAAATGCCATTTTAAATACATTTAAAATGTTCGATCCTTTGATGTTCTTTTTACATGCTTCATAATTAATATCTAAAATTGGCTAGGAAAGCTTTTATAAAATGTTGTCATTCAAGGCTTTTATGTAAAAAAAAAAAAAGTTTATTATGTAAAGTAAAAAACCTTATAAAACGGATGTTTTTAAGGGATTATAAAACCTTTATAACTAAAAATCATTTTTTAAAGTGATATAAATAGTTTAGTAGGATTAACTTTTCTAGTCTAAGTAATTAAAATATTTTTTTTAATAAAGTCATCATGTAAATAAGATGGAAGATTTTGCTTTTTGGTGTATTAGTCATCCTGTAATTTAAAGTGATATTTTCCCAAATATCCATGAATCTTTTTACACAAAAAAAGAGGGGGGAAGTGCGAGTATCAATCGTGGACTTGACTTTAAATGAATCTGGATTACTTTAGGTCAAATATTTTTAAATTAACTCTAGTGTGGTTAAAAGTAAGAATTTTTCCGTTAAAGGAAAAATAAAACTTTAAAAAATGAAAAGTTGTCAGCATGGAAGCGAAAAGACCAAAAGTGTCTGATTTGGCCTGGTGGCCTTAAGGAGAGAGCCTGGAGTGGTCATCAAGCAGTGGCAGATGGAAAAATTGGGATTATGGAGGACGTGCAAACTGTATTCACTAGAAGTACGGCCAAGTTGATGAGGTAGATTGCCAAGAATTTAAATATCAGTGATTTGAAAATGTAGGTGAAGGATTTTGGAAAGGCATCTTTTTGACAACGACATTAGCAACTGCTTTCAACTGTTGAGTACGTCAATCAACTTTATTGCTTCTTTTTTAAACAGGTCCAGTACTAACAGTCTTAAGGACTTGTCCTAGAACTGGGTCTAAGATTTACTTGGAATTGACCAAATAAAAACTGATGTAATATTAGTTATGACGTTTAGTTAGATCAGCTACAAGCAGACGTGAGAGGAACGAAATAAATACAAATCCCACTCCTTATCGAGCAAGAACGTATCTAGGGGTTACTCCAATGTCGATACTTAATTATATTCTGCGAAAAAAGGGCTTACACTAACCAACTAAACATATCAGTGTAAGTATTCGTCGTTCAGTTGCACACAAATAAGTTATTATTGCATACTTAAATGTTCTCTCTTCAATAATTAAAGAATAATGATAAGAACATAGAAAAGTTTAAAAAATACTCTTTAGATTACGAACTAAAAAAATGTTGCACGCTTTATGGGGATATTTTGTGCAACTCTCCTAATAACACTTAATAAGTGGTTGCCAATGCAGCACTAATTGATGGTTATCTACAGAAGAGCTGTAGCAGAGATCCTTATCCCTTACTCCATGCGCCAACATGATTTTCTCTTTTTTCTGACAAAATCCCATTTGTATTCCTTTGAAACATAAAACACCAAAAATAATTTTCATAAAAATATACAAATATTGATATACCTAAAACAAACACGTGTTGATTAAAATTACTTTCTGAAATCAAAAATACACATACAACCGAATAACATATACAACTTTAAAAAAACAAACAACCAAAGAACATTGATAATAATAATATCAAAAGACGTTTCTCATATCATTCTTTACTTTCCAGAATCTATCTATTATAGTGTTTATTTTGTTATGATATCTAACCGACCAAGAAGGAAAATATCGAACCAAATCGGGGAAGTCCCGACCCAAGGAATTTCCCCTAGGAATATTTCCCGTAATTGTAGTTCATTGCCGGATGTAAGTAATCTTGCTTTAAGTGCTTTAGAACTTATTAATGAATCATTTTTGAACAAGTTTCAGGGCTGGAATTTTTTTGTATACGAATCCTGAACGAAATATGGGCTTTCATATGGCTTCAAGGCAAACCCTCCATGCCCAACAATTTAGCATTATTCCATGATAAGCACAGCAGCTCCGGTATCGCTAGACAATCCACGAACGTATGTAGATCAATAAAAAACCTTGTTTGTATATTTTGGGCAATACAAGCCTAAGGTGAACAAGTCCTCCACCTAGTCGACTTCTTGGTCTCTTGAGTACTGCAATATAATTGAAATGGAATAAAATCCTCTTTCTCCACTGCCTACAACGCCACTTCTGTTGATCCAGTTGCAACATATAATACGGAGGGAAATAAACAGGAATTGTAAAGATCTATACGCGTCTGTCAATATAATTTCCTGAATTGAAGTAATCTAAACATGTTAAAGGCATTTAGAGTTTTTATATTCGAATCTGATACTCCCTTTCTCTCTTATTCTATTCCATAACATTGATTTTACCCTTAACCAAGGAACCTTCAATTTCTGAGTTTTCTTCAGGTTTTCATAGGCCCAGAGGAAGAATTACAGTCTTCCTGACATTCAATTCCAACCCCAATGTTTTCTTAAATCTAGAAATGAAAGAGAGAAGAACACAAATCCTGCTCCTCAGTTGGGATTCCAAATTCCTTTCTACTGACAAGGTCAATTCGTCTGCATAAATGTCTAGTAGGTGTCTGAAGTCTCAAAAAACTTCACAAAAGCCAGATAATTTACGCTTCAGTTTCTTGGCAAATTCTTCGATGGAAGCCACAAAAAAAAAGAGGGGCCACTGGACATCCTTGACGACAACTTCTTTTAAGATGGATTGGATCCTTGCCCGTCCAATGTAATTGTAGAAGTCCTCTTCCAAAAGAGAGCCCTAATAGGATGAAAAAAATTATTAGGCAGTAATATAGTAATCTATATGGAAAATAGAGTCAAAAGCCTTTCGAAAATCAATTGCCACTATTGCAGAAAAGTTGTGACAAAATTGTTGTGCATTTTCGATCTTCTGAGATTTTTGAATAAGCTCCTCTAAAAGTGAAAGATGCAAAGGCAAAAATATAAATTTGATTAATGAATCTTCAAAGAGTTGAATTAAGAAACCTTGTCTATCCCAATAAGATAAATTGAGTAATTTTCCACAATTTTAATAACAATTTAAGGAAAAAAATAAAATGGCAGAGTCTGAGTCAAAAGGTACACTTTTTAAATTAATAAGATTATTTCAATAACACGTCAAAATATAATATATTTTGACGTCATTTGTCGATGTTTCTTTTTCTCTTCCCCTAATCAGTGTTGATCCACAACTGTCTTTGAATAATAATTCCATAATTGTAAAAGAAATGTGAACAATCCATTCTGTTTATTTTCAATGGAGAAGCTGCAAGAGCCACTAATATTAACGACGTGTAAACCCCTAAAATATTAAATATTTAATCTTTAACTATTCTTACTCTTTTTTTTTTTGTATACTCCAATACTCAGTATCAAAAATACTTACTCTTTGAGAAAATTATAAAATAAATTTCATAAAAAATATTGTTTTTTTTTCTTAATGTTTTTTTCAACAATTTTTTGCTGCTGATATCAGATATAATTCTTATTAAAATTTGAATTATTACGTCAAATTTTTTTTTAAATTGAAAAAAGTTATGATCTATAGAATTTTTTGATTTAACATTTGTACAAAAAATAAATAACTTTTCATCTTTCAACAATTAATAGTAGATTTTCTTACTAATGCAACAATTTAGATAATACGGTCAGATTTAAATACTCCCCATATCAGCATTTATTATTTACTAATTCATATTATTCTCTAGAAATAATGTTTTTATTTTTCAAACATTTGAAAACGAAATAAGTGATATCTCTTTGAAAAATTACTAACAAAAGTTCTTTCAAGTACTTAAACATCCATAAATACTACTTTTTAAACAAAGTATTAGTAATCTGTTGCAAATAGTAATGCCCCATTTGTATTCATAACCTCGTCAACAGATTGATATGTTGTTTATTTTGTCCAAGTCTAGGAAATAGAATGTAAAATAATGCTCATGAGATTCCAAAATAGATTAATCATGAGCAACCCAAAATATCTTATTTAAGGGGGAACAATACGTCACGATATCACAAACATCCAAATAAAAATGAATATCTCAATATTAATATTTATTCAATATGATACAACGTCATGGAGGGATTTTTATTTAAAAGCTTAAGTATATAAAAAAATATCAATATTAAACATATTATAAATTTACCATCTGTTTGGTAAATTATAGAGGAGGGAGTGTGGTAAAACCTTGTTGACCTTTGTTTTTTTGTATATTGCTCATTATGTTAAAGTGATATTAAGTTCTGAGTTTTGTTTTTTACAATGTTTAAAATGGTATGTAACTATTTACAACAATTTCATATGAAACATAATAAATAATATTATTGTCTTGTTATGTAAATTACAATGTTTGAACTCATTTGTTGTCACAATTGCTGATATCACCCGTTGAAAGACCATAATAATCAGGTTTTATACAATTCAAAACCTTTTGTTTTTTAATAATATGAAGAATAGTAATAATCCATTTGATGTCAAAATGGTACCAACAAATAAAAATACCTAAACCTTACTGTTTAACAAATAAGTATCCTTGTGAGTCTCGTCCTAGTGAAAAGAGAAGAATAGTTTGGAAAATATTATTATCCTATGTTGTATGTATATTTACTTATTTATTTTTTACTTAACCGCTCTTTTCCTAGAGTCCAAATATAATATAAATTGCAACTAAATTACACAGAATAACATTGTCTTGTAATGAAATTACTCTCAATTATATTGATTTTTTTAATATTGTCTTACAATTAAATGACTCACAATCCTATTGTTTACGGCAATATTGCTTCACAACTTTTTGTTTTACAATAATAATGTACACAGTGATAGCACCGGGGAACCCCCTGAAGGCCTAATAAATATAATGCAGTTAAAAAATTGGAAAATAATTAGTTGAAGAGTACAAATCCATCCACACTATCAAAAAAATATCCTTCAAGCGTCATTTGTAGTTGCCTCAACACAAATGATCAATTATGATTTTAATATTTATTTTTTTAGCAGCAATATCTTTTTAAGAATAAGGATAGTTAAATTGTGAGTCAGTCCCACTTGAAAATTGGTTTGTTTATCATTGTTATTTGATAAAAGAAAAGAGAATTAAAACGGAGTTCATCAATGTTCCTTATTTTTGTCTTGATCTTAGGTGCTTGATGTTTTGGGTAGAAGAAAAAAGATGGAGGAATAAAGAAAGAAGAAGGAATAGAGTACTTAATTGAGGATCTTCAGATAATGAAAGTCATTTTTTAAACACTAAGGGTAACCATTTAACAATTTTGAAAGACACTCAAACAAATATTTATGATTTTAACCAGGAATAGAGATGGTTTTTAATATGAAAAAACGAAATCTATCTGCACTTTAAATATTTTTTTAACAGACAGGAAGATAAACACGTCTAAACTCTATCAATACATAAAATAAAAGAAATTTTCCTGGAAATTAGAATTTATATGACAAGATTCTGGTTTTTACTACAATTTTTTTTTGTTTTACAGCACAAATAGTATTAAAATTAATAAAGCACCGTCACCTGATGATTTTGAATGAAAAAAAAACCTTTTCCCCCAATATTTTTATTCCATTTCTTTTAATATTTGGAGTTTTGATGGAGAAGTATGGAAAATTAACTTTCTTTATAAACCATGATAGAGTGACACTCATCTTTAAAAAAGGAGACGTACTCAAAAAAAGATTGGAACTTTAGGTACTGAATGGCAAAGCCCCGTTAAAACTTAAAACACCATATAATTTTGTTTATAAAAAAAATAAAAGAGTTGAGGAAATACAATTTCCTTTTTAATTCAAAATTTCCTCTTCCATTAAAAGTCCAAAAAAAGATATATGTAGGAAGTGGCCTTACTCTACTATCTTCTATAACCCATAAGATATAACAAAAGATTTTTATTGGCATAACCACAAATCCCATTTTGGAATGAAGATTTTCGGGTTTGAGTACTCCAATGGGTAATGGGTTTTTCAAACGGATCAGTCAAGAAGATCATGCTTTAAAGGTGTGCTGCTCATCGTATTTTATGGAAAGGACCACCAACAAACGACTCAAACACTACTGTAGATTTAATTAATAAAAACGCAGCGAATACACATTTCTTCAGCAATATAGAGGGCCCGAGCTGACTAAAAAGTCTGGCTATGGGTAATTCATGTATAACTTTTCATGACCTTCCAAAATATAATCATTTGGTATTCGTAAATGATAAATCTTGTTTTTCATTTAAAGGACTGCTACAAGACACCTATCTTCCTTCACCATCTCAATTCCAAACAAATGCGGGACACAAGCCCTCTGCTTTATTTAAAAAGCTTCTTAACTGCCTGACCACGGTGTACTGGATCTTCAATGCCTGGAGGTTGAGGGGAAGGTCTACAACAAGGCCTACAATAACATGAGAAGTGACCGAATCCACTCCCCGCTTCCTTGAAGGCCTCAGAGTCATCCAAGACTTCACTTAGGGGACCTTGTGTTGATGAATCGAGTTATTAAAGTACTTTCAGCTAGTATGAAAAAATACGCCAAGTAAAGCCAACACTATTTGGATCTAAGTTTAGAGTTTTAGTTTCATCCTTCGACATGATTCTTCATTGCATTCCTTATGAGAGGCAAACACAATAAAATGGTAATGAATTGGGACACACGAGGATCAGCTGTTTATCTGGACAATTGTGAAAAATAGCAAATATCCAAGATTTGTAAGGTGGTCATAGACCTTTTTTATTAATTTTGACCTCATGGAAAACTTGAGAAATAAAATAAAAAATTTGATAACTAGGTATTTTTCGATCCAACAGACTATTCAATTTCCATCCCATCAAAAGGGAATCAATGAAAATGAAGAGGGGAAATTAAGTACACTTTTTAACGATAATAATAAAGTAATCATTGTTTGAAAGGACGTGCAGACCAGTTTATATTGCAAAAATTTATTGAAAAAGATCCAATCGGAAAGTGCAATCATTATTCCAGAGTTACATAGGAAAAAAAATCTCGAAGTAATTAGCCTAATTTCTGCCAAAATTTACAACAACACTATGCAGGGGTTGACCTTTTGGGTAATATGTTTTCAAACTATGCAAGTTTACAAAGAAAAAAGAATGTTGGTTATTTAATGTTGGTTTTGAAATGTGGCTGGTTCAAGTAAAATGTATAGTATGTCAGTGTAACTTCAAATTCAAAGGAAAAATAAAATATTTTAAAAATCGATTTTACACGAGATTGTTCAAAATCCTGGGTGACCAATCATAGTGAAAATATACACACCACTATTTTGCCAAGGCACAGCATGAACAAATATTTTCTTATACTTTACAACAATAGTTTGCATATAATTGTCACAAAAAACGAAATGTTTGGTTATCATCAATGTAATTTTTGTAAAAAAACATATTCAATTCATAGTTGTCGTATGAGGATATCAACCAAACGCAAGTTCTAAAAAAAAATATATACGATTACATTGATTATGAGTTCTATGAAAGTATAATTGAAAAAAACAGCTAGTAGGATTTTAAAGAATTTAAATAATGTTGTATTTTACCATTTCTCATAAATGTATTTAGATATCTTTATGTTTTTACATATAACAGTCTGATATCTTCTTTATTTTTCCAAATTAAGATAATGATTTCAATATTTAAGACGAAAAATACGTAACATTATCACACACATCAAAATATATATGAATATATTTAATATAATACAAGTTTATGAAGAATTCTCATTTCAATGAGGCTTTCAAAGATACGAAGGTGATATAGATTGTGATACAATCATGTGGAAAAAATGAATTTCTATGCAATCTTCAATTGGGCTTTGAAAAAAAAATTGATCAGTTTGTTATAACTGTATCAAAAATATTATGATCATTTAACAAAAAAGTGGTAATAATTGTATAGCTTAAAAAAACAGAGGTTCTGCTGTTTAATTTCTCTAAAAAGTAACTATTGTTCATCTTATCGTTTTATCAGTAATGATGTGGTGTTTTGAACAAGATTGACAAAGATTTCTTAATAAACAATATTTCTAGCCTTATTTTTAGTAAACAATGTAAAAAAAAGGCATGTATATCAAAACGTTTTAATGTTGTAGGAGAGGCGAGATATATTGGAACCCATAATGCACATTTAATATTGAGGGGAAATGCCGGTAATGATATTAATCTCTTGATAATAAGGCGCTTCTGAAAAAAATCAATCATTGTAATTACTAAGGAGGAAACTTTTCTGTAATCTCGACTTTTAACTGATTTTGAGGTTTACCTGCTTTTTCCTTCAAATCAGTTTTTATAAGCTATCACAGTGTCAAGTCGGTGCATCAATTAGCAAAAAAAAAAAAAAAAAAAAAAGAAAAGAAAAAAGAAAAAAAAAAAAAAAAGGATAAAATTCATTGTGTATGTTTTTTATCTATCTTACATATAGCAACAACTTCAAATAAATCAAAGACAACCCAAGTATAAAGATTTTCTACAGATTTAGGTTTTTTTCGGAAATAGAGCACTTCGTTGATTTATCATATTCTCCCGACATTATGAAGAAACCACTTAGTATGATTTTTTTAAATCATTAGTGTTATAAATAGAAAACTATAGCAAATAATTATTTGTAACTGGTTGTTATATCCAAACCTGAAGCCGTTATAACAATTAATAGTATATAAAATTTACTTCAGAGGCATTTAAATAAGATTGGAATTAAAAGAACCAAAAATAGTCAATTATATACTTAAAAATTTCGCGACCTTATTTATTGTAGCCTACTTCCCCCAACACCAATGCTCTGGGAATAATAATCTGAGACCAAATACTTCAGGAAACCAAAAATTGCTACCCTATAGATTTAAAAACATCCCCATGAATGTGTTTGATTTTACAGATGTTCGCCATTTTGTATTAAATTTAAAATTCCAAATTTATTTCAATAGTTAGGAATAAAAAAGGAAATAAATGGTTATGTAGAAAATTGCTCTCAAGCCTAAACTAGAATACCTATTTCATACACGAACATTTCATTTTCCAATGATTTGCAAATTTTGTCCGATGAGACATTTTTTAGAAAGTAATCAATGTAACACACAAAATTAGATCTCTAATTTTTCAATATATATATATATATTTTAGGCAACCTCAAAGAAAAAAATAATTAGAACAATAATCAAGAGAAAAAACTGTATTAATCCTTGGAAAAAATAATCATATAACGACTCTTAGAAACAGTATTATTTAAACGACATAAGGAACCCTGCTCCTTTTTTACCCGTTCTTAGTTCTTTTTTTTTATTCAAAAATGAACAAAAGAAATACCACATTTCGTATCTTCTCTTTTTTTAGTTTAAATATATATTGCCAAAATATATTTATGATAACTTCACTAATATATATGATGACGTCATTTAAAAATAGAGATTTTTTCCTTTTTATCGTCTTATGTATCTATTCAGATATGTTTTTCTTATTTTATATATTATTAATAATGATGTAGAGCATTTTCCCTGACGTCATCAATTTCATCATAAATAAAGGAAACTCTATTTTGAGAACTCATAGCTTATATATTACAACAAAAAATAAATTGTTGATTGATAGAATAAGTTTGTATAACGATGTAATCAAACGTTTTTATGAGATTTTATTTTTTCTTGTATGGTTATAAAACTTGGTTGCTGACTCCTCTAAATTGACCGACATCAACAATGCTAACATCATATTAGAAACCTTTATTGACAATATTTAACTTTATACAAAGAAAAAAGTATCATTAATTATGTATATTATGAAATTTGTACCACAACTTGACTCTTGTTTTGAACATTGTCAAAAATATAAATTTAATCTCAAAATAGTTTTTACTTGCTAAGTAATATCCCAAAAGAGATTTTTTTATTCTTCTGGGGCAAAACTCTCTTTTACTTTATAATTCAAAACCCATTGTAAATTATATTCTTATTATCCGGGGCATTGCTAACTTTCATTATTGGGGGGCGTAGTTCCAAAATTATCAACGCCTTAATTTAATTATTTGTATCAATAAACATAAACATATTTTAAAATGATAATATAATTTTGATAAACATTTTGAATAGGTTAGTAATAATTAAATCTGTTTATAATAATTTCATCATTGAAATAGTACAAATTACAACATACATTGTTTTGATAAGGCAGATATTCTAGGCAACAGGTTTTAGCATTATGAATTTAATACTTATAACATTTTCATACTTAAACTATTAAATACAAATCCTTTATGTTTCAATATTATTTCTACATGCTGAGTAATAGAAGATTTTATATCACCTAGGACCAGGGAAATAGCTTTCTCCCTACTTAAGACTTCAAAACCCCATTTTAAATGTAATATATGTAATATTTTTAATATTGGAATAATGATTATTCAAAATTATCCTGACGTCATATAAATAAAGGTAAATAAAATAATAGCGATATATAACACTTACAATTATTTTATTCGAGAGTTTCAGCTTGTATTTTCCTGATTGATAAATGATTGATCTGTTATAAATGTATTCAATATTCTTAGAGAACTCAGTTTATCTTCTTTATATGTAGGTAGGTATTGGCAAGAAGATCTGAACGTATGGAATACTCTCGAATGATTTCAAAGTCCTAAATGGGGCCATTGTACATAAATTAAATATACTTTATCTTATCTAATTTAATGGGCATGTGAAAATGGAGCTAACAAAACGTATTTTGTAGGATTCATAACCAACTTTCTTGTGTCTTTTTTTAATGAGGAACAAGCCACTTTGAATTGAAGTCAAATTCATCAAACTTTTGAGAAAGTGTTAATCAGTAAATTTGATTCACACAAAAAATATATTATTCTTATATTTGAACTTTGATTGAAATTTATGTATACAAGTATCTACAAAAAATTAATAATATAAAAGTATGTATATAGTTATTCCTGCACAAAAGAAAATACTAAATATCAAAAAGAGAGAAAAATGAATTTTGGGTGAGATAATAGTATGATGATTTTATAATCCCTTCCTTTAACAAAAAAAGAAACAAAACCAATGAAATCAATTTCGGCTGCTTAGGTTTGGAGACTAAAGTGTATACTTTTTTTTTATATCAGTATATCTATTTTAAAATATTTTAAGGTATTTTCTTTTAAACAATATTGCAGAATATTTTGTAAAAAATGGTTATTTTTAATTTAAGACACGTGTGTCATGATTGCTATAAGTGTGTTCTAAGTGAACATATAACATATATTACATATGTACAGATATTTTCATTTCTAAACTTTCAGGTAATGATCAAAATTACGAGGAAGAGGCAACTAAAAATAAAATACATAAATGTTTATCTTTTAATTTATATATTAAGAATGTTAATGTTTAAATTATATTAACAATAATATAATTGATACATTTTTACTATGTTTATTATATTATCTATTCGACTGTTTTGGATTCCTTGTGTGATAAAATCAAAAACAAATTAATAAATATTTATAAAACATGGTTCAGGACAATTTTCCGAACTTTTTTTTATGCCGAAAAAATATATTTAATTTCTAGGTATACATATACGATTGTATGTTTTAATTAAATTTAATATTTTAAAATAATAAATAGATATTGTTAATAAAATATACATACTACATATGTTTCTACACTTTTTAAGATTCATCCAACTATCTATGGCTTTACAGCTTTTTGTTTTCCTCCTGCCTTTTCATGTGCTCTCAAACGACTCGGCAATTGAATACCTCTTCAATTTTCTCATTGCTTTGCCTCACTACAGCTAACAGTTACTTCTTCTATCACATTATGGATCTAATAAAGAGAATTACTGCCATTGCCTGATATTATGCTTTTCCATTGATTCATGGTATTTACCAATGAATAACCCATCATGACGAGTCATAACTAATAGATAACGGAAAATTCATTATCCCTTTTTCATTGAAATTGCAGTTTTTTTTTGTTTTTTTTTATGTTTTTATTTTATTATAAGTTATACAATGCTATAATAGTATAAATATGTGCAATAAGAAAATAATTATTATTCATTTATTAGTTTAATTAATTATATTATAAAAATATAGTATTAGTATAATAGGAATATTTATAAATTTAATATATTAATTCATTTAATATTATAATTAAATCTGAATTGAAGAAGGACATAGACGGAAATTTGAATCTTACTTAATGTTTGTCAAAGTTCCAGACTTCATTACCTGTTTTTTTTGAAATTAATTCTGAAAATGTTAATGTAGGTAACACGGTTAAGGATCATATATTTACGTCTTTGAAATATAATAAAGTAATATGTATAGGGTTTTTATGGTCCAAATTTTTGGAGGCTCACTCTGCCCGTTTTACAAAATGACCACATACATTTTGAAATAAGGTAACTTGCATCTACTATTTCATGTAGTGATATGCTTTATTTATTTTATCTCTCAACATTTTTGTCTCAAAAAGGAAAAACTTGAAATTGTATACATAGATTTGACATATTCTTGAATTGTAGTTTTTAAATATATAGCTAGTAGCTTTTTCAAAGAATGAAATTAAAGAATCGCTACAATGAATTAAAGAGTTTTCAAAAATAATTTCCTTTAAAAAATAAATTTAAAGAAGAGTAATAATATAATATAATATAATATAATTTAATACTTTAAACATTGAGACATGACGACTTGATACAAAGCCAGACTTTATGGGCATTTCATCGAACGCTGATGAATGCAAAGAAATAATGGTGTTCATTAAGAGGGAAACTTTGAACTATATTACATATTACTGTAGTACAAGAAACAATTGGTAGCTGCAATACTTTTTTTTTTTTTTTTTTTAAGGAGGTGTGAGGAGACCAGGCGGGGATATTTTTTGTAGCATTACACAGAAAACATAGTGGTTGATAGCCTCGTGAACAGATGATATGTTCCATATTATATTTCCAAGTATAGGAAATAGAATGTAAAATAATGCTAATGAGATTCCAAAATATATTAATCAGCAGGCATTGTAAAAATATCAATATTTCAATATTATTATATTATTAATTTACTATCTGTTTGTTAAATTATAGAGGAGGGAGTGAGGTAAAGCCTTGTTGACCTTTGTTTTTTTTGTTTTTTGTATATTGCTCATTATGTTAAAGTGATATTAAGTTTAAAATGATATGTAACCATTTAAACCAATTTCATATGAAACATAATAAATAATATTATTGTCTCGTTATGTAAATTGAAATAGAGTATTTTCATTTGTTGGTCATAATTGCTGATATCCCCCATTGAAAGACCAAAAATAATCGGGTCTTATAAAAGTGAAAACCTTTTATTTTTTAATAATATGAAGAATAGTAATCCATTTGATGTCAAAATGGTATCAACAAATAAAAATACTTAAACCTTACTGTTTAACAATTAAGTATCCTTGTAAGTCTCTTCCGAGTGAAAAGAGTACTCAATTGAGGATCCTCGGATAACGAAAGTCATTTTTTAAACACTAGGGTAACCATTTAAAAATTCTGAAAGACACTCAAACAAACACTTAAGATTTTAACCAACAGGAAGATAAACACGTCTAAACTCTATCAATACATAAAATAAAAGAAATTTTCCTGGAAATTAGAACTCATATGACAAGATTCTGGGTTTTACTTCATTTTGTTTTGTTTTACAGCACAAATAGTATTAAAATTAATAAAGCACCGTGTCCTGATGGTTTTGAATGAAAAAATACCTAATCCCCCAATATTTTTATTCCATGTCTCTTAAAATTTGGAGTTTTGATGGAGAACTATGGAAAATTACCTTCCTTTATAACCCATGATAGAGTGACACTCATCTTTAAAAACGTACACGTACTCAAAAAAGGATTGGAATTTTAGGTATTGAAGGGCAAAGCCACGTGAAAACTTATAACAACATATCATTTTGTTTAAAAAAAAAAAAGAATCGAGGGAATACAATATCCTGGAAAGATTAAACCTGTATGGTGCTGAAATAGTTCCCCTGGTTTCATATTACGCATACTCTCTGGCTCTTTTATTTGAGAAGGCGATTGAAGTAAGAAAGTTTGGGGATGAAGGCCCTTTTTAATTCGAGATTCCCCTTCCCTTAAAAGTCCAACACTAAATATAAGAAGCGGGCTTACTCTACTATCTTCTATAGCCCAGAAGATATAACAAAAGATTTTTATTACCATAACCACAAATCCCACTTTGGAATGAACAATTACGGTTTTAGGTACTCCCCATTTATGCTTTTGATATATGGCTAATATTTTTTCAAATTTTTTCATGGTCATCCTCGACCATGTTGTTATCTTCATTTGACAGAAAGTTCTTTATTAGACCTTTGTCTGAAATATTCAAGAGACAAAGCCTATCTTAAATTACATCTCACACATTCAGATGTATGTTTACAGTCGATAAACCATACACACCTTGAAGTAAAAGACCACATCTTCTTTAAGATAATTTGATACTATACCTATTTTAAGCATAATGGACAGGTTATTGGATATGCTATTTACCTTTTGAACTACAAACATTCCAATTTTGATTTTTAATCAATCATTAATGTCCTTTATTTTTCAATTTAATTCTATGAATAATGTTTTTTCTCACTAAAGTTATCTAAACATATATTTTTTGACATTTTTATTTCATTAAGTGGTGTTCTGCTTTGAACTATAACACCTTGATTTTCATTTTTTTATAAAATTTATAAAATATCTTAAGGTAAAAAATTTAATTCAGGGCGTAAAGGGTTATTGAAACTTAACAATAAGTGGACCAAATAAGTGTATGCAAATACAAACGAAAGAAATACAAATGTTACAAATATCAAATATGGAAAACACCTTTAGCATTCATGAATCACTCTTGTCAATGACGCATGACAATTTTTGTTAAATTTGTTTTTAATATTGTTAAAAAAAAATGTCTGCTATGTTTTGTTTTTGTCTTTATGCGTAAGCAGCCTATACTGCCAAGAACGATTTTTTTCCTTTTTGTTTTAAAGGTGGGATTATGAAATGAAAATACTATCGTGTTACAAGAACTCAATTTTTCTTTTTTCTCTTGCATGGAGTCTTCCATATCATTTAAATTTCATGCTACAGGTAATATCATTTCTTATTAATTAAAAAATGTGAAAATTTAAACCTCAGATAAATTCTATTAGTAAGTGAGAAACAATATTCTAGACACTTTCTCAGAAAAAAAATCGTAAAATGACTCATAAAAATAATTTGATAAGCTTTTATTGAATAACAAAAAAAAAAAAAAAAGCATCATCAAAAGTAAATATTTTAATTTTCTTGACTTTGAAGTTGAGTTATTAATAATATTACCTAAGACGAGCACAAGATTTTTTTAATTGCTACCTAAACAGCCTTCTTTATATTTTATATTTTTTTCATTAATCTTACTTAATAATAAGTGAGCATCGAAGTTTGCAAAAATTAACTATGAGTGTGCTCATCAACGACAAAAAGTATTACTAAGGGTTTGACGAGGAGTTATAATTGGAGATGTGAATATTTTTAAATCTTCATCAGTAAAAACCAAAAAGAAAAATATATGTTAACTTTGATGGACAGCATTTGATTTACTAACAGATATCTTTATAAAAACTTTATTTTCTGTCCTGAACGATTTCTAGGGGGGCATTTTCAGACAGCCACAGATATCAGAATTCATTACAGAACTGGAGAGGCTGGAGACGGAATTTCCTTGAAAAGGTTGAATATTGTCTAAAAGCTGTGCCCTCTCGATCATTAATTTAGGATATTCATAAACAAGATGAAGTTGTTGTTCTTCATCTCTTAAACCACAC